>NC_092688.1:22161939-22761939 GCF_964275005.1 Diadema setosum | reverse complement strand
ATAAAATACGACCATTACAATAGACTTTTGCTGCTTCCCAAACTTTTTGGACAGAGTTAGAACCATGAAGTGGGAAATTATTATTGTTTGCCAAATAATGATGCCGAAAAATGATTTCTTGTCCATGGTATGAGAAAATACCGTTGATTTCAAATATTATGATTATAGTTGCCAATGTGTGTCTCAAGAGCGTCATATCTCAATGACCTGTGGAAACTTAAACAACTGGAAAAGACAGAAACTTTGTAAAACAAGTGAGAATTGAGGAAGAGAAAACATACAGGACATAAATGAGACGCCCCGTCGTAATGCAAACTCACCATACTGACATCTTTGGCACTCAGGACTGTGCCCTGCTTTCCGTTATGGTTGTCACCAGAACCTTAAGAAAAGCAAGGTCAAAACAGAACAGATTCTAGTTTTCTCAAATATGAAAGTGACATTTTCATTCTCATTCGACAATGTTTCGATAAGATTTATTCTTTCTTCAAATATATTTCCATTCTCCAAATTCTTCTATTTGAGTTAGTCGAAAATCGTGACTTCAATTTGATCAATCTCCATCAAATCTGCTGAGAAGAGAGATGATAAATCTACAATAATCAGAAGATTTACTGCTCTCATCACAGAATTTCTAGAAAACCTGGATTATCATGCATGGATGGAAAGTGTGGCATGTTGAGATTGTTTGTGCACGCCAGGAAATACATTACCTGCAGTGACACAACACAATTTGCTGAAAGATCTTGTCAGCGAACTACGGAGTCGAGCCCAAAATCGCCGACCGCGAGATAGCTCGGAAAACGTAGACATTTCGATATCAAGCTACGAGAACACCATCAAAAGTGTACGAATAGCAAGAGGAATTCACTAGGAATGGACAAGTACTGTAGAATGTCGTTGTTATGTAAACAGAAATACTGCGTGCTTGCATTATTTCGTCACAGATACTCACATGTAGCTACGTCGAGTTGAATACGCGCAGCGCGTCTGCAGTAGCATTGATTATGACGAAATACTGAGTGAGCGCATTTCTTAAGTCATTAAGATGGAAGAGATTGTTAGGCAGCAAAATAATGAAAGCACTGGGCGTCCTTCTCTGAACATAATATCTCGCTGTCATTATGTCACGTCGACCTTTTCACGTCATTTATCAGAAAAGTTGGTGGGTTCAAAGATCATCTGGAATTTCTCTTGCTTATTTGCTACAGTTTGATGAAAATCGATATGTCAAAGACATACTATTTCTTTTTAGTTCCATTATACTTGTAAACGTGTATAAGAGGCAATTTCAACGCGTATGGATGTAAAACGTAAAGCTTTCCTTACTTCTTTTCCACAGAAATATGACGTTATTCACAAAAACGGAAGTATTAATAATCATTCGCAGATAGCAACAAAGTATAAATCTGCAACAGCCATAACATTGGTGTATTGGATAGCGTGACTGAGACCCATTTATCACACAATGTTTGTCCATTGCTATCATTAAGGAGGGTTTATTTCAGGGAATAGGTGTGGAGATCAGGAAAAAGCTCGAAACTCAAAGCCTTTTTTCCGTCTTTCTTTCTTTCTGTCTTTCTTTCTTTCTTTTTAATTTCCTTTCCGATATTTGAATGAAAAAGCTACAGGCTGCTTATGACTTCTTTCAATATTATAAGATCCGGAATTTGCTATTATTTGCCTCTGCTCGGCACATGCAATGCCTTTAGTATTAATTTTCTGGTCGAGATTTGCTAGAAGAAAGAAAAATGATTTGCCTGCCTACATTTCAAACAAGGCAATCAGAACATAAAGGGGCTCTACGGGCTTGATGTACATTGCATGTGTAACAGTGAACTATAGGTACAGGCATATCTAAACACGTATCAGTGCTTTTCGAAATTAGCTTAGACAAAGCCTGGAATGTATGTTCGTTGCAAAACTCGTTGCAAATCTCTGAGTCTCAAATGAACTGGACCGTCTGTAACCCCTATCTCGCCCCCTTCATTTGGTATCTTTACCTTATAGTTAACCTGACGGTAAACTCGTAGAGCACAAGTAAGGGACCAGAAGTACTCAGGAAAGTATCATTTCAGTGATGTCATTTATTGCTGAAAATCATGCCAAATGTTAGCAATTCAATCTGTCTAGTGCATATCTCCTCATGAATTCTGGACCAAGCCACAGACTGCCTCATTGATTAGCATGTCTAGGATATCGATGACGATGCTGTTTGAATAATATTGTCCTGCATATACTCCTTCAACATCGCCGGAAATATCTTCATCTGAGAGCGAGAGGTCGGAGGAGTCACTGTCCAAGTCTGTTAAGTCTGTTACTGTTGTAAACACATCGTCTTCATCGCTTTCAAAGTCCTCGTCTTCTGAAGACGTGCGCAGAAGTTCGGAGAGTTCGCTCGGAGTGATGGAGGACAAATCATCTTCCTCGTCATCTCTGTTGTCACCCTGCCTGTCGTGACTTTTCCGTGCATACTCCTCTTCGTCGAGAAGAGACAAATTCGATATATTACTGAAACTCTGGCTGTAAAGACTAATGTCTTCGTTGAAGAGGCACTCGTCGACATCCGAAACGGAACCCCAGAAAGATGTGACGGAGCTCCGCTCATCCCAACGAGAAGCCTCGTGATACTGCAAAGTAATACCAGGACAAGAGCAGAAAGAGTTTGGACTTGAAAGAAAATGTATAATACTTGCAGGTCACGGTATTTATCATCATTATCGTATAAAATACGACCATTACAATAGACTTTTGCTGCTTCCCAAACTTTTTGGACAGAGTTAGAGCCATGAAGTGGGAAATTATTATTGTTTGCCAAATAATGATGCCGAAAAATGATTTCTTGTCCATGGTATGAGAAAATACCGTTGATTTCAAATATTATGATTATAGTTGCCAATGTGTGTCTCAAGAGCGTCATATCTCAATGACCTGTGGAAACTTAAACAACTGGAAAAGACAGAAACTTTGTAAAACAAATGAGAATTGAGGAAGAGAAAACATACAGGACATAAATGAGACGCCCCGTCGTAATGCAAACTCACCATACTGACATCTTTGGCACTCAGGACTGTGCCCTGCTTTCCGTTATGGTTGTCACCAGAACCTTAAGAAAAGCAAGGTCAAAACAGAACAGATTCTAGTTTTCTCAAATATGAAAGTGACATTTTCATTCTCATTCGACAATGTTTCGATAAGATTTATTCTTTCCTCAAATATATTTCCATTCTCCAAATTCTTCTATTTGAGTTAGTCGAAAATCGTGATTTCAATTTGATCAATCTCCATCATATCTGCTGAGAAGAGAGATGATAAATCTACAATAATCAGAAGATTTACTGCTCTCATCACAGAATTTCTAGAAAACCTGGATTATCATGCATGGATGGAAAGTGTGGCATGTTGAGATTGTTTGTGCACGCCAGGAAATACATTACCTGCAGTGACACAACACAATTTGCTGAAAGATCTTGTCAGCGAACTACGGAGTCGAGCCCAAAATCGCCGACCGCGAGATAGCTCGGAAAACGTAGACATTTCGATATCAAGCTACGAGAACACCATCAAAAGTGTACGAATAGCAAGAGGAATTCACTAGGAATGGACAAGTACTGTAGAATGTCGTTGTTATGTAAACAGAAATACTGCGTGCTTGCATTATTTCGTCACAGATACTCACATGTAGCTACGTCGAGTTGAATACGCGCAGCGCGTCTGCAGTAGCATTGATTATGACGAAATACTGAGTGAGCGCATTTCTTAAGTCATTAAGATGGAAGAGATTGTTAGGCAGCAAAATAATGAAAGCACTGGGCGTCCTTCTCTGAACATAATATCTCGCTGTCATTATGTCACGTCGACCTTTTCACGTCATTTATCAGAAAAGTTGGTGGGTTCAAAGATCATCTGGAATTTCTCTTGCTTATTTGCTACAGTTTGATGAAAATCGATATGTCAAAGACATACTATTTCTTTTTAGTTCCATTATACTTGTAAACGTGTATAAGAGGCAATTTCAACGCGTATGGATGTAAAACGTAAAGCTTTCCTTACTTCTTTTCCACAGAAATATGACGTTATTCACAAAAACGGAAGTATTAATAATCATTCGCAGATAGCAACAAAGTATAAATCTGCAACAGCCATAACATTGGTGTATTGGATAGCGTGACTGAGACCCATTTATCACACAATGTTTGTCCATTGCTATCATTAAGGAGGGTTTATTTCAGGGAATAGGTGTGGAGATCAGGAAAAAGCTCGAAACTCAAAGCCTTTTTTCCGTCTTTCTTTCTTTCTGTCTTTCTTTCTTTCTTTTTAATTTCCTTTCCGATATTTGAATGAAAAAGCTACAGGCTGCTTATGACTTCTTTCAATATTATAAGATCCGGAATTTGCTATTATTTGCCTCTGCTCGGCACATGCAATGCCTTTAGTATTAATTTTCTGGTCGAGATTTGCTAGAAGAAAGAAAAATGATTTGCCTGCCTACATTTCAAACAAGGCAATCAGAACATAAAGGGGCTCTACGGGCTTGATGTACATTGCATGTGTAACAGTGAACTATAGGTACAGGCATATCTAAACACGTATCAGTGCTTTTCGAAATTAGCTTAGACAAAGCCTGGAATGTATGTTCGTTGCAAAACTCGTTGCAAATCTCTGAGTCTCAAATGAACTGGACCGTCTGTAACCCCTATCTCGCCCCCTTCATTTGGTATCTTTACCTTATAGTTAACCTGACGGTAAACTCGTAGAGCACAAGTAAGGGACCAGAAGTACTCAGGAAAGTATCATTTCAGTGATGTCATTTATTGCTGAAAATCATGCCAAATGTTAGCAATTCAATCTGTCTAGTGCATATCTCCTCATGAATTCTGGACCAAGCCACAGACTGCCTCATTGATTAGCATGTCTAGGATATCGATGACGATGCTGTTTGAATAATATTGTCCTGCATATACTCCTTCAACATCGCCGGAAATATCTTCATCTGAGAGCGAGAGGTCGGAGGAGTCACTGTCCAAGTCTGTTAAGTCTGTTACTGTTGTAAACACATCGTCTTCATCGCTTTCAAAGTCCTCGTCTTCTGAAGACGTGCGCAGAAGTTCGGAGAGTTCGCTCGGAGTGATGGAGGACAAATCATCTTCCTCGTCATCTCTGTTGTCACCCTGCCTGTCGTGACTTTTCCGTGCATACTCCTCTTCGTCGAGAAGAGACAAATTCGATATATTACTGAAACTCTGGCTGTAAAGACTAATGTCTTCGTTGAAGAGGCACTCGTCGACATCCGAAACGGAACCCCAGAAAGATGTGACGGAGCTCCGCTCATCCCAACGAGAAGCCTCGTGATACTGCAAAGTAATACCAGGACAAGAGCAGAAAGAGTTTGGACTTGAAAGAAAATGTATAATACTTGCAGGTCACGGTATTTATCATCATTATCGTATAAAATACGACCATTACAATAGACTTTTGCTGCTTCCCAAACTTTTTGGACAGAGTTAGAGCCATGAAGTGGGAAATTATTATTGTTTGCCAAATAATGATGCCGAAAAATGATTTCTTGTCCATGGTATGAGAAAATACCGTTGATTTCAAATATTATGATTATAGTTGCCAATGTGTGTCTCAAGAGCGTCATATCTCAATGACCTGTGGAAACTTAAACAACTGGAAAAGACAGAAACTTTGTAAAACAAATGAGAATTGAGGAAGAGAAAACATACAGGACATAAATGAGACGCCCCGTCGTAATGCAAACTCACCATACTGACATCTTTGGCACTCAGGACTGTGCCCTGCTTTCCGTTATGGTTGTCACCAGAACCTTAAGAAAAGCAAGGTCAAAACAGAACAGATTCTAGTTTTCTCAAATATGAAAGTGACATTTTCATTCTCATTCGACAATGTTTCGATAAGATTTATTCTTTCCTCAAATATATTTCCATTCTCCAAATTCTTCTATTTGAGTTAGTCGAAAATCGTGATTTCAATTTGATCAATCTCCATCATATCTGCTGAGAAGAGAGATGATAAATCTACAATAATCAGAAGATTTACTGCTCTCATCACAGAATTTCTAGAAAACCTGGATTATCATGCATGGATGGAAAGTGTGGCATGTTGAGATTGTTTGTGCACGCCAGGAAATACATTACCTGCAGTGACACAACACAATTTGCTGAAAGATCTTGTCAGCGAACTACGGAGTCGAGCCCAAAATCGCCGACCGCGAGATAGCTCGGAAAACGTAGACATTTCGATATCAAGCTACGAGAACACCATCAAAAGTGTACGAATAGCAAGAGGAATTCACTAGGAATGGACAAGTACTGTAGAATGTCGTTGTTATGTAAACAGAAATACTGCGTGCTTGCATTATTTCGTCACAGATACTCACATGTAGCTACGTCGAGTTGAATACGCGCAGCGCGTCTGCAGTAGCATTGATTATGACGAAATACTGAGTGAGCGCATTTCTTAAGTCATTAAGATGGAAGAGATTGTTAGGCAGCAAAATAATGAAAGCACTGGGCGTCCTTCTCTGAACATAATATCTCGCTGTCATTATGTCACGTCGACCTTTTCACGTCATTTATCAGAAAAGTTGGTGGGTTCAAAGATCATCTGGAATTTCTCTTGCTTATTTGCTACAGTTTGATGAAAATCGATATGTCAAAGACATACTATTTCTTTTTAGTTCCATTATACTTGTAAACGTGTATAAGAGGCAATTTCAACGCGTATGGATGTAAAACGTAAAGCTTTCCTTACTTCTTTTCCACAGAAATATGACGTTATTCACAAAAACGGAAGTATTAATAATCATTCGCAGATAGCAACAAAGTATAAATCTGCAACAGCCATAACATTGGTGTATTGGATAGCGTGACTGAGACCCATTTATCACACAATGTTTGTCCATTGCTATCATTAAGGAGGGTTTATTTCAGGGAATAGGTGTGGAGATCAGGAAAAAGCTCGAAACTCAAAGCCTTTTTTCCGTCTTTCTTTCTTTCTGTCTTTCTTTCTTTCTTTTTAATTTCCTTTCCGATATTTGAATGAAAAAGCTACAGGCTGCTTATGACTTCTTTCAATATTATAAGATCCGGAATTTGCTATTATTTGCCTCTGCTCGGCACATGCAATGCCTTTAGTATTAATTTTCTGGTCGAGATTTGCTAGAAGAAAGAAAAATGATTTGCCTGCCTACATTTCAAACAAGGCAATCAGAACATAAAGGGGCTCTACGGGCTTGATGTACATTGCATGTGTAACAGTGAACTATAGGTACAGGCATATCTAAACACGTATCAGTGCTTTTCGAAATTAGCTTAGACAAAGCCTGGAATGTATGTTCGTTGCAAAACTCGTTGCAAATCTCTGAGTCTCAAATGAACTGGACCGTCTGTAACCCCTATCTCGCCCCCTTCATTTGGTATCTTTACCTTATAGTTAACCTGACGGTAAACTCGTAGAGCACAAGTAAGGGACCAGAAGTACTCAGGAAAGTATCATTTCAGTGATGTCATTTATTGCTGAAAATCATGCCAAATGTTAGCAATTCAATCTGTCTAGTGCATATCTCCTCATGAATTCTGGACCAAGCCACAGACTGCCTCATTGATTAGCATGTCTAGGATATCGATGACGATGCTGTTTGAATAATATTGTCCTGCATATACTCCTTCAACATCGCCGGAAATATCTTCATCTGAGAGCGAGAGGTCGGAGGAGTCACTGTCCAAGTCTGTTAAGTCTGTTACTGTTGTAAACACATCGTCTTCATCGCTTTCAAAGTCCTCGTCTTCTGAAGACGTGCGCAGAAGTTCGGAGAGTTCGCTCGGAGTGATGGAGGACAAATCATCTTCCTCGTCATCTCTGTTGTCACCCTGCCTGTCGTGACTTTTCCGTGCATACTCCTCTTCGTCGAGAAGAGACAAATTCGATATATTACTGAAACTCTGGCTGTAAAGACTAATGTCTTCGTTGAAGAGGCACTCGTCGACATCCGAAACGGAACCCCAGAAAGATGTGACGGAGCTCCGCTCATCCCAACGAGAAGCCTCGTGATACTGCAAAGTAATACCAGGACAAGAGCAGAAAGAGTTTGGACTTGAAAGAAAATGTATAATACTTGCAGGTCACGGTATTTATCATCATTATCGTATAAAATACGACCATTACAATAGACTTTTGCTGCTTCCCAAACTTTTTGGACAGAGTTAGAGCCATGAAGTGGGAAATTATTATTGTTTGCCAAATAATGATGCCGAAAAATGATTTCTTGTCCATGGTATGAGAAAATACCGTTGATTTCAAATATTATGATTATAGTTGCCAATGTGTGTCTCAAGAGCGTCATATCTCAATGACCTGTGGAAACTTAAACAACTGGAAAAGACAGAAACTTTGTAAAACAAATGAGAATTGAGGAAGAGAAAACATACAGGACATAAATGAGACGCCCCGTCGTAATGCAAACTCACCATACTGACATCTTTGGCACTCAGGACTGTGCCCTGCTTTCCGTTATGGTTGTCACCAGAACCTTAAGAAAAGCAAGGTCAAAACAGAACAGATTCTAGTTTTCTCAAATATGAAAGTGACATTTTCATTCTCATTCGACAATGTTTCGATAAGATTTATTCTTTCCTCAAATATATTTCCATTCTCCAAATTCTTCTATTTGAGTTAGTCGAAAATCGTGATTTCAATTTGATCAATCTCCATCATATCTGCTGAGAAGAGAGATGATAAATCTACAATAATCAGAAGATTTACTGCTCTCATCACAGAATTTCTAGAAAACCTGGATTATCATGCATGGATGGAAAGTGTGGCATGTTGAGATTGTTTGTGCACGCCAGGAAATACATTACCTGCAGTGACACAACACAATTTGCTGAAAGATCTTGTCAGCGAACTACGGAGTCGAGCCCAAAATCGCCGACCGCGAGATAGCTCGGAAAACGTAGACATTTCGATATCAAGCTACGAGAACACCATCAAAAGTGTACGAATAGCAAGAGGAATTCACTAGAAATGGACAAGTACTGTAGAATGTCGTTGTTATGTAAACAGAAATACTGCGTGCTTGCATTATTTCGTCACAGATACTCACATGTAGCTACGTCGAGTTGAATACGCGCAGCGCGTCTGCAGTAGCATTGATTATGACGAAATACTGAGTGAGCGCATTTCTTAAGTCATTAAGATGGAAGAGATTGTTAGGCAGCAAAATAATGAAAGCACTGGGCGTCCTTCTCTGAACATAATATCTCGCTGTCATTATGTCACGTCGACCTTTTCACGTCATTTATCAGAAAAGTTGGTGGGTTCAAAGATCATCTGGAATTTCTCTTGCTTATTTGCTACAGTTTGATGAAAATCGATATGTCAAAGACATACTATTTCTTTTTAGTTCCATTATACTTGTAAACGTGTATAAGAGGCAATTTCAACGCGTATGGATGTAAAACGTAAAGCTTTCCTTACTTCTTTTCCACAGAAATATGACGTTATTCACAAAAACGGAAGTATTAATAATCATTCGCAGATAGCAACAAAGTATAAATCTGCAACAGCCATAACATTGGTGTATTGGATAGCGTGACTGAGACCCATTTATCACACAATGTTTGTCCATTGCTATCATTAAGGAGGGTTTATTTCAGGGAATAGGTGTGGAGATCAGGAAAAAGCTCGAAACTCAAAGCCTTTTTTCCGTCTTTCTTTCTTTCTGTCTTTCTTTCTTTCTTTTTAATTTCCTTTCCGATATTTGAATGAAAAAGCTACAGGCTGCTTATGACTTCTTTCAATATTATAAGATCCGGAATTTGCTATTATTTGCCTCTGCTCGGCACATGCAATGCCTTTAGTATTAATTTTCTGGTCGAGATTTGCTAGAAGAAAGAAAAATGATTTGCCTGCCTACATTTCAAACAAGGCAATCAGAACATAAAGGGGCTCTACGGGCTTGATGTACATTGCATGTGTAACAGTGAACTATAGGTACAGGCATATCTAAACACGTATCAGTGCTTTTCGAAATTAGCTTAGACAAAGCCTGGAATGTATGTTCGTTGCAAAACTCGTTGCAAATCTCTGAGTCTCAAAGGAACTGGACCGTCTGTAACCCCTATCTCGCCCCCTTCATTTGGTATCTTTACCTTATAGTTAACCTGACGGTAAACTCGTAGAGCACAAGTAAGGGACCAGAAGTACTCAGGAAAGTATCATTTCAGTGATGTCATTTATTGCTGAAAATCATGCCAAATGTTAGCAATTCAATCTGTCTAGTGCATATCTCCTCATGAATTCTGGACCAAGCCACAGACTGCCTCATTGATTAGCATGTCTAGGATATCGATGACGATGCTGTTTGAATAATATTGTCCTGCATATACTCCTTCAACATCGCCGGAAATATCTTCATCTGAGAGCGAGAGGTCGGAGGAGTCACTGTCCAAGTCTGTTAAGTCTGTTACTGTTGTAAACACATCGTCTTCATCGCTTTCAAAGTCCTCGTCTTCTGAAGACGTGCGCAGAAGTTCGGAGAGTTCGCTCGGAGTGATGGAGGACAAATCATCTTCCTCGTCATCTCTGTTGTCACCCTGCCTGTCGTGACTTTTCCGTGCATACTCCTCTTCGTCGAGAAGAGACAAATTCGATATATTACTGAAACTCTGGCTGTAAAGACTAATGTCTTCGTTGAAGAGGCACTCGTCGACATCCGAAACGGAACCCCAGAAAGATGTGACGGAGCTCCGCTCATCCCAACGAGAAGCCTCGTGATACTGCAAAGTAATACCAGGACAAGAGCAGAAAGAGTTTGGACTTGAAAGAAAATGTATAATACTTGCAGGTCACGGTATTTATCATCATTATCGTATAAAATACGACCATTACAATAGACTTTTGCTGCTTCCCAAACTTTTTGGACAGAGTTAGAGCCATGAAGTGGGAAATTATTATTGTTTGCCAAATAATGATGCCGAAAAATGATTTCTTGTCCATGGTATGAGAAAATACCGTTGATTTCAAATATTATGATTATAGTTGCCAATGTGTGTCTCAAGAGCGTCATATCTCAATGACCTGTGGAAACTTAAACAACTGGAAAAGACAGAAACTTTGTAAAACAAATGAGAATTGAGGAAGAGAAAACATACAGGACATAAATGAGACGCCCCGTCGTAATGCAAACTCACCATACTGACATCTTTGGCACTCAGGACTGTGCCCTGCTTTCCGTTATGGTTGTCACCAGAACCTTAAGAAAAGCAAGGTCAAAACAGAACAGATTCTAGTTTTCTCAAATATGAAAGTGACATTTTCATTCTCATTCGACAATGTTTCGATAAGATTTATTCTTTCCTCAAATATATTTCCATTCTCCAAATTCTTCTATTTGAGTTAGTCGAAAATCGTGATTTCAATTTGATCAATCTCCATCATATCTGCTGAGAAGAGAGATGATAAATCTACAATAATCAGAAGATTTACTGCTCTCATCACAGAATTTCTAGAAAACCTGGATTATCATGCATGGATGGAAAGTGTGGCATGTTGAGATTGTTTGTGCACGCCAGGAAATACATTACCTGCAGTGACACAACACAATTTGCTGAAAGATCTTGTCAGCGAACTACGGAGTCGAGCCCAAAATCGCCGACCGCGAGATAGCTCGGAAAACGTAGACATTTCGATATCAAGCTACGAGAACACCATCAAAAGTGTACGAATAGCAAGAGGAATTCACTAGGAATGGACAAGTACTGTAGAATGTCGTTGTTATGTAAACAGAAATACTGCGTGCTTGCATTATTTCGTCACAGATACTCACATGTAGCTACGTCGAGTTGAATACGCGCAGCGCGTCTGCAGTAGCATTGATTATGACGAAATACTGAGTGAGCGCATTTCTTAAGTCATTAAGATGGAAGAGATTGTTAGGCAGCAAAATAATGAAAGCACTGGGCGTCCTTCTCTGAACATAATATCTCGCTGTCATTATGTCACGTCGACCTTTTCACGTCATTTATCAGAAAAGTTGGTGGGTTCAAAGATCATCTGGAATTTCTCTTGCTTATTTGCTACAGTTTGATGAAAATCGATATGTCAAAGACATACTATTTCTTTTTAGTTCCATTATACTTGTAAACGTGTATAAGAGGCAATTTCAACGCGTATGGATGTAAAACGTAAAGCTTTCCTTACTTCTTTTCCACAGAAATATGACGTTATTCACAAAAACGGAAGTATTAATAATCATTCGCAGATAGCAACAAAGTATAAATCTGCAACAGCCATAACATTGGTGTATTGGATAGCGTGACTGAGACCCATTTATCACACAATGTTTGTCCATTGCTATCATTAAGGAGGGTTTATTTCAGGGAATAGGTGTGGAGATCAGGAAAAAGCTCGAAACTCAAAGCCTTTTTTCCGTCTTTCTTTCTTTCTGTCTTTCTTTCTTTCTTTTTAATTTCCTTTCCGATATTTGAATGAAAAAGCTACAGGCTGCTTATGACTTCTTTCAATATTATAAGATCCGGAATTTGCTATTATTTGCCTCTGCTCGGCACATGCAATGCCTTTAGTATTAATTTTCTGGTCGAGATTTGCTAGAAGAAAGAAAAATGATTTGCCTGCCTACATTTCAAACAAGGCAATCAGAACATAAAGGGGCTCTACGGGCTTGATGTACATTGCATGTGTAACAGTGAACTATAGGTACAGGCATATCTAAACACGTATCAGTGCTTTTCGAAATTAGCTTAGACAAAGCCTGGAATGTATGTTCGTTGCAAAACTCGTTGCAAATCTCTGAGTCTCAAATGAACTGGACCGTCTGTAACCCCTATCTCGCCCCCTTCATTTGGTATCTTTACCTTATAGTTAACCTGACGGTAAACTCGTAGAGCACAAGTAAGGGACCAGAAGTACTCAGGAAAGTATCATTTCAGTGATGTCATTTATTGCTGAAAATCATGCCAAATGTTAGCAATTCAATCTGTCTAGTGCATATCTCCTCATGAATTCTGGACCAAGCCACAGACTGCCTCATTGATTAGCATGTCTAGGATATCGATGACGATGCTGTTTGAATAATATTGTCCTGCATATACTCCTTCAACATCGCCGGAAATATCTTCATCTGAGAGCGAGAGGTCGGAGGAGTCACTGTCCAAGTCTGTTAAGTCTGTTACTGTTGTAAACACATCGTCTTCATCGCTTTCAAAGTCCTCGTCTTCTGAAGACGTGCGCAGAAGTTCGGAGAGTTCGCTCGGACTGATGGAGGACAAATCATCTTCCTCGTCATCACTGTTGTCACCCTGCCTGTCGTGACTTTTCCGTGCATACTCCTCTTCGTCGAGAAGAGACAAATTCGATATATTACTGAAACTCTGGCTGTAAAGACTAATGTCTTCGTTGAAGAGGCACTCGTCGACATCCGAAACGGAACCCCAGAAAGATGTGACGGAGCTCCGCTCATCCCAACGAGAAGCCTCGTGATACTGCAAAGTAATACCAGGACAAGAGCAGAAAGAGTTTGGACTTGAAAGAAAATGTATAATACTTGCAGGTCACGGTATTTATCATCATTATCGTATAAAATACGACCATTACAATAGACTTTTGCTGCTTCCCAAACTTTTTGGACAGAGTTAGAGCCATGAAGTGGGAAATTATTATTGTTTGCCAAATAATGATGCCGAAAAATGATTTCTTGTCCATGGTATGAGAAAATACCGTTGATTTCAAATATTATGATTATAGTTGCCAATGTGTGTCTCAAGAGCGTCATATCTCAATGACCTGTGGAAACTTAAACAACTGGAAAAGACAGAAACTTTGTAAAACAAGTGAGAATTGAGGAAGAGAAAACATACAGGACATAAATGAGACGCCCCGTCGTAATGCAAACTCACCATACTGACATCTTTGGCACTCAGGACTGTGCCCTGCTTTCCGTTATGGTTGTCACCAGAACCTTAAGAAAAGCAAGGTCAAAACAGAACAGATTCTAGTTTTCTCAAATATGAAAGTGACATTTTCATTCTCATTCGACAATGTTTCGATAAGATTTATTCTTTCTTCAAATATATTTCCATTCTCCAAATTCTTCTATTTCAGTTAGTCGAAAATCGTGATTTCAATTTGATCAATCTCCATCATATCTGCTGAGAAGAGAGATGATAAATCTACAATAATCAGAAGATTTACTGCTCTCATCACAGAATTTCTAGAAAACCTGGATTATCATGCATGGATGGAAAGTGTGGCATGTTGAGATTGTTTGTGCACACCAGGAAATACATTACCTGCAGTGACACAACACAATTTGCTGAAAGATCTTGTCAGCGAACTACGGAGTCGAGCCCAAAATCGCCGACCGCGAGATAGCTCGGAAAACGTAGACATTTCGATATCAAGCTACGAGAACACCATCAAAAGTGTACGAATAGCAAGAGGAATTCACTAGGAATGGACAAGTACTGTAGAATGTCGTTGTTATGTAAACAGAAATACTGCGTGCTTGCATTATTTCGTCACAGATACTCACATGTAGCTACGTCGAGTTGAATACGCGCAGCGCGTCTGCAGTAGCATTGATTATGACGAAATACTGAGTGAGCGCATTTCTTAAGTCATTAACATGGAAGAGATTGTTAGGCAGCAAAATAATGAAAGCACTGGGCGTCCTTCTCTGAACATAATATCTCGCTGTCATTATGTCACGTCGACCTTTTCACGTCATTTATCAGAAAAGTTGGTGGGTTCAAAGATCATCTGGAATTTCTCTTGCTTATTTGCTACAGTTTGATGAAAATCGATATGTCAAAGACATACTATTTCTTTTTAGTTCCATTATACTTGTAAACGTGTATAAGAGGCAATTTCAACGCGTATGGATGTAAAACGTAAAGCTTTCCTTACTTCTTTTCCACAGAAATATGACGTTATTCACAAAAACGGAAGTATTAATAATCATTCGCAGATAGCAACAAAGTATAAATCTGCAACAGCCATAACATTGGTGTATTGGATAGCGTGACTGAGACCCATTTATCACACAATGTTTGTCCATTGCTATCATTAAGGAGGGTTTATTTCAGGGAATAGGTGTGGAGATCAGGAAAAAGCTCGAAACTCAAAGCCTTTTTTCCGTCTTTCTTTCTTTCTGTCTTTCTTTCTTTCTTTTTAATTTCCTTTCCGATATTTGAATGAAAAAGCTACAGGCTGCTTATGACTTCTTTCAATATTATAAGATCCGGAATTTGCTATTATTTGCCTCTGCTCGGCACATGCAATGCCTTTAGTATTAATTTTCTGGTCGAGATTTGCTAGAAGAAAGAAAAATGATTTGCCTGCCTACATTTCAAACAAGGCAATCAGAACATAAAGGGGCTCTACGGGCTTGATGTACATTGCATGTGTAACAGTGAACTATAGGTACAGGCATATCTAAACACGTATCAGTGCTTTTCGAAATTAGCTTAGACAAAGCCTGGAATGTATGTTCGTTGCAAAACTCGTTGCAAATCTCTGAGTCTCAAATGAACTGGACCGTCTGTAACCCCTATCTCGCCCCCTTCATTTGGTATCTTTACCTTATAGTTAACCTGACGGTAAACTCGTAGAGCACAAGTAAGGGACCAGAAGTACTCAGGAAAGTATCATTTCAGTGATGTCATTTATTGCTGAAAATCATGCCAAATGTTAGCAATTCAATCTGTCTAGTGCATATCTCCTCATGAATTCTGGACCAAGCCACAGACTGCCTCATTGATTAGCATGTCTAGGATATCGATGACGATGCTGTTTGAATAATATTGTCCTGCATATACTCCTTCAACATCGCCGGAAATATCTTCATCTGAGAGCGAGAGGTCGGAGGAGTCACTGTCCAAGTCTGTTAAGTCTGTTACTGTTGTAAACACATCGTCTTCATCGCTTTCAAAGTCCTCGTCTTCTGAAGACGTGCGCAGAAGTTCGGAGAGTTCGCTCGGAGTGATGGAGGACAAATCATCTTCCTCGTCATCTCTGTTGTCACCCTGCCTGTCGTGACTTTTTCCGTGCATACTCCTCTTCGTCGAGAAGAGACAAATTCGATATATTACTGAAACTCTGGCTGTAAAGACTAATGTCTTCGTTGAAGAGGCACTCGTCGACATCCGAAACGGAACCCCAGAAAGATGTGACGGAGCTCCGCTCATCCCAACGAGAAGCCTCGTGATACTGCAAAGTAATACCAGGACAAGAGCAGAAAGAGTTTGGACTTGAAAGAAAATGTATAATACTTGCAGGTCACGGTATTTATCATCATTATCGTATAAAATACGACCATTACAATAGACTTTTGCTGCTTCCCAAACTTTTTGGACAGAGTTAGAGCCATGAAGTGGGAAATTATTATTGTTTGCCAAATAATGATGCCGAAAAATGATTTCTTGTCCATGGTATGAGAAAATACCGTTGATTTCAAATATTATGATTATAGTTGCCAATGTGTGTCTCAAGAGCGTCATATCTCAATGACCTGTGGAAACTTAAACAACTGGAAAAGACAGAAACTTTGTAAAACAAATGAGAATTGAGGAAGAGAAAACATACAGGACATAAATGAGACGCCCCGTCGTAATGCAAACTCACCATACTGACATCTTTGGCACTCAGGACTGTGCCCTGCTTTCCGTTATGGTTGTCACCAGAACCTTAAGAAAAGCAAGGTCAAAACAGAACAGATTCTAGTTTTCTCAAATATGAAAGTGACATTTTCATTCTCATTCGACAATGTTTCGATAAGATTTATTCTTTCTTCAAATATATTTCCATTCTCCAAATTCTTCTATTTGAGTTAGTCGAAAATCGTGATTTCAATTTGATCAATCTCCATCATATCTGCTGAGAAGAGAGATGATAAATCTACAATAATCAGAAGATTTACTGCTCTCATCACAGAATTTCTAGAAAACCTGGATTATCATGCATGGATGGAAAGTGTGGCATGTTGAGATTGTTTGTGCACGCCAGGAAATACATTACCTGCAGTGACACAACACAATTTGCTGAAAGATCTTGTCAGCGAACTACGGAGTCGAGCCCAAAATCGCCGACCGCGAGATAGCTCGGAAAACGTAGACATTTCGATATCAAGCTACGAGAACACCATCAAAAGTGTACGAATAGCAAGAGGAATTCACTAGGAATGGACAAGTACTGTAGAATGTCGTTGTTATGTAAACAGAAATACTGCGTGCTTGCATTATTTCGTCACAGATACTCACATGTAGCTACGTCGAGTTGAATACGCGCAGCGCGTCTGCAGTAGCATTGATTATGACGAAATACTGAGTGAGCGCATTTCTTAAGTCATTAAGATGGAAGAGATTGTTAGGCAGCAAAATAATGAAAGCACTGGGCGTCCTTCTCTGAACATAATATCTCGCTGTCATTATGTCACGTCGACCTTTTCACGTCATTTATCAGAAAAGTTGGTGGGTTCAAAGATCATCTGGAATTTCTCTTGCTTATTTGCTACAGTTTGATGAAAATCGATATGTCAAAGACATACTATTTCTTTTTAGTTCCATTATACTTGTAAACGTGTATAAGAGGCAATTTCAACGCGTATGGATGTAAAACGTAAAGCTTTCCTTACTTCTTTTCCACAGAAATATGACGTTATTCACAAAAACGGAAGTATTAATAATCATTCGCAGATAGCAACAAAGTATAAATCTGCAACAGCCATAACATTGGTGTATTGGATAGCGTGACTGAGACCCATTTATCACACAATGTTTGTCCATTGCTATCATTAAGGAGGGTTTATTTCAGGGAATAGGTGTGGAGATCAGGAAAAAGCTCGAAACTCAAAGCCTTTTTTCCGTCTTTCTTTCTTTCTGTCTTTCTTTCTTTCTTTTTAATTTCCTTTCCGATATTTGAATGAAAAAGCTACAGGCTGCTTATGACTTCTTTCAATATTATAAGATCCGGAATTTGCTATTATTTGCCTCTGCTCGGCACATGCAATGCCTTTAGTATTAATTTTCTGGTCGAGATTTGCTAGAAGAAAGAAAAATGATTTGCCTGCCTACATTTCAAACAAGGCAATCAGAACATAAAGGGGCTCTACGGGCTTGATGTACATTGCATGTGTAACAGTGAACTATAGGTACAGGCATATCTAAACACGTATCAGTGCTTTTCGAAATTAGCTTAGACAAAGCCTGGAATGTATGTTCGTTGCAAAACTCGTTGCAAATCTCTGAGTCTCAAATGAACTGGACCGTCTGTAACCCCTATCTCGCCCCCTTCATTTGGTATCTTTACCTTATAGTTAACCTGACGGTAAACTCGTAGAGCACAAGTAAGGGACCAGAAGTACTCAGGAAAGTATCATTTCAGTGATGTCATTTATTGCTGAAAATCATGCCAAATGTTAGCAATTCAATCTGTCTAGTGCATATCTCCTCATGAATTCTGGACCAAGCCACAGACTGCCTCATTGATTAGCATGTCTAGGATATCGATGACGATGCTGTTTGAATAATATTGTCCTGCATATACTCCTTCAACATCGCCGGAAATATCTTCATCTGAGAGCGAGAGGTCGGAGGAGTCACTGTCCAAGTCTGTTAAGTCTGTTACTGTTGTAAACACATCGTCTTCATCGCTTTCAAAGTCCTCGTCTTCTGAAGACGTGCGCAGAAGTTCGAGAGTTCGCTCGGACTGATGGAGGACAAATCATCTTCCTCGTCATCACTGTTGTCACCCTGCCTGTCGTGACTTTTCCGTGCATACTCCTCTTCGTCGAGAAGAGACAAATTCGATATATTACTGAAACTCTGGCTGTAAAGACTAATGTCTTCGTTGAAGAGGCACTCGTCGACATCCGAAACGGAACCCCAGAAAGATGTGACGGAGCTCCGCTCATCCCAACGAGAAGCCTCGTGATACTGCAAAGTAATACCAGGACAAGAGCAGAAAGAGTTTGGACTTGAAAGAAAATGTATAATACTTGCAGGTCACGGTATTTATCATCATTATCGTATAAAATACGACCATTACAATAGACTTTTGCTGCTTCCCAAACTTTTTGGACAGAGTTAGAGCCATGAAGTGGGAAATTATTATTGTTTGCCAAATAATGATGCCGAAAAATGATTTCTTGTCCATGGTATGAGAAAATACCGTTGATTTCAAATATTATGATTATAGTTGCCAATGTGTGTCTCAAGAGCGTCATATCTCAATGACCTGTGGAAACTTAAACAACTGGAAAAGACAGAAACTTTGTAAAACAAGTGAGAATTGAGGAAGAGAAAACATACAGGACATAAATGAGACGCCCCGTCGTAATGCAAACTCACCATACTGACATCTTTGGCACTCAGGACTGTGCCCTGCTTTCCGTTATGGTTGTCACCAGAACCTTAAGAAAAGCAAGGTCAAAACAGAACAGATTCTAGTTTTCTCAAATATGAAAGTGACATTTTCATTCTCATTCGACAATGTTTCGATAAGATTTATTCTTTCTTCAAATATATTTCCATTCTCCAAATTCTTCTATTTCAGTTAGTCGAAAATCGTGATTTCAATTTGATCAATCTCCATCATATCTGCTGAGAAGAGAGATGATAAATCTACAATAATCAGAAGATTTACTGCTCTCATCACAGAATTTCTAGAAAACCTGGATTATCATGCATGGATGGAAAGTGTGGCATGTTGAGATTGTTTGTGCACACCAGGAAATACATTACCTGCAGTGACACAACACAATTTGCTGAAAGATCTTGTCAGCGAACTACGGAGTCGAGCCCAAAATCGCCGACCGCGAGATAGCTCGGAAAACGTAGACATTTCGATATCAAGCTACGAGAACACCATCAAAAGTGTACGAATAGCAAGAGGAATTCACTAGGAATGGACAAGTACTGTAGAATGTCGTTGTTATGTAAACAGAAATACTGCGTGCTTGCATTATTTCGTCACAGATACTCACATGTAGCTACGTCGAGTTGAATACGCGCAGCGCGTCTGCAGTAGCATTGATTATGACGAAATACTGAGTGAGCGCATTTCTTAAGTCATTAACATGGAAGAGATTGTTAGGCAGCAAAATAATGAAAGCACTGGGCGTCCTTCTCTGAACATAATATCTCGCTGTCATTATGTCACGTCGACCTTTTCACGTCATTTATCAGAAAAGTTGGTGGGTTCAAAGATCATCTGGAATTTCTCTTGCTTATTTGCTACAGTTTGATGAAAATCGATATGTCAAAGACATACTATTTCTTTTTAGTTCCATTATACTTGTAAACGTGTATAAGAGGCAATTTCAACGCGTATGGATGTAAAACGTAAAGCTTTCCTTACTTCTTTTCCACAGAAATATGACGTTATTCACAAAAACGGAAGTATTAATAATCATTCGCAGATAGCAACAAAGTATAAATCTGCAACAGCCATAACATTGGTGTATTGGATAGCGTGACTGAGACCCATTTATCACACAATGTTTGTCCATTGCTATCATTAAGGAGGGTTTATTTCAGGGAATAGGTGTGGAGATCAGGAAAAAGCTCGAAACTCAAAGCCTTTTTTCCGTCTTTCTTTCTTTCTGTCTTTCTTTCTTTCTTTTTAATTTCCTTTCCGATATTTGAATGAAAAAGCTACAGGCTGCTTATGACTTCTTTCAATATTATAAGATCCGGAATTTGCTATTATTTGCCTCTGCTCGGCACATGCAATGCCTTTAGTATTAATTTTCTGGTCGAGATTTGCTAGAAGAAAGAAAAATGATTTGCCTGCCTACATTTCAAACAAGGCAATCAGAACATAAAGGGGCTCTACGGGCTTGATGTACATTGCATGTGTAACAGTGAACTATAGGTACAGGCATATCTAAACACGTATCAGTGCTTTTCGAAATTAGCTTAGACAAAGCCTGGAATGTATGTTCGTTGCAAAACTCGTTGCAAATCTCTGAGTCTCAAATGAACTGGACCGTCTGTAACCCCTATCTCGCCCCCTTCATTTGGTATCTTTACCTTATAGTTAACCTGACGGTAAACTCGTAGAGCACAAGTAAGGGACCAGAAGTACTCAGGAAAGTATCATTTCAGTGATGTCATTTATTGCTGAAAATCATGCCAAATGTTAGCAATTCAATCTGTCTAGTGCATATCTCCTCATGAATTCTGGACCAAGCCACAGACTGCCTCATTGATTAGCATGTCTAGGATATCGATGACGATGCTGTTTGAATAATATTGTCCTGCATATACTCCTTCAACATCGCCGGAAATATCTTCATCTGAGAGCGAGAGGTCGGAGGAGTCACTGTCCAAGTCTGTTAAGTCTGTTACTGTTGTAAACACATCGTCTTCATCGCTTTCAAAGTCCTCGTCTTCTGAAGACGTGCGCAGAAGTTCGGAGAGTTCGCTCGGAGTGATGGAGGACAAATCATCTTCCTCGTCATCTCTGTTGTCACCCTGCCTGTCGTGACTTTTCCGTGCATACTCCTCTTCGTCGAGAAGAGACAAATTCGATATATTACTGAAACTCTGGCTGTAAAGACTAATGTCTTCGTTGAAGAGGCACTCGTCGACATCCGAAACGGAACCCCAGAAAGATGTGACGGAGCTCCGCTCATCCCAACGAGAAGCCTCGTGATACTGCAAAGTAATACCAGGACAAGAGCAGAAAGAGTTTGGACTTGAAAGAAAATGTATAATACTTGCAGGTCACGGTATTTATCATCATTATCGTATAAAATACGACCATTACAATAGACTTTTGCTGCTTCCCAAACTTTTTGGACAGAGTTAGAGCCATGAAGTGGGAAATTATTATTGTTTGCCAAATAATGATGCCGAAAAATGATTTCTTGTCCATGGTATGAGAAAATACCGTTGATTTCAAATATTATGATTATAGTTGCCAATGTGTGTCTCAAGAGCGTCATATCTCAATGACCTGTGGAAACTTAAACAACTGGAAAAGACAGAAACTTTGTAAAACAAATGAGAATTGAGGAAGAGAAAACATACAGGACATAAATGAGACGCCCCGTCGTAATGCAAACTCACCATACTGACATCTTTGGCACTCAGGACTGTGCCCTGCTTTCCGTTATGGTTGTCACCAGAACCTTAAGAAAAGCAAGGTCAAAACAGAACAGATTCTAGTTTTCTCAAATATGAAAGTGACATTTTCATTCTCATTCGACAATGTTTCGATAAGATTTATTCTTTCTTCAAATATATTTCCATTCTCCAAATTCTTCTATTTCAGTTAGTCGAAAATCGTGATTTCAATTTGATCAATCTCCATCATATCTGCTGAGAAGAGAGATGATAAATCTACAATAATCAGAAGATTTACTGCTCTCATCACAGAATTTCTAGAAAACCTGGATTATCATGCATGGATGGAAAGTGTGGCATGTTGAGATTGTTTGTGCACACCAGGAAATACATTACCTGCAGTGACACAACACAATTTGCTGAAAGATCTTGTCAGCGAACTACGGAGTCGAGCCCAAAATCGCCGACCGCGAGATAGCTCGGAAAACGTAGACATTTCGATATCAAGCTACGAGAACACCATCAAAAGTGTACGAATAGCAAGAGGAATTCACTAGGAATGGACAAGTACTGTAGAATGTCGTTGTTATGTAAACAGAAATACTGCGTGCTTGCATTATTTCGTCACAGATACTCACATGTAGCTACGTCGAGTTGAATACGCGCAGCGCGTCTGCAGTAGCATTGATTATGACGAAATACTGAGTGAGCGCATTTCTTAAGTCATTAACATGGAAGAGATTGTTAGGCAGCAAAATAATGAAAGCACTGGGCGTCCTTCTCTGAACATAATATCTCGCTGTCATTATGTCACGTCGACCTTTTCACGTCATTTATCAGAAAAGTTGGTGGGTTCAAAGATCATCTGGAATTTCTCTTGCTTATTTGCTACAGTTTGATGAAAATCGATATGTCAAAGACATACTATTTCTTTTTAGTTCCATTATACTTGTAAACGTGTATAAGAGGCAATTTCAACGCGTATGGATGTAAAACGTAAAGCTTTCCTTACTTCTTTTCCACAGAAATATGACGTTATTCACAAAAACGGAAGTATTAATAATCATTCGCAGATAGCAACAAAGTATAAATCTGCAACAGCCATAACATTGGTGTATTGGATAGCGTGACTGAGACCCATTTATCACACAATGTTTGTCCATTGCTATCATTAAGGAGGGTTTATTTCAGGGAATAGGTGTGGAGATCAGGAAAAAGCTCGAAACTCAAAGCCTTTTTTCCGTCTTTCTTTCTTTCTGTCTTTCTTTCTTTCTTTTTAATTTCCTTTCCGATATTTGAATGAAAAAGCTACAGGCTGCTTATGACTTCTTTCAATATTATAAGATCCGGAATTTGCTATTATTTGCCTCTGCTCGGCACATGCAATGCCTTTAGTATTAATTTTCTGGTCGAGATTTGCTAGAAGAAAGAAAAATGATTTGCCTGCCTACATTTCAAACAAGGCAATCAGAACATAAAGGGGCTCTACGGGCTTGATGTACATTGCATGTGTAACAGTGAACTATAGGTACAGGCATATCTAAACACGTATCAGTGCTTTTCGAAATTAGCTTAGACAAAGCCTGGAATGTATGTTCGTTGCAAAACTCGTTGCAAATCTCTGAGTCTCAAATGAACTGGACCGTCTGTAACCCCTATCTCGCCCCCTTCATTTGGTATCTTTACCTTATAGTTAACCTGACGGTAAACTCGTAGAGCACAAGTAAGGGACCAGAAGTACTCAGGAAAGTATCATTTCAGTGATGTCATTTATTGCTGAAAATCATGCCAAATGTTAGCAATTCAATCTGTCTAGTGCATATCTCCTCATGAATTCTGGACCAAGCCACAGACTGCCTCATTGATTAGCATGTCTAGGATATCGATGACGATGCTGTTTGAATAATATTGTCCTGCATATACTCCTTCAACATCGCCGGAAATATCTTCATCTGAGAGCGAGAGGTCGGAGGAGTCACTGTCCAAGTCTGTTAAGTCTGTTACTGTTGTAAACACATCGTCTTCATCGCTTTCAAAGTCCTCGTCTTCTGAAGACGTGCGCAGAAGTTCGGAGAGTTCGCTCGGAGTGATGGAGGACAAATCATCTTCCTCGTCATCTCTGTTGTCACCCTGCCTGTCGTGACTTTTCCGTGCATACTCCTCTTCGTCGAGAAGAGACAAATTCGATATATTACTGAAACTCTGGCTGTAAAGACTAATGTCTTCGTTGAAGAGGCACTCGTCGACATCCGAAACGGAACCCCAGAAAGATGTGACGGAGCTCCGCTCATCCCAACGAGAAGCCTCGTGATACTGCAAAGTAATACCAGGACAAGAGCAGAAAGAGTTTGGACTTGAAAGAAAATGTATAATACTTGCAGGTCACGGTATTTATCATCATTATCGTATAAAATACGACCATTACAATAGACTTTTGCTGCTTCCCAAACTTTTTGGACAGAGTTAGAGCCATGAAGTGGGAAATTATTATTGTTTGCCAAATAATGATGCCGAAAAATGATTTCTTGTCCATGGTATGAGAAAATACCGTTGATTTCAAATATTATGATTATAGTTGCCAATGTGTGTCTCAAGAGCGTCATATCTCAATGACCTGTGGAAACTTAAACAACTGGAAAAGACAGAAACTTTGTAAAACAAATGAGAATTGAGGAAGAGAAAACATACAGGACATAAATGAGACGCCCCGTCGTAATGCAAACTCACCATACTGACATCTTTGGCACTCAGGACTGTGCCCTGCTTTCCGTTATGGTTGTCACCAGAACCTTAAGAAAAGCAAGGTCAAAACAGAACAGATTCTAGTTTTCTCAAATATGAAAGTGACATTTTCATTCTCATTCGACAATGTTTCGATAAGATTTATTCTTTCCTCAAATATATTTCCATTCTCCAAATTCTTCTATTTGAGTTAGTCGAAAATCGTGATTTCAATTTGATCAATCTCCATCATATCTGCTGAGAAGAGAGATGATAAATCTACAATAATCAGAAGATTTACTGCTCTCATCACAGAATTTCTAGAAAACCTGGATTATCATGCATGGATGGAAAGTGTGGCATGTTGAGATTGTTTGTGCACGCCAGGAAATACATTACCTGCAGTGACACAACACAATTTGCTGAAAGATCTTGTCAGCGAACTACGGAGTCGAGCCCAAAATCGCCGACCGCGAGATAGCTCGGAAAACGTAGACATTTCGATATCAAGCTACGAGAACACCATCAAAAGTGTACGAATAGCAAGAGGAATTCACTAGGAATGGACAAGTACTGTAGAATGTCGTTGTTATGTAAACAGAAATACTGCGTGCTTGCATTATTTCGTCACAGATACTCACATGTAGCTACGTCGAGTTTAATACGCGCAGCGCGTCTGCAGTAGCATTGATTATGACGAAATACTGAGTGAGCGCATTTCTTAAGTCATTAAGATGGAAGAGATTGTTAGGCAGCAAAATAATGAAAGCACTGGGCGTCCTTCTCTGAACATAATATCTCGCTGTCATTATGTCACGTCGACCTTTTCACGTCATTTATCAGAAAAGTTGGTGGGTTCAAAGATCATCTGGAATTTCTCTTGCTTATTTGCTACAGTTTGATGAAAATCGATATGTCAAAGACATACTATTTCTTTTTAGTTCCATTATACTTGTAAACGTGTATAAGAGGCAATTTCAACGCGTATGGATGTAAAACGTAAAGCTTTCCTTACTTCTTTTCCACAGAAATATGACGTTATTCACAAAAACGGAAGTATTAATAATCATTCGCAGATAGCAACAAAGTATAAATCTGCAACAGCCATAACATTGGTGTATTGGATAGCGTGACTGAGACCCATTTATCACACAATGTTTGTCCATTGCTATCATTAAGGAGGGTTTATTTCAGGGAATAGGTGTGGAGATCAGGAAAAAGCTCGAAACTCAAAGCCTTTTTTCCGTCTTTCTTTCTTTCTGTCTTTCTTTCTTTCTTTTTAATTTCCTTTCCGATATTTGAATGAAAAAGCTACAGGCTGCTTATGACTTCTTTCAATATTATAAGATCCGGAATTTGCTATTATTTGCCTCTGCTCGGCACATGCAATGCCTTTAGTATTAATTTTCTGGTCGAGATTTGCTAGAAGAAAGAAAAATGATTTGCCTGCCTACATTTCAAACAAGGCAATCAGAACATAAAGGGGCTCTACGGGCTTGATGTACATTGCATGTGTAACAGTGAACTATAGGTACAGGCATATCTAAACACGTATCAGTGCTTTTCGAAATTAGCTTAGACAAAGCCTGGAATGTATGTTCGTTGCAAAACTCGTTGCAAATCTCTGAGTCTCAAATGAACTGGACCGTCTGTAACCCCTATCTCGCCCCCTTCATTTGGTATCTTTACCTTATAGTTAACCTGACGGTAAACTCGTAGAGCACAAGTAAGGGACCAGAAGTACTCAGGAAAGTATCATTTCAGTGATGTCATTTATTGCTGAAAATCATGCCAAATGTTAGCAATTCAATCTGTCTAGTGCATATCTCCTCATGAATTCTGGACCAAGCCACAGACTGCCTCATTGATTAGCATGTCTAGGATATCGATGACGATGCTGTTTGAATAATATTGTCCTGCATATACTCCTTCAACATCGCCGGAAATATCTTCATCTGAGAGCGAGAGGTCGGAGGAGTCACTGTCCAAGTCTGTTAAGTCTGTTACTGTTGTAAACACATCGTCTTCATCGCTTTCAAAGTCCTCGTCTTCTGAAGACGTGCGCAGAAGTTCGGAGAGTTCGCTCGGAGTGATGGAGGACAAATCATCTTCCTCGTCATCTCTGTTGTCACCCTGCCTGTCGTGACTTTTCCGTGCATACTCCTCTTCGTCGAGAAGAGACAAATTCGATATATTACTGAAACTCTGGCTGTAAAGACTAATGTCTTCGTTGAAGAGGCACTCGTCGACATCCGAAACGGAACCCCAGAAAGATGTGACGGAGCTCCGCTCATCCCAACGAGAAGCCTCGTGATACTGCAAAGTAATACCAGGACAAGAGCAGAAAGAGTTTGGACTTGAAAGAAAATGTATAATACTTGCAGGTCACGGTATTTATCATCATTATCGTATAAAATACGACCATTACAATAGACTTTTGCTGCTTCCCAAACTTTTTGGACAGAGTTAGAGCCATGAAGTGGGAAATTATTATTGTTTGCCAAATAATGATGCCGAAAAATGATTTCTTGTCCATGGTATGAGAAAATACCGTTGATTTCAAATATTATGATTATAGTTGCCAATGTGTGTCTCAAGAGCGTCATATCTCAATGACCTGTGGAAACTTAAACAACTGGAAAAGACAGAAACTTTGTAAAACAAATGAGAATTGAGGAAGAGAAAACATACAGGACATAAATGAGACGCCCCGTCGTAATGCAAACTCACCATACTGACATCTTTGGCACTCAGGACTGTGCCCTGCTTTCCGTTATGGTTGTCACCAGAACCTTAAGAAAAGCAAGGTCAAAACAGAACAGATTCTAGTTTTCTCAAATATGAAAGTGACATTTTCATTCTCATTCGACAATGTTTCGATAAGATTTATTCTTTCCTCAAATATATTTCCATTCTCCAAATTCTTCTATTTGAGTTAGTCGAAAATCGTGATTTCAATTTGATCAATCTCCATCATATCTGCTGAGAAGAGAGATGATAAATCTACAATAATCAGAAGATTTACTGCTCTCATCACAGAATTTCTAGAAAACCTGGATTATCATGCATGGATGGAAAGTGTGGCATGTTGAGATTGTTTGTGCACGCCAGGAAATACATTACCTGCAGTGACACAACACAATTTGCTGAAAGATCTTGTCAGCGAACTACGGAGTCGAGCCCAAAATCGCCGACCGCGAGATAGCTCGGAAAACGTAGACATTTCGATATCAAGCTACGAGAACACCATCAAAAGTGTACGAATAGCAAGAGGAATTCACTAGGAATGGACAAGTACTGTAGAATGTCGTTGTTATGTAAACAGAAATACTGCGTGCTTGCATTATTTCGTCACAGATACTCACATGTAGCTACGTCGAGTTGAATACGCGCAGCGCGTCTGCAGTAGCATTGATTATGACGAAATACTGAGTGAGCGCATTTCTTAAGTCATTAAGATGGAAGAGATTGTTAGGCAGCAAAATAATGAAAGCACTGGGCGTCCTTCTCTGAACATAATATCTCGCTGTCATTATGTCACGTCGACCTTTTCACGTCATTTATCAGAAAAGTTGGTGGGTTCAAAGATCATCTGGAATTTCTCTTGCTTATTTGCTACAGTTTGATGAAAATCGATATGTCAAAGACATACTATTTCTTTTTAGTTCCATTATACTTGTAAACGTGTATAAGAGGCAATTTCAACGCGTATGGATGTAAAACGTAAAGCTTTCCTTACTTCTTTTCCACAGAAATATGACGTTATTCACAAAAACGGAAGTATTAATAATCATTCGCAGATAGCAACAAAGTATAAATCTGCAACAGCCATAACATTGGTGTATTGGATAGCGTGACTGAGACCCATTTATCACACAATGTTTGTCCATTGCTATCATTAAGGAGGGTTTATTTCAGGGAATAGGTGTGGAGATCAGGAAAAAGCTCGAAACTCAAAGCCTTTTTTCCGTCTTTCTTTCTTTCTGTCTTTCTTTCTTTCTTTTTAATTTCCTTTCCGATATTTGAATGAAAAAGCTACAGGCTGCTTATGACTTCTTTCAATATTATAAGATCCGGAATTTGCTATTATTTGCCTCTGCTCGGCACATGCAATGCCTTTAGTATTAATTTTCTGGTCGAGATTTGCTAGAAGAAAGAAAAATGATTTGCCTGCCTACATTTCAAACAAGGCAATCAGAACATAAAGGGGCTCTACGGGCTTGATGTACATTGCATGTGTAACAGTGAACTATAGGTACAGGCATATCTAAACACGTATCAGTGCTTTTCGAAATTAGCTTAGACAAAGCCTGGAATGTATGTTCGTTGCAAAACTCGTTGCAAATCTCTGAGTCTCAAAGGAACTGGACCGTCTGTAACCCCTATCTCGCCCCCTTCATTTGGTATCTTTACCTTATAGTTAACCTGACGGTAAACTCGTAGAGCACAAGTAAGGGACCAGAAGTACTCAGGAAAGTATCATTTCAGTGATGTCATTTATTGCTGAAAATCATGCCAAATGTTAGCAATTCAATCTGTCTAGTGCATATCTCCTCATGAATTCTGGACCAAGCCACAGACTGCCTCATTGATTAGCATGTCTAGGATATCGATGACGATGCTGTTTGAATAATATTGTCCTGCATATACTCCTTCAACATCGCCGGAAATATCTTCATCTGAGAGCGAGAGGTCGGAGGAGTCACTGTCCAAGTCTGTTAAGTCTGTTACTGTTGTAAACACATCGTCTTCATCGCTTTCAAAGTCCTCGTCTTCTGAAGACGTGCGCAGAAGTTCGGAGAGTTCGCTCGGAGTGATGGAGGACAAATCATCTTCCTCGTCATCTCTGTTGTCACCCTGCCTGTCGTGACTTTTCCGTGCATACTCCTCTTCGTCGAGAAGAGACAAATTCGATATATTACTGAAACTCTGGCTGTAAAGACTAATGTCTTCGTTGAAGAGGCACTCGTCGACATCCGAAACGGAACCCCAGAAAGATGTGACGGAGCTCCGCTCATCCCAACGAGAAGCCTCGTGATACTGCAAAGTAATACCAGGACAAGAGCAGAAAGAGTTTGGACTTGAAAGAAAATGTATAATACTTGCAGGTCACGGTATTTATCATCATTATCGTATAAAATACGACCATTACAATAGACTTTTGCTGCTTCCCAAACTTTTTGGACAGAGTTAGAGCCATGAAGTGGGAAATTATTATTGTTTGCCAAATAATGATGCCGAAAAATGATTTCTTGTCCATGGTATGAGAAAATACCGTTGATTTCAAATATTATGATTATAGTTGCCAATGTGTGTCTCAAGAGCGTCATATCTCAATGACCTGTGGAAACTTAAACAACTGGAAAAGACAGAAACTTTGTAAAACAAATGAGAATTGAGGAAGAGAAAACATACAGGACATAAATGAGACGCCCCGTCGTAATGCAAACTCACCATACTGACATCTTTGGCACTCAGGACTGTGCCCTGCTTTCCGTTATGGTTGTCACCAGAACCTTAAGAAAAGCAAGGTCAAAACAGAACAGATTCTAGTTTTCTCAAATATGAAAGTGACATTTTCATTCTCATTCGACAATGTTTCGATAAGATTTATTCTTTCCTCAAATATATTTCCATTCTCCAAATTCTTCTATTTGAGTTAGTCGAAAATCGTGATTTCAATTTGATCAATCTCCATCATATCTGCTGAGAAGAGAGATGATAAATCTACAATAATCAGAAGATTTACTGCTCTCATCACAGAATTTCTAGAAAACCTGGATTATCATGCATGGATGGAAAGTGTGGCATGTTGAGATTGTTTGTGCACGCCAGGAAATACATTACCTGCAGTGACACAACACAATTTGCTGAAAGATCTTGTCAGCGAACTACGGAGTCGAGCCCAAAATCGCCGACCGCGAGATAGCTCGGAAAACGTAGACATTTCGATATCAAGCTACGAGAACACCATCAAAAGTGTACGAATAGCAAGAGGAATTCACTAGGAATGGACAAGTACTGTAGAATGTCGTTGTTATGTAAACAGAAATACTGCGTGCTTGCATTATTTCGTCACAGATACTCACATGTAGCTACGTCGAGTTGAATACGCGCAGCGCGTCTGCAGTAGCATTGATTATGACGAAATACTGAGTGAGCGCATTTCTTAAGTCATTAAGATGGAAGAGATTGTTAGGCAGCAAAATAATGAAAGCACTGGGCGTCCTTCTCTGAACATAATATCTCGCTGTCATTATGTCACGTCGACCTTTTCACGTCATTTATCAGAAAAGTTGGTGGGTTCAAAGATCATCTGGAATTTCTCTTGCTTATTTGCTACAGTTTGATGAAAATCGATATGTCAAAGACATACTATTTCTTTTTAGTTCCATTATACTTGTAAACGTGTATAAGAGGCAATTTCAACGCGTATGGATGTAAAACGTAAAGCTTTCCTTACTTCTTTTCCACAGAAATATGACGTTATTCACAAAAACGGAAGTATTAATAATCATTCGCAGATAGCAACAAAGTATAAATCTGCAACAGCCATAACATTGGTGTATTGGATAGCGTGACTGAGACCCATTTATCACACAATGTTTGTCCATTGCTATCATTAAGGAGGGTTTATTTCAGGGAATAGGTGTGGAGATCAGGAAAAAGCTCGAAACTCAAAGCCTTTTTTCCGTCTTTCTTTCTTTCTGTCTTTCTTTCTTTCTTTTTAATTTCCTTTCCGATATTTGAATGAAAAAGCTACAGGCTGCTTATGACTTCTTTCAATATTATAAGATCCGGAATTTGCTATTATTTGCCTCTGCTCGGCACATGCAATGCCTTTAGTATTAATTTTCTGGTCGAGATTTGCTAGAAGAAAGAAAAATGATTTGCCTGCCTACATTTCAAACAAGGCAATCAGAACATAAAGGGGCTCTACGGGCTTGATGTACATTGCATGTGTAACAGTGAACTATAGGTACAGGCATATCTAAACACGTATCAGTGCTTTTCGAAATTAGCTTAGACAAAGCCTGGAATGTATGTTCGTTGCAAAACTCGTTGCAAATCTCTGAGTCTCAAATGAACTGGACCGTCTGTAACCCCTATCTCGCCCCCTTCATTTGGTATCTTTACCTTATAGTTAACCTGACGGTAAACTCGTAGAGCACAAGTAAGGGACCAGAAGTACTCAGGAAAGTATCATTTCAGTGATGTCATTTATTGCTGAAAATCATGCCAAATGTTAGCAATTCAATCTGTCTAGTGCATATCTCCTCATGAATTCTGGACCAAGCCACAGACTGCCTCATTGATTAGCATGTCTAGGATATCGATGACGATGCTGTTTGAATAATATTGTCCTGCATATACTCCTTCAACATCGCCGGAAATATCTTCATCTGAGAGCGAGAGGTCGGAGGAGTCACTGTCCAAGTCTGTTAAGTCTGTTACTGTTGTAAACACATCGTCTTCATCGCTTTCAAAGTCCTCGTCTTCTGAAGACGTGCGCAGAAGTTCGGAGAGTTCGCTCGGAGTGATGGAGGACAAATCATCTTCCTCGTCATCTCTGTTGTCACCCTGCCTGTCGTGACTTTTCCGTGCATACTCCTCTTCGTCGAGAAGAGACAAATTCGATATATTACTGAAACTCTGGCTGTAAAGACTAATGTCTTCGTTGAAGAGGCACTCGTCGACATCCGAAACGGAACCCCAGAAAGATGTGACGGAGCTCCGCTCATCCCAACGAGAAGCCTCGTGATACTGCAAAGTAATACCAGGACAAGAGCAGAAAGAGTTTGGACTTGAAAGAAAATGTATAATACTTGCAGGTCACGGTATTTATCATCATTATCGTATAAAATACGACCATTACAATAGACTTTTGCTGCTTCCCAAACTTTTTGGACAGAGTTAGAGCCATGAAGTGGGAAATTATTATTGTTTGCCAAATAATGATGCCGAAAAATGATTTCTTGTCCATGGTATGAGAAAATACCGTTGATTTCAAATATTATGATTATAGTTGCCAATGTGTGTCTCAAGAGCGTCATATCTCAATGACCTGTGGAAACTTAAACAACTGGAAAAGACAGAAACTTTGTAAAACAAATGAGAATTGAGGAAGAGAAAACATACAGGACATAAATGAGACGCCCCGTCGTAATGCAAACTCACCATACTGACATCTTTGGCACTCAGGACTGTGCCCTGCTTTCCGTTATGGTTGTCACCAGAACCTTAAGAAAAGCAAGGTCAAAACAGAACAGATTCTAGTTTTCTCAAATATGAAAGTGACATTTTCATTCTCATTCGACAATGTTTCGATAAGATTTATTCTTTCCTCAAATATATTTCCATTCTCCAAATTCTTCTATTTGAGTTAGTCGAAAATCGTGATTTCAATTTGATCAATCTCCATCATATCTGCTGAGAAGAGAGATGATAAATCTACAATAATCAGAAGATTTACTGCTCTCATCACAGAATTTCTAGAAAACCTGGATTATCATGCATGGATGGAAAGTGTGGCATGTTGAGATTGTTTGTGCACGCCAGGAAATACATTACCTGCAGTGACACAACACAATTTGCTGAAAGATCTTGTCAGCGAACTACGGAGTCGAGCCCAAAATCGCCGACCGCGAGATAGCTCGGAAAACGTAGACATTTCGATATCAAGCTACGAGAACACCATCAAAAGTGTACGAATAGCAAGAGGAATTCACTAGGAATGGACAAGTACTGTAGAATGTCGTTGTTATGTAAACAGAAATACTGCGTGCTTGCATTATTTCGTCACAGATACTCACATGTAGCTACGTCGAGTTGAATACGCGCAGCGCGTCTGCAGTAGCATTGATTATGACGAAATACTGAGTGAGCGCATTTCTTAAGTCATTAACATGGAAGAGATTGTTAGGCAGCAAAATAATGAAAGCACTGGGCGTCCTTCTCTGAACATAATATCTCGCTGTCATTATGTCACGTCGACCTTTTCACGTCATTTATCAGAAAAGTTGGTGGGTTCAAAGATCATCTGGAATTTCTCTTGCTTATTTGCTACAGTTTGATGAAAATCGATATGTCAAAGACATACTATTTCTTTTTAGTTCCATTATACTTGTAAACGTGTATAAGAGGCAATTTCAACGCGTATGGATGTAAAACGTAAAGCTTTCCTTACTTCTTTTCCACAGAAATATGACGTTATTCACAAAAACGGAAGTATTAATAATCATTCGCAGATAGCAACAAAGTATAAATCTGCAACAGCCATAACATTGGTGTATTGGATAGCGTGACTGAGACCCATTTATCACACAATGTTTGTCCATTGCTATCATTAAGGAGGGTTTATTTCAGGGAATAGGTGTGGAGATCAGGAAAAAGCTCGAAACTCAAAGCCTTTTTTCCGTCTTTCTTTCTTTCTGTCTTTCTTTCTTTCTTTTTAATTTCCTTTCCGATATTTGAATGAAAAAGCTACAGGCTGCTTATGACTTCTTTCAATATTATAAGATCCGGAATTTGCTATTATTTGCCTCTGCTCGGCACATGCAATGCCTTTAGTATTAATTTTCTGGTCGAGATTTGCTAGAAGAAAGAAAAATGATTTGCCTGCCTACATTTCAAACAAGGCAATCAGAACATAAAGGGGCTCTACGGGCTTGATGTACATTGCATGTGTAACAGTGAACTATAGGTACAGGCATATCTAAACACGTATCAGTGCTTTTCGAAATTAGCTTAGACAAAGCCTGGAATGTATGTTCGTTGCAAAACTCGTTGCAAATCTCTGAGTCTCAAATGAACTGGACCGTCTGTAACCCCTATCTCGCCCCCTTCATTTGGTATCTTTACCTTATAGTTAACCTGACGGTAAACTCGTAGAGCACAAGTAAGGGACCAGAAGTACTCAGGAAAGTATCATTTCAGTGATGTCATTTATTGCTGAAAATCATGCCAAATGTTAGCAATTCAATCTGTCTAGTGCATATCTCCTCATGAATTCTGGACCAAGCCACAGACTGCCTCATTGATTAGCATGTCTAGGATATCGATGACGATGCTGTTTGAATAATATTGTCCTGCATATACTCCTTCAACATCGCCGGAAATATCTTCATCTGAGAGCGAGAGGTCGGAGGAGTCACTGTCCAAGTCTGTTAAGTCTGTTACTGTTGTAAACACATCGTCTTCATCGCTTTCAAAGTCCTCGTCTTCTGAAGACGTGCGCAGAAGTTCGGAGAGTTCGCTCGGACTGATGGAGGACAAATCATCTTCCTCGTCATCACTGTTGTCACCCTGCCTGTCGTGACTTTTCCGTGCATACTCCTCTTCGTCGAGAAGAGACAAATTCGATATATTACTGAAACTCTGGCTGTAAAGACTAATGTCTTCGTTGAAGAGGCACTCGTCGACATCCGAAACGGAACCCCAGAAAGATGTGACGGAGCTCCGCTCATCCCAACGAGAAGCCTCGTGATACTGCAAAGTAATACCAGGACAAGAGCAGAAAGAGTTTGGACTTGAAAGAAAATGTATAATACTTGCAGGTCACGGTATTTATCATCATTATCGTATAAAATACGACCATTACAATAGACTTTTGCTGCTTCCCAAACTTTTTGGACAGAGTTAGAGCCATGAAGTGGGAAATTATTATTGTTTGCCAAATAATGATGCCGAAAAATGATTTCTTGTCCATGGTATGAGAAAATACCGTTGATTTCAAATATTATGATTATAGTTGCCAATGTGTGTCTCAAGAGCGTCATATCTCAATGACCTGTGGAAACTTAAACAACTGGAAAAGACAAAAACTTTGTAAAACAAGTGAGAATTGAGGAAGAGAAAACATACAGGACATAAATGAGACGCCCCGTCGTAATGCAAACTCACCATACTGACATCTTTGGCACTCAGGACTGTGCCCTGCTTTCCGTTATGGTTGTCACCAGAACCTTAAGAAAAGCAAGGTCAAAACAGAACAGATTCTAGTTTTCTCAAATATGAAAGTGACATTTTCATTCTCATTCGACAATGTTTCGATAAGATTTATTCTTTCTTCAAATATATTTCCATTCTCCAAATTCTTCTATTTGAGTTAGTCGAAAATCGTGACTTCAATTTGATCAATCTCCATCATATCTGCTGAGAAGAGAGATGATAAATCTACAATAATCAGAAGATTTACTGCTCTCATCACAGAATTTCTAGAAAACCTGGATTATCATGCATGGATGGAAAGTGTGGCATGTTGAGATTGTTTGTGCACGCCAGGAAATACATTACCTGCAGTGACACAACACAATTTGCTGAAAGATCTTGTCAGCGAACTACGGAGTCGAGCCCAAAATCGCCGACCGCGAGATAGCTCGGAAAACGTAGACATTTCGATATCAAGCTACGAGAACACCATCAAAAGTGTACGAATAGCAAGAGGAATTCACTAGGAATGGACAAGTACTGTAGAATGTCGTTGTTATGTAAACAGAAATACTGCGTGCTTGCATTATTTCGTCACAGATACTCACATGTAGCTACGTCGAGTTGAATACGCGCAGCGCGTCTGCAGTAGCATTGATTATGACGAAATACTGAGTGAGCGCATTTCTTAAGTCATTAAGATGGAAGAGATTGTTAGGCAGCAAAATAATGAAAGCACTGGGCGTCCTTCTCTGAACATAATATCTCGCTGTCATTATGTCACGTCGACCTTTTCACGTCATTTATCAGAAAAGTTGGTGGGTTCAAAGATCATCTGGAATTTCTCTTGCTTATTTGCTACAGTTTGATGAAAATCGATATGTCAAAGACATACTATTTCTTTTTAGTTCCATTATACTTGTAAACGTGTATAAGAGGCAATTTCAACGCGTATGGGTGTAAAACGTAAAGCTTTCCTTACTTCTTTTCCACAGAAATATGACGTTATTCACAAAAACGGAAGTATTGATAATCATTCGCAGATAGCAACAAAGTATAAATCTGCAACAGCCATAACATTGGTGTATTGGATAGCGTGACTGAGACCCATTTATCACACAATGTTTGTCCATTGCTATCATTAAGGAGGGTTTATTTCAGGGAATAGGTGTGGAGATCAGGGAAAAGCTCGAAACTCAAAGCCTTTTTTCCGTCTTTCTTTCTTTCTGTCTTTCTTTCTTTCTTTTTAATTTCCTTTCCGATATTTGAATGAAAAAGCTACAGGCTGCTTATGACTTCTTTCAATATTATAAGATCCGGAATTTGCTATTATTTGCCTCTGCTCGGCACATGCAATGCCTTTAGTATTAATTTTCTGGTCGAGATTTGCTAGAAGAAAGAAAAATGATTTGCCTGCCTACATTTCAAACAAGGCAATCAGAACATAAAGGGGCTCTACGGGCTTGATGTACATTGCATGTGTAACAGTGAACTATAGGTACAGGCATATCTAAACACGTATCAGTGCTTTTCGAAATTAGCTTAGACAAAGCCTGGAATGTATGTTCGTTGCAAAACTCGTTGCAAATCTCTGAGTCTCAAATGAACTGGACCGTCTGTAACCCCTATCTCGCCCCCTTCATTTGGTATCTTTACCTTATAGTTAACCTGACGGTAAACTCGTAGAGCACAAGTAAGGGACCAGAAGTACTCAGGAAAGTATCATTTCAGTGATGTCATTTATTGCTGAAAATCATGCAAAATGTTAGCAATTCAATCTGTCTAGTGCATATCTCCTCATGAATTCTGGACCAAGCCACAGACTGCCTCATTGATTAGCATGTCTAGGATATCGATGACGATGCTGTTTGAATAATATTGTCCTGCATATACTCCTTCAACATCGCCGGAAATATCTTCATCTGAGAGCGAGAGGTCGGAGGAGTCACTGTCCAAGTCTGTTAAGTCTGTTACTGTTGTAAACACATCGTCTTCATCGCTTTCAAAGTCCTCGTCTTCTGAAGACGTGCGCAGAAGTTCGGAGAGTTCGCTCGGACTGATGGAGGACAAATCATCTTCCTCGTCATCACTGTTGTCACCCTGCCTGTCGTGACTTTTCCGTGCATACTCCTCTTCGTCGAGAAGAGACAAATTCGATATATTACTGAAACTCTGGCTGTAAAGACTAATGTCTTCGTTGAAGAGGCACTCGTCGACATCCGAAACGGAACCCCAGAAAGATGTGACGGAGCTCCGCTCATCCCAACGAGAAGCCTCGTGATACTGCAAAGTAATACCAGGACAAGAGCAGAAAGAGTTTGGACTTGAAAGAAAATGTATAATACTTGCAGGTCACGGTATTTATCATCATTATCGTATAAAATACGACCATTACAATAGACTTTTGCTGCTTCCCAAACTTTTTGGACAGAGTTAGAGCCATGAAGTGGGAAATTATTATTGTTTGCCAAATAATGATGCCGAAAAATGATTTCTTGTCCATGGTATGAGAAAATACCGTTGATTTCAAATATTATGATTATAGTTGCCAATGTGTGTCTCAAGAGCGTCATATCTCAATGACCTGTGGAAACTTAAACAACTGGAAAAGACAGAAACTTTGTAAAACAAGTGAGAATTGAGGAAGAGAAAACATACAGGACATAAATGAGACGCCCCGTCGTAATGCAAACTCACCATACTGACATCTTTGGCACTCAGGACTGTGCCCTGCTTTCCGTTATGGTTGTCACCAGAACCTTAAGAAAAGCAAGGTCAAACAGAACAGATTCTAGTTTTCTCAAATATGAAAGTGACATTTTCATTCTCATTCGACAATGTTTCGATAAGATTTATTCTTTCTTCAAATATATTTCCATTCTCCAAATTCTTCTATTTGAGTTAGTCGAAAATCGTGACTTCAATTTGATCAATCTCCATCATATCTGCTGAGAAGAGAGATGATAAATCTACAATAATCAGAAGATTTACTGCTCTCATCACAGAATTTCTAGAAAACCTGGATTATCATGCATGGATGGAAAGTGTGGCATGTTGAGATTGTTTGTGCACGCCAGGAAATACATTACCTGCAGTGACACAACACAATTTGCTGAAAGATCTTGTCAGCGAACTACGGAGTCGAGCCCAAAATCGCCGACCGCGAGATAGCTCGGAAAACGTAGACATTTCGATATCAAGCTACGAGAACACCATCAAAAGTGTACGAATAGCAAGAGGAATTCACTAGGAATGGACAAGTACTGTAGAATGTCGTTGTTATGTAAACAGAAATACTGCGTGCTTGCATTATTTCGTCACAGATATTCACATGTAGCTACGTCGAGTTGAATACGCGCAGCGCGTCTGCAGTAGCATTGATTATGACGAAATACTGAGTGAGCGCATTTCTTAGGTCATTAATATGGAAGAGATTGTTAGGCAGCAAATTAATGAAAGCACTGGGCGTCCTTCTCTGAACATAATATCTCGCTGTCATTATGTCACGTCGACCTTTTCACGTCATTTATCAGAAAAGTTGGTGGGTTCAAAGATCATCTGGAATTTCTCTTGCTTATTTGCTACAGTTTGATGAAAATCGATATGTCAAAGACATACTATTTCTTTTTAGTTCCATTATACTTGTAAACGTGTATAAGAGGCAATTTCAACGCGTATGGATGTAAAACGTAAAGCTTTCCTTACTTCTTTTCCACAGAAATATGACGTTATTCACAAAAACGGAAGTATTAATAATCATTCGCAGATAGCAACAAAGTATAAATCTGCAACAGCCATAACATTGGTGTATTGGATAGCGTGACTGAGACCCATTTATCACACAATGTTTGTCCATTGCTATCATTAAGGAGGGTTTATTTCAGGGAATAGGTGTGGAGATCAGGAAAAAGCTCGAAACTCAAAGCCTTTTTTCCGTCTTTCTTTCTTTCTGTCTTTCTTTCTTTCTTTTTAATTTCCTTTCCGATATTTGAATGAAAAAGCTACAGGCTGCTTATGACTTCTTTCAATATTATAAGATCCGGAATTTGCTATTATTTGCCTCTGCTCGGCACATGCAATGCCTTTAGTATTAATTTTCTGGTCGAGATTTGCTAGAAGAAAGAAAAATGATTTGCCTGCCTACATTTCAAACAAGGCAATCAGAACATAAAGGGGCTCTACGGGCTTGATGTACATTGCATGTGTAACAGTGAACTATAGGTACAGGCATATCTAAACACGTATCAGTGCTTTTCGAAATTAGCTTAGACAAAGCCTGGAATGTATGTTCGTTGCAAAACTCGTTGCAAATCTCTGAGTCTCAAAGGAACTGGACCGTCTGTAACCCCTATCTCGCCCCCTTCATTTGGTATCTTTACCTTATAGTTAACCTGACGGTAAACTCGTAGAGCACAAGTAAGGGACCAGAAGTACTCAGGAAAGTATCATTTCAGTGATGTCATTTATTGCTGAAAATCATGCCAAATGTTAGCAATTCAATCTGTCTAGTGCATATCTCCTCATGAATTCTGGACCAAGCCACAGACTGCCTCATTGATTAGCATGTCTAGGATATCGATGACGATGCTGTTTGAATAATATTGTCCTGCATATACTCCTTCAACATCGCCGGAAATATCTTCATCTGAGAGCGAGAGGTCGGAGGAGTCACTGTCCAAGTCTGTTAAGTCTGTTACTGTTGTAAACACATCGTCTTCATCGCTTTCAAAGTCCTCGTCTTCTGAAGACGTGCGCAGAAGTTCGGAGAGTTCGCTCGGAGTGATGGAGGACAAATCATCTTCCTCGTCATCTCTGTTGTCACCCTGCCTGTCGTGACTTTTCCGTGCATACTCCTCTTCGTCGAGAAGAGACAAATTCGATATATTACTGAAACTCTGGCTGTAAAGACTAATGTCTTCGTTGAAGAGGCACTCGTCGACATCCGAAACGGAACCCCAGAAAGATGTGACGGAGCTCCGCTCATCCCAACGAGAAGCCTCGTGATACTGCAAAGTAATACCAGGACAAGAGCAGAAAGAGTTTGGACTTGAAAGAAAATGTATAATACTTGCAGGTCACGGTATTTATCATCATTATCGTATAAAATACGACCATTACAATAGACTTTTGCTGCTTCCCAAACTTTTTGGACAGAGTTAGAGCCATGAAGTGGGAAATTATTATTGTTTGCCAAATAATGATGCCGAAAAATGATTTCTTGTCCATGGTATGAGAAAATACCGTTGATTTCAAATATTATGATTATAGTTGCCAATGTGTGTCTCAAGAGCGTCATATCTCAATGACCTGTGGAAACTTAAACAACTGGAAAAGACAGAAACTTTGTAAAACAAATGAGAATTGAGGAAGAGAAAACATACAGGACATAAATGAGACGCCCCGTCGTAATGCAAACTCACCATACTGACATCTTTGGCACTCAGGACTGTGCCCTGCTTTCCGTTATGGTTGTCACCAGAACCTTAAGAAAAGCAAGGTCAAAACAGAACAGATTCTAGTTTTCTCAAATATGAAAGTGACATTTTCATTCTCATTCGACAATGTTTCGATAAGATTTATTCTTTCCTCAAATATATTTCCATTCTCCAAATTCTTCTATTTGAGTTAGTCGAAAATCGTGATTTCAATTTGATCAATCTCCATCATATCTGCTGAGAAGAGAGATGATAAATCTACAATAATCAGAAGATTTACTGCTCTCATCACAGAATTTCTAGAAAACCTGGATTATCATGCATGGATGGAAAGTGTGGCATGTTGAGATTGTTTGTGCACGCCAGGAAATACATTACCTGCAGTGACACAACACAATTTGCTGAAAGATCTTGTCAGCGAACTACGGAGTCGAGCCCAAAATCGCCGACCGCGAGATAGCTCGGAAAACGTAGACATTTCGATATCAAGCTACGAGAACACCATCAAAAGTGTACGAATAGCAAGAGGAATTCACTAGGAATGGACAAGTACTGTAGAATGTCGTTGTTATGTAAACAGAAATACTACGTGCTTGCATTATTTCGTCACAGATACTCACATGTAGCTACGTCGAGTTGAATACGCGCAGCGCGTCTGCAGTAGCATTGATTATGACGAAATACTGAGTGAGCGCATTTCTTAAGTCATTAAGATGGAAGAGATTGTTAGGCAGCAAAATAATGAAAGCACTGGGCGTCCTTCTCTGAACATAATATCTCGCTGTCATTATGTCACGTCGACCTTTTCACGTCATTTATCAGAAAAGTTGGTGGGTTCAAAGATCATCTGGAATTTCTCTTGCTTATTTGCTACAGTTTGATGAAAATCGATATGTCAAAGACATACTATTTCTTTTTAATTCCATTATACTTGTAAACGTGTATAAGAGGCAATTTCAACGCGTATGGATGTAAAACGTAAAGCTTTCCTTACTTCTTTTCCACAGAAATATGACGTTATTCACAAAAACGGAAGTATTAATAATCATTCGCAGATAGCAACAAAGTATAAATCTGCAACAGCCATAACATTGGTGTATTGGATAGCGTGACTGAGACCCATTTATCACACAATGTTTGTCCATTGCTATCATTAAGGAGGGTTTATTTCAGGGAATAGGTGTGGAGATCAGGAAAAAGCTCGAAACTCAAAGCCTTTTTTCCGTCTTTCTTTCTTTCTGTCTTTCTTTCTTTCTTTTTAATTTCCTTTCCGATATTTGAATGAAAAAGCTACAGGCTGCTTATGACTTCTTTCAATATTATAAGATCCGGAATTTGCTATTATTTGCCTCTGCTCGGCACATGCAATGCCTTTAGTATTAATTTTCTGGTCGAGATTTGCTAGAAGAAAGAAAAATGATTTGCCTGCCTACATTTCAAACAAGGCAATCAGAACATAAAGGGGCTCTACGGGCTTGATGTACATTGCATGTGTAACAGTGAACTATAGGTACAGGCATATCTAAACACGTATCAGTGCTTTTCGAAATTAGCTTAGACAAAGCCTGGAATGTATGTTCGTTGCAAAACTCGTTGCAAATCTCTGAGTCTCAAAGGAACTGGACCGTCTGTAACCCCTATCTCGCCCCCTTCATTTGGTATCTTTACCTTATAGTTAACCTGACGGTAAACTCGTAGAGCACAAGTAAGGGACCAGAAGTACTCAGGAAAGTATCATTTCAGTGATGTCATTTATTGCTGAAAATCATGCCAAATGTTAGCAATTCAATCTGTCTAGTGCATATCTCCTCATGAATTCTGGACCAAGCCACAGACTGCCTCATTGATTAGCATGTCTAGGATATCGATGACGATGCTGTTTGAATAATATTGTCCTGCATATACTCCTTCAACATCGCCGGAAATATCTTCATCTGAGAGCGAGAGGTCGGAGGAGTCACTGTCCAAGTCTGTTAAGTCTGTTACTGTTGTAAACACATCGTCTTCATCGCTTTCAAAGTCCTCGTCTTCTGAAGACGTGCGCAGAAGTTCGGAGAGTTCGCTCGGAGTGATGGAGGACAAATCATCTTCCTCGTCATCTCTGTTGTCACCCTGCCTGTCGTGACTTTTCCGTGCATACTCCTCTTCGTCGAGAAGAGACAAATTCGATATATTACTGAAACTCTGGCTGTAAAGACTAATGTCTTCGTTGAAGAGGCACTCGTCGACATCCGAAACGGAACCCCAGAAAGATGTGACGGAGCTCCGCTCATCCCAACGAGAAGCCTCGTGATACTGCAAAGTAATACCAGGACAAGAGCAGAAAGAGTTTGGACTTGAAAGAAAATGTATAATACTTGCAGGTCACGGTATTTATCATCATTATCGTATAAAATACGACCATTACAATAGACTTTTGCTGCTTCCCAAACTTTTTGGACAGAGTTAGAGCCATGAAGTGGGAAATTATTATTGTTTGCCAAATAATGATGCCGAAAAATGATTTCTTGTCCATGGTATGAGAAAATACCGTTGATTTCAAATATTATGATTATAGTTGCCAATGTGTGTCTCAAGAGCGTCATATCTCAATGACCTGTGGAAACTTAAACAACTGGAAAAGACAGAAACTTTGTAAAACAAATGAGAATTGAGGAAGAGAAAACATACAGGACATAAATGAGACGCCCCGTCGTAATGCAAACTCACCATACTGACATCTTTGGCACTCAGGACTGTGCCCTGCTTTCCGTTATGGTTGTCACCAGAACCTTAAGAAAAGCAAGGTCAAAACAGAACAGATTCTAGTTTTCTCAAATATGAAAGTGACATTTTCATTCTCATTCGACAATGTTTCGATAAGATTTATTCTTTCCTCAAATATATTTCCATTCTCCAAATTCTTCTATTTGAGTTAGTCGAAAATCGTGATTTCAATTTGATCAATCTCCATCATATCTGCTGAGAAGAGAGATGATAAATCTACAATAATCAGAAGATTTACTGCTCTCATCACAGAATTTCTAGAAAACCTGGATTATCATGCATGGATGGAAAGTGTGGCATGTTGAGATTGTTTGTGCACGCCAGGAAATACATTACCTGCAGTGACACAACACAATTTGCTGAAAGATCTTGTCAGCGAACTACGGAGTCGAGCCCAAAATCGCCGACCGCGAGATAGCTCGGAAAACGTAGACATTTCGATATCAAGCTACGAGAACACCATCAAAAGTGTACGAATAGCAAGAGGAATTCACTAGGAATGGACAAGTACTGTAGAATGTCGTTGTTATGTAAACAGAAATACTGCGTGCTTGCATTATTTCGTCACAGATACTCACATGTAGCTACGTCGAGTTGAATACGCGCAGCGCGTCTGCAGTAGCATTGATTATGACGAAATACTGAGTGAGCGCATTTCTTAAGTCATTAAGATGGAAGAGATTGTTAGGCAGCAAAATAATGAAAGCACTGGGCGTCCTTCTCTGAACATAATATCTCGCTGTCATTATGTCACGTCGACCTTTTCACGTCATTTATCAGAAAAGTTGGTGGGTTCAAAGATCATCTGGAATTTCTCTTGCTTATTTGCTACAGTTTGATGAAAATCGATATGTCAAAGACATACTATTTCTTTTTAATTCCATTATACTTGTAAACGTGTATAAGAGGCAATTTCAACGCGTATGGATGTAAAACGTAAAGCTTTCCTTACTTCTTTTCCACAGAAATATGACGTTATTCACAAAAACGGAAGTATTAATAATCATTCGCAGATAGCAACAAAGTATAAATCTGCAACAGCCATAACATTGGTGTATTGGATAGCGTGACTGAGACCCATTTATCACACAATGTTTGTCCATTGCTATCATTAAGGAGGGTTTATTTCAGGGAATAGGTGTGGAGATCAGGAAAAAGCTCGAAACTCAAAGCCTTTTTTCCGTCTTTCTTTCTTTCTGTCTTTCTTTCTTTCTTTTTAATTTCCTTTCCGATATTTGAATGAAAAAGCTACAGGCTGCTTATGACTTCTTTCAATATTATAAGATCCGGAATTTGCTATTATTTGCCTCTGCTCGGCACATGCAATGCCTTTAGTATTAATTTTCTGGTCGAGATTTGCTAGAAGAAAGAAAAATGATTTGCCTGCCTACATTTCAAACAAGGCAATCAGAACATAAAGGGGCTCTACGGGCTTGATGTACATTGCATGTGTAACAGTGAACTATAGGTACAGGCATATCTAAACACGTATCAGTGCTTTTCGAAATTAGCTTAGACAAAGCCTGGAATGTATGTTCGTTGCAAAACTCGTTGCAAATCTCTGAGTCTCAAATGAACTGGACCGTCTGTAACCCCTATCTCGCCCCCTTCATTTGGTATCTTTACCTTATAGTTAACCTGACGGTAAACTCGTAGAGCACAAGTAAGGGACCAGAAGTACTCAGGAAAGTATCATTTCAGTGATGTCATTTATTGCTGAAAATCATGCCAAATGTTAGCAATTCAATCTGTCTAGTGCATATCTCCTCATGAATTCTGGACCAAGCCACAGACTGCCTCATTGATTAGCATGTCTAGGATATCGATGACGATGCTGTTTGAATAATATTGTCCTGCATATACTCCTTCAACATCGCCGGAAATATCTTCATCTGAGAGCGAGAGGTCGGAGGAGTCACTGTCCAAGTCTGTTAAGTCTGTTACTGTTGTAAACACATCGTCTTCATCGCTTTCAAAGTCCTCGTCTTCTGAAGACGTGCGCAGAAGTTCGGAGAGTTCGCTCGGACTGATGGAGGACAAATCATCTTCCTCGTCATCACTGTTGTCACCCTGCCTGTCGTGACTTTTCCGTGCATACTCCTCTTCGTCGAGAAGAGACAAATTCGATATATTACTGAAACTCTGGCTGTAAAGACTAATGTCTTCGTTGAAGAGGCACTCGTCGACATCCGAAACGGAACCCCAGAAAGATGTGACGGAGCTCCGCTCATCCCAACGAGAAGCCTCGTGATACTGCAAAGTAATACCAGGACAAGAGCAGAAAGAGTTTGGACTTGAAAGAAAATGTATAATACTTGCAGGTCACGGTATTTATCATCATTATCGTATAAAATACGACCATTACAATAGACTTTTGCTGCTTCCCAAACTTTTTGGACAGAGTTAGAGCCATGAAGTGGGAAATTATTATTGTTTGCCAAATAATGATGCCGAAAAATGATTTCTTGTCCATGGTATGAGAAAATACCGTTGATTTCAAATATTATGATTATAGTTGCCAATGTGTGTCTCAAGAGCGTCATATCTCAATGACCTGTGGAAACTTAAACAACTGGAAAAGACAAAAACTTTGTAAAACAAGTGAGAATTGAGGAAGAGAAAACATACAGGACATAAATGAGACGCCCCGTCGTAATGCAAACTCACCATACTGACATCTTTGGCACTCAGGACTGTGCCCTGCTTTCCGTTATGGTTGTCACCAGAACCTTAAGAAAAGCAAGGTCAAAACAGAACAGATTCTAGTTTTCTCAAATATGAAAGTGACATTTTCATTCTCATTCGACAATGTTTCGATAAGATTTATTCTTTCTTCAAATATATTTCCATTCTCCAAATTCTTCTATTTGAGTTAGTCGAAAATCGTGACTTCAATTTGATCAATCTCCATCATATCTGCTGAGAAGAGAGATGATAAATCTACAATAATCAGAAGATTTACTGCTCTCATCACAGAATTTCTAGAAAACCTGGATTATCATGCATGGATGGAAAGTGTGGCATGTTGAGATTGTTTGTGCACGCCAGGAAATACATTACCTGCAGTGACACAACACAATTTGCTGAAAGATCTTGTCAGCGAACTACGGAGTCGAGCCCAAAATCGCCGACCGCGAGATAGCTCGGAAAACGTAGACATTTCGATATCAAGCTACGAGAACACCATCAAAAGTGTACGAATAGCAAGAGGAATTCACTAGGAATGGACAAGTACTGTAGAATGTCGTTGTTATGTAAACAGAAATACTGCGTGCTTGCATTATTTCGTCACAGATACTCACATGTAGCTACGTCGAGTTGAATACGCGCAGCGCGTCTGCAGTAGCATTGATTATGACGAAATACTGAGTGAGCGCATTTCTTAAGTCATTAAGATGGAAGAGATTGTTAGGCAGCAAAATAATGAAAGCACTGGGCGTCCTTCTCTGAACATAATATCTCGCTGTCATTATGTCACGTCGACCTTTTCACGTCATTTATCAGAAAAGTTGGTGGGTTCAAAGATCATCTGGAATTTCTCTTGCTTATTTGCTACAGTTTGATGAAAATCGATATGTCAAAGACATACTATTTCTTTTTAGTTCCATTATACTTGTAAACGTGTATAAGAGGCAATTTCAACGCGTATGGATGTAAAACGTAAAGCTTTCCTTACTTCTTTTCCACAGAAATATGACGTTATTCACAAAAACGGAAGTATTGATAATCATTCGCAGATAGCAACAAAGTATAAATCTGCAACAGCCATAACATTGGTGTATTGGATAGCGTGACTGAGACCCATTTATCACACAATGTTTGTCCATTGCTATCATTAAGGAGGGTTTATTTCAGGGAATAGGTGTGGAGATCAGGGAAAAGCTCGAAACTCAAAGCCTTTTTTCCGTCTTTCTTTCTTTCTGTCTTTCTTTCTTTCTTTTTAATTTCCTTTCCGATATTTGAATGAAAAAGCTACAGGCTGCTTATGACTTCTTTCAATATTATAAGATCCGGAATTTGCTATTATTTGCCTCTGCTCGGCACATGCAATGCCTTTAGTATTAATTTTCTGGTCGAGATTTGCTAGAAGAAAGAAAAATGATTTGCCTGCCTACATTTCAAACAAGGCAATCAGAACATAAAGGGGCTCTACGGGCTTGATGTACATTGCATGTGTAACAGTGAACTATAGGTACAGGCATATCTAAACACGTATCAGTGCTTTTCGAAATTAGCTTAGACAAAGCCTGGAATGTATGTTCGTTGCAAAACTCGTTGCAAATCTCTGAGTCTCAAAGGAACTGGACCGTCTGTAACCCCTATCTCGCCCCCTTCATTTGGTATCTTTACCTTATAGTTAACCTGACGGTAAACTCGTAGAGCACAAGTAAGGGACCAGAAGTACTCAGGAAAGTATCATTTCAGTGATGTCATTTATTGCTGAAAATCATGCCAAATGTTAGCAATTCAATCTGTCTAGTGCATATCTCCTCATGAATTCTGGACCAAGCCACAGACTGCCTCATTGATTAGCATGTCTAGGATATCGATGACGATGCTGTTTGAATAATATTGTCCTGCATATACTCCTTCAACATCGCCGGAAATATCTTCATCTGAGAGCGAGAGGTCGGAGGAGTCACTGTCCAAGTCTGTTAAGTCTGTTACTGTTGTAAACACATCGTCTTCATCGCTTTCAAAGTCCTCGTCTTCTGAAGACGTGCGCAGAAGTTCGGAGAGTTCGCTCGGAGTGATGGAGGACAAATCATCTTCCTCGTCATCTCTGTTGTCACCCTGCCTGTCGTGACTTTTCCGTGCATACTCCTCTTCGTCGAGAAGAGACAAATTCGATATATTACTGAAACTCTGGCTGTAAAGACTAATGTCTTCGTTGAAGAGGCACTCGTCGACATCCGAAACGGAACCCCAGAAAGATGTGACGGAGCTCCGCTCATCCCAACGAGAAGCCTCGTGATACTGCAAAGTAATACCAGGACAAGAGCAGAAAGAGTTTGGACTTGAAAGAAAATGTATAATACTTGCAGGTCACGGTATTTATCATCATTATCGTATAAAATACGACCATTACAATAGACTTTTGCTGCTTCCCAAACTTTTTGGACAGAGTTAGAGCCATGAAGTGGGAAATTATTATTGTTTGCCAAATAATGATGCCGAAAAATGATTTCTTGTCCATGGTATGAGAAAATACCGTTGATTTCAAATATTATGATTATAGTTGCCAATGTGTGTCTCAAGAGCGTCATATCTCAATGACCTGTGGAAACTTAAACAACTGGAAAAGACAGAAACTTTGTAAAACAAATGAGAATTGAGGAAGAGAAAACATACAGGACATAAATGAGACGCCCCGTCGTAATGCAAACTCACCATACTGACATCTTTGGCACTCAGGACTGTGCCCTGCTTTCCGTTATGGTTGTCACCAGAACCTTAAGAAAAGCAAGGTCAAAACAGAACAGATTCTAGTTTTCTCAAATATGAAAGTGACATTTTCATTCTCATTCGACAATGTTTCGATAAGATTTATTCTTTCCTCAAATATATTTCCATTCTCCAAATTCTTCTATTTGAGTTAGTCGAAAATCGTGATTTCAATTTGATCAATCTCCATCATATCTGCTGAGAAGAGAGATGATAAATCTACAATAATCAGAAGATTTACTGCTCTCATCACAGAATTTCTAGAAAACCTGGATTATCATGCATGGATGGAAAGTGTGGCATGTTGAGATTGTTTGTGCACGCCAGGAAATACATTACCTGCAGTGACACAACACAATTTGCTGAAAGATCTTGTCAGCGAACTACGGAGTCGAGCCCAAAATCGCCGACCGCGAGATAGCTCGGAAAACGTAGACATTTCGATATCAAGCTACGAGAACACCATCAAAAGTGTACGAATAGCAAGAGGAATTCACTAGGAATGGACAAGTACTGTAGAATGTCGTTGTTATGTAAACAGAAATACTGCGTGCTTGCATTATTTCGTCACAGATACTCACATGTAGCTACGTCGAGTTGAATACGCGCAGCGCGTCTGCAGTAGCATTGATTATGACGAAATACTGAGTGAGCGCATTTCTTAAGTCATTAAGATGGAAGAGATTGTTAGGCAGCAAAATAATGAAAGCACTGGGCGTCCTTCTCTGAACATAATATCTCGCTGTCATTATGTCACGTCGACCTTTTCACGTCATTTATCAGAAAAGTTGGTGGGTTCAAAGATCATCTGGAATTTCTCTTGCTTATTTGCTACAGTTTGATGAAAATCGATATGTCAAAGACATACTATTTCTTTTTAATTCCATTATACTTGTAAACGTGTATAAGAGGCAATTTCAACGCGTATGGATGTAAAACGTAAAGCTTTCCTTACTTCTTTTCCACAGAAATATGACGTTATTCACAAAAACGGAAGTATTAATAATCATTCGCAGATAGCAACAAAGTATAAATCTGCAACAGCCATAACATTGGTGTATTGGATAGCGTGACTGAGACCCATTTATCACACAATGTTTGTCCATTGCTATCATTAAGGAGGGTTTATTTCAGGGAATAGGTGTGGAGATCAGGAAAAAGCTCGAAACTCAAAGCCTTTTTTCCGTCTTTCTTTCTTTCTGTCTTTCTTTCTTTCTTTTTAATTTCCTTTCCGATATTTGAATGAAAAAGCTACAGGCTGCTTATGACTTCTTTCAATATTATAAGATCCGGAATTTGCTATTATTTGCCTCTGCTCGGCACATGCAATGCCTTTAGTATTAATTTTCTGGTCGAGATTTGCTAGAAGAAAGAAAAATGATTTGCCTGCCTACATTTCAAACAAGGCAATCAGAACATAAAGGGGCTCTACGGGCTTGATGTACATTGCATGTGTAACAGTGAACTATAGGTACAGGCATATCTAAACACGTATCAGTGCTTTTCGAAATTAGCTTAGACAAAGCCTGGAATGTATGTTCGTTGCAAAACTCGTTGCAAATCTCTGAGTCTCAAAGGAACTGGACCGTCTGTAACCCCTATCTCGCCCCCTTCATTTGGTATCTTTACCTTATAGTTAACCTGACGGTAAACTCGTAGAGCACAAGTAAGGGACCAGAAGTACTCAGGAAAGTATCATTTCAGTGATGTCATTTATTGCTGAAAATCATGCCAAATGTTAGCAATTCAATCTGTCTAGTGCATATCTCCTCATGAATTCTGGACCAAGCCACAGACTGCCTCATTGATTAGCATGTCTAGGATATCGATGACGATGCTGTTTGAATAATATTGTCCTGCATATACTCCTTCAACATCGCCGGAAATATCTTCATCTGAGAGCGAGAGGTCGGAGGAGTCACTGTCCAAGTCTGTTAAGTCTGTTACTGTTGTAAACACATCGTCTTCATCGCTTTCAAAGTCCTCGTCTTCTGAAGACGTGCGCAGAAGTTCGGAGAGTTCGCTCGGAGTGATGGAGGACAAATCATCTTCCTCGTCATCTCTGTTGTCACCCTGCCTGTCGTGACTTTTCCGTGCATACTCCTCTTCGTCGAGAAGAGACAAATTCGATATATTACTGAAACTCTGGCTGTAAAGACTAATGTCTTCGTTGAAGAGGCACTCGTCGACATCCGAAACGGAACCCCAGAAAGATGTGACGGAGCTCCGCTCATCCCAACGAGAAGCCTCGTGATACTGCAAAGTAATACCAGGACAAGAGCAGAAAGAGTTTGGACTTGAAAGAAAATGTATAATACTTGCAGGTCACGGTATTTATCATCATTATCGTATAAAATACGACCATTACAATAGACTTTTGCTGCTTCCCAAACTTTTTGGACAGAGTTAGAGCCATGAAGTGGGAAATTATTATTGTTTGCCAAATAATGATGCCGAAAAATGATTTCTTGTCCATGGTATGAGAAAATACCGTTGATTTCAAATATTATGATTATAGTTGCCAATGTGTGTCTCAAGAGCGTCATATCTCAATGACCTGTGGAAACTTAAACAACTGGAAAAGACAGAAACTTTGTAAAACAAATGAGAATTGAGGAAGAGAAAACATACAGGACATAAATGAGACGCCCCGTCGTAATGCAAACTCACCATACTGACATCTTTGGCACTCAGGACTGTGCCCTGCTTTCCGTTATGGTTGTCACCAGAACCTTAAGAAAAGCAAGGTCAAAACAGAACAGATTCTAGTTTTCTCAAATATGAAAGTGACATTTTCATTCTCATTCGACAATGTTTCGATAAGATTTATTCTTTCCTCAAATATATTTCCATTCTCCAAATTCTTCTATTTGAGTTAGTCGAAAATCGTGATTTCAATTTGATCAATCTCCATCATATCTGCTGAGAAGAGAGATGATAAATCTACAATAATCAGAAGATTTACTGCTCTCATCACAGAATTTCTAGAAAACCTGGATTATCATGCATGGATGGAAAGTGTGGCATGTTGAGATTGTTTGTGCACGCCAGGAAATACATTACCTGCAGTGACACAACACAATTTGCTGAAAGATCTTGTCAGCGAACTACGGAGTCGAGCCCAAAATCGCCGACCGCGAGATAGCTCGGAAAACGTAGACATTTCGATATCAAGCTACGAGAACACCATCAAAAGTGTACGAATAGCAAGAGGAATTCACTAGGAATGGACAAGTACTGTAGAATGTCGTTGTTATGTAAACAGAAATACTGCGTGCTTGCATTATTTCGTCACAGATACTCACATGTAGCTACGTCGAGTTGAATACGCGCAGCGCGTCTGCAGTAGCATTGATTATGACGAAATACTGAGTGAGCGCATTTCTTAAGTCATTAAGATGGAAGAGATTGTTAGGCAGCAAAATAATGAAAGCACTGGGCGTCCTTCTCTGAACATAATATCTCGCTGTCATTATGTCACGTCGACCTTTTCACGTCATTTATCAGAAAAGTTGGTGGGTTCAAAGATCATCTGGAATTTCTCTTGCTTATTTGCTACAGTTTGATGAAAATCGATATGTCAAAGACATACTATTTCTTTTTAATTCCATTATACTTGTAAACGTGTATAAGAGGCAATTTCAACGCGTATGGATGTAAAACGTAAAGCTTTCCTTACTTCTTTTCCACAGAAATATGACGTTATTCACAAAAACGGAAGTATTAATAATCATTCGCAGATAGCAACAAAGTATAAATCTGCAACAGCCATAACATTGGTGTATTGGATAGCGTGACTGAGACCCATTTATCACACAATGTTTGTCCATTGCTATCATTAAGGAGGGTTTATTTCAGGGAATAGGTGTGGAGATCAGGAAAAAGCTCGAAACTCAAAGCCTTTTTTCCGTCTTTCTTTCTTTCTGTCTTTCTTTCTTTCTTTTTAATTTCCTTTCCGATATTTGAATGAAAAAGCTACAGGCTGCTTATGACTTCTTTCAATATTATAAGATCCGGAATTTGCTATTATTTGCCTCTGCTCGGCACATGCAATGCCTTTAGTATTAATTTTCTGGTCGAGATTTGCTAGAAGAAAGAAAAATGATTTGCCTGCCTACATTTCAAACAAGGCAATCAGAACATAAAGGGGCTCTACGGGCTTGATGTACATTGCATGTGTAACAGTGAACTATAGGTACAGGCATATCTAAACACGTATCAGTGCTTTTCGAAATTAGCTTAGACAAAGCCTGGAATGTATGTTCGTTGCAAAACTCGTTGCAAATCTCTGAGTCTCAAATGAACTGGACCGTCTGTAACCCCTATCTCGCCCCCTTCATTTGGTATCTTTACCTTATAGTTAACCTGACGGTAAACTCGTAGAGCACAAGTAAGGGACCAGAAGTACTCAGGAAAGTATCATTTCAGTGATGTCATTTATTGCTGAAAATCATGCCAAATGTTAGCAATTCAATCTGTCTAGTGCATATCTCCTCATGAATTCTGGACCAAGCCACAGACTGCCTCATTGATTAGCATGTCTAGGATATCGATGACGATGCTGTTTGAATAATATTGTCCTGCATATACTCCTTCAACATCGCCGGAAATATCTTCATCTGAGAGCGAGAGGTCGGAGGAGTCACTGTCCAAGTCTGTTAAGTCTGTTACTGTTGTAAACACATCGTCTTCATCGCTTTCAAAGTCCTCGTCTTCTGAAGACGTGCGCAGAAGTTCGGAGAGTTCGCTCGGACTGATGGAGGACAAATCATCTTCCTCGTCATCACTGTTGTCACCCTGCCTGTCGTGACTTTTCCGTGCATACTCCTCTTCGTCGAGAAGAGACAAATTCGATATATTACTGAAACTCTGGCTGTAAAGACTAATGTCTTCGTTGAAGAGGCACTCGTCGACATCCGAAACGGAACCCCAGAAAGATGTGACGGAGCTCCGCTCATCCCAACGAGAAGCCTCGTGATACTGCAAAGTAATACCAGGACAAGAGCAGAAAGAGTTTGGACTTGAAAGAAAATGTATAATACTTGCAGGTCACGGTATTTATCATCATTATCGTATAAAATACGACCATTACAATAGACTTTTGCTGCTTCCCAAACTTTTTGGACAGAGTTAGAACCATGAAGTGGGAAATTATTATTGTTTGCCAAATAATGATGCCGAAAAATGATTTCTTGTCCATGGTATGAGAAAATACCGTTGATTTCAAATATTATGATTATAGTTGCCAATGTGTGTCTCAAGAGCGTCATATCTCAATGACCTGTGGAAACTTAAACAACTGGAAAAGACAGAAACTTTGTAAAACAAGTGAGAATTGAGGAAGAGAAAACATACAGGACATAAATGAGACGCCCCGTCGTAATGCAAACTCACCATACTGACATCTTTGGCACTCAGGACTGTGCCCTGCTTTCCGTTATGGTTGTCACCAGAACCTTAAGAAAAGCAAGGTCAAAACAGAACAGATTCTAGTTTTCTCAAATATGAAAGTGACATTTTCATTCTCATTCGACAATGTTTCGATAAGATTTATTCTTTCTTCAAATATATTTCCATTCTCCAAATTCTTCTATTTGAGTTAGTCGAAAATCTTGACTTCAATTTGATCAATCTCCATCATATCTGCTGAGAAGAGAGATGATAAATCTACAATAATCAGAAGATTTACTGCTCTCATCACAGAATTTCTAGAAAACCTGGATTATCATGCATGGATGGAAAGTGTGGCATGTTGAGATTGTTTGTGCACGCCAGGAAATACATTACCTGCAGTGACACAACACAATTTGCTGAAAGATCTTGTCAGCGAACTACGGAGTCGAGCCCAAAATCGCCGACCGCGAGATAGCTCGGAAAACGTAGACATTTCGATATCAAGCTACGAGAACACCATCAAAAGTGTACGAATAGCAAGAGGAATTCACTAGGAATGGACAAGTACTGTAGAATGTCGTTGTTATGTAAACAGAAATACTGCGTGCTTGCATTATTTCGTCACAGATACTCACATGTAGCTACGTCGAGTTGAATACGCGCAGCGCGTCTGCAGTAGCATTGATTATGACGAAATACTGAGTGAGCGCATTTCTTAAGTCATTAACATGGAAGAGATTGTTAGGCAGCAAAATAATGAAAGCACTGGGCGTCCTTCTCTGAACATAATATCTCGCTGTCATTATGTCACGTCGACCTTTTCACGTCATTTATCAGAAAAGTTGGTGGGTTCAAAGATCATCTGGAATTTCTCTTGCTTATTTGCTACAGTTTGATGAAAATCGATATGTCAAAGACATACTATTTCTTTTTAGTTCCATTATACTTGTAAACGTGTATAAGAGGCAATTTCAACGCGTATGGATGTAAAACGTAAAGCTTTCCTTACTTCTTTTCCACAGAAATATGACGTTATTCACAAAAACGGAAGTATTAATAATCATTCGCAGATAGCAACAAAGTATAAATCTGCAACAGCCATAACATTGGTGTATTGGATAGCGTGACTGAGACCCATTTATCACACAATGTTTGTCCATTGCTATCATTAAGGAGGGTTTATTTCAGGGAATAGGTGTGGAGATCAGGAAAAAGCTCGAAACTCAAAGCCTTTTTTCCGTCTTTCTTTCTTTCTGTCTTTCTTTCTTTCTTTTTAATTTCCTTTCCGATATTTGAATGAAAAAGCTACAGGCTGCTTATGACTTCTTTCAATATTATAAGATCCGGAATTTGCTATTATTTGCCTCTGCTCGGCACATGCAATGCCTTTAGTATTAATTTTCTGGTCGAGATTTGCTAGAAGAAAGAAAAATGATTTGCCTGCCTACATTTCAAACAAGGCAATCAGAACATAAAGGGGCTCTACGGGCTTGATGTACATTGCATGTGTAACAGTGAACTATAGGTACAGGCATATCTAAACACGTATCAGTGCTTTTCGAAATTAGCTTAGACAAAGCCTGGAATGTATGTTCGTTGCAAAACTCGTTGCAAATCTCTGAGTCTCAAATGAACTGGACCGTCTGTAACCCCTATCTCGCCCCCTTCATTTGGTATCTTTACCTTATAGTTAACCTGACGGTAAACTCGTAGAGCACAAGTAAGGGACCAGAAGTACTCAGGAAAGTATCATTTCAGTGATGTCATTTATTGCTGAAAATCATGCCAAATGTTAGCAATTCAATCTGTCTAGTGCATATCTCCTCATGAATTCTGGACCAAGCCACAGACTGCCTCATTGATTAGCATGTCTAGGATATCGATGACGATGCTGTTTGAATAATATTGTCCTGCATATACTCCTTCAACATCGCCGGAAATATCTTCATCTGAGAGCGAGAGGTCGGAGGAGTCACTGTCCAAGTCTGTTAAGTCTGTTACTGTTGTAAACACATCGTCTTCATCGCTTTCAAAGTCCTCGTCTTCTGAAGACGTGCGCAGAAGTTCGGAGAGTTCGCTCGGACTGATGGAGGACAAATCATCTTCCTCGTCATCACTGTTGTCACCCTGCCTGTCGTGACTTTTCCGTGCATACTCCTCTTCGTCGAGAAGAGACAAATTCGATATATTACTGAAACTCTGGCTGTAAAGACTAATGTCTTCGTTGAAGAGGCACTCGTCGACATCCGAAACGGAACCCCAGAAAGATGTGACGGAGCTCCGCTCATCCCAACGAGAAGCCTCGTGATACTGCAAAGTAATACCAGGACAAGAGCAGAAAGAGTTTGGACTTGAAAGAAAATGTATAATACTTGCAGGTCACGGTATTTATCATCATTATCGTATAAAATACGACCATTACAATAGACTTTTGCTGCTTCCCAAACTTTTTGGACAGAGTTAGAACCATGAAGTGGGAAATTATTATTGTTTGCCAAATAATGATGCCGAAAAATGATTTCTTGTCCATGGTATGAGAAAATACCGTTGATTTCAAATATTATGATTATAGTTGCCAATGTGTGTCTCAAGAGCGTCATATCTCAATGACCTGTGGAAACTTAAACAACTGGAAAAGACAGAAACTTTGTAAAACAAGTGAGAATTGAGGAAGAGAAAACATACAGGACATAAATGAGACGCCCCGTCGTAATGCAAACTCACCATACTGACATCTTTGGCACTCAGGACTGTGCCCTGCTTTCCGTTATGGTTGTCACCAGAACCTTAAGAAAAGCAAGGTCAAAACAGAACAGATTCTAGTTTTCTCAAATATGAAAGTGACATTTTCATTCTCATTCGACAATGTTTCGATAAGATTTATTCTTTCTTCAAATATATTTCCATTCTCCAAATTCTTCTATTTGAGTTAGTCGAAAATCTTGACTTCAATTTGATCAATCTCCATCATATCTGCTGAGAAGAGAGATGATAAATCTACAATAATCAGAAGATTTACTGCTCTCATCACAGAATTTCTAGAAAACCTGGATTATCATGCATGGATGGAAAGTGTGGCATGTTGAGATTGTTTGTGCACGCCAGGAAATACATTACCTGCAGTGACACAACACAATTTGCTGAAAGATCTTGTCAGCGAACTACGGAGTCGAGCCCAAAATCGCCGACCGCGAGATAGCTCGGAAAACGTAGACATTTCGATATCAAGCTACGAGAACACCATCAAAAGTGTACGAATAGCAAGAGGAATTCACTAGGAATGGACAAGTACTGTAGAATGTCGTTGTTATGTAAACAGAAATACTGCGTGCTTGCATTATTTCGTCACAGATACTCACATGTAGCTACGTCGAGTTGAATACGCGCAGCGCGTCTGCAGTAGCATTGATTATGACGAAATACTGAGTGAGCGCATTTCTTAAGTCATTAACATGGAAGAGATTGTTAGGCAGCAAAATAATGAAAGCACTGGGCGTCCTTCTCTGAACATAATATCTCGCTGTCATTATGTCACGTCGACCTTTTCACGTCATTTATCAGAAAAGTTGGTGGGTTCAAAGATCATCTGGAATTTCTCTTGCATATTTGCTACAGTTTGATGAAAATCGATATGTCAAAGACATACTATTTCTTTTTAGTTCCATTATACTTGTAAACGTGTATAAGAGGCAATTTCAACGCGTATGGATGTAAAACGTAAAGCTTTCCTTACTTCTTTTCCACAGAAATATGACGTTATTCACAAAAACGGAAGTATTAATAATCATTCGCAGATAGCAACAAAGTATAAATCTGCAACAGCCATAACATTGGTGTATTGGATAGCGTGACTGAGACCCATTTATCACACAATGTTTGTCCATTGCTATCATTAAGGAGGGTTTATTTCAGGGAATAGGTGTGGAGATCAGGAAAAAGCTCGAAACTCAAAGCCTTTTTTCCGTCTTTCTTTCTTTCTGTCTTTCTTTCTTTCTTTTTAATTTCCTTTCCGATATTTGAATGAAAAAGCTACAGGCTGCTTATGACTTCTTTCAATATTATAAGATCCGGAATTTGCTATTATTTGCCTCTGCTCGGCACATGCAATGCCTTTAGTATTAATTTTCTGGTCGAGATTTGCTAGAAGAAAGAAAAATGATTTGCCTGCCTACATTTCAAACAAGGCAATCAGAACATAAAGGGGCTCTACGGGCTTGATGTACATTGCATGTGTAACAGTGAACTATAGGTACAGGCATATCTAAACACGTATCAGTGCTTTTCGAAATTAGCTTAGACAAAGCCTGGAATGTATGTTCGTTGCAAAACTCGTTGCAAATCTCTGAGTCTCAAAGGAACTGGACCGTCTGTAACCCCTATCTCGCCCCCTTCATTTGGTATCTTTACCTTATAGTTAACCTGACGGTAAACTCGTAGAGCACAAGTAAGGGACCAGAAGTACTCAGGAAAGTATCATTTCAGTGATGTCATTTATTGCTGAAAATCATGCCAAATGTTAGCAATTCAATCTGTCTAGTGCATATCTCCTCATGAATTCTGGACCAAGCCACAGACTGCCTCATTGATTAGCATGTCTAGGATATCGATGACGATGCTGTTTGAATAATATTGTCCTGCATATACTCCTTCAACATCGCCGGAAATATCTTCATCTGAGAGCGAGAGGTCGGAGGAGTCACTGTCCAAGTCTGTTAAGTCTGTTACTGTTGTAAACACATCGTCTTCATCGCTTTCAAAGTCCTCGTCTTCTGAAGACGTGCGCAGAAGTTCGGAGAGTTCGCTCGGAGTGATGGAGGACAAATCATCTTCCTCGTCATCTCTGTTGTCACCCTGCCTGTCGTGACTTTTCCGTGCATACTCCTCTTCGTCGAGAAGAGACAAATTCGATATATTACTGAAACTCTGGCTGTAAAGACTAATGTCTTCGTTGAAGAGGCACTCGTCGACATCCGAAACGGAACCCCAGAAAGATGTGACGGAGCTCCGCTCATCCCAACGAGAAGCCTCGTGATACTGCAAAGTAATACCAGGACAAGAGCAGAAAGAGTTTGGACTTGAAAGAAAATGTATAATACTTGCAGGTCACGGTATTTATCATCATTATCGTATAAAATACGACCATTACAATAGACTTTTGCTGCTTCCCAAACTTTTTGGACAGAGTTAGAGCCATGAAGTGGGAAATTATTATTGTTTGCCAAATAATGATGCCGAAAAATGATTTCTTGTCCATGGTATGAGAAAATACCGTTGATTTCAAATATTATGATTATAGTTGCCAATGTGTGTCTCAAGAGCGTCATATCTCAATGACCTGTGGAAACTTAAACAACTGGAAAAGACAGAAACTTTGTAAAACAAATGAGAATTGAGGAAGAGAAAACATACAGGACATAAATGAGACGCCCCGTCGTAATGCAAACTCACCATACTGACATCTTTGGCACTCAGGACTGTGCCCTGCTTTCCGTTATGGTTGTCACCAGAACCTTAAGAAAAGCAAGGTCAAAACAGAACAGATTCTAGTTTTCTCAAATATGAAAGTGACATTTTCATTCTCATTCGACAATGTTTCGATAAGATTTATTCTTTCCTCAAATATATTTCCATTCTCCAAATTCTTCTATTTGAGTTAGTCGAAAATCGTGATTTCAATTTGATCAATCTCCATCATATCTGCTGAGAAGAGAGATGATAAATCTACAATAATCAGAAGATTTACTGCTCTCATCACAGAATTTCTAGAAAACCTGGATTATCATGCATGGATGGAAAGTGTGGCATGTTGAGATTGTTTGTGCACGCCAGGAAATACATTACCTGCAGTGACACAACACAATTTGCTGAAAGATCTTGTCAGCGAACTACGGAGTCGAGCCCAAAATCGCCGACCGCGAGATAGCTCGGAAAACGTAGACATTTCGATATCAAGCTACGAGAACACCATCAAAAGTGTACGAATAGCAAGAGGAATTCACTAGGAATGGACAAGTACTGTAGAATGTCGTTGTTATGTAAACAGAAATACTGCGTGCTTGCATTATTTCGTCACAGATACTCACATGTAGCTACGTCGAGTTGAATACGCGCAGCGCGTCTGCAGTAGCATTGATTATGACGAAATACTGAGTGAGCGCATTTCTTAAGTCATTAAGATGGAAGAGATTGTTAGGCAGCAAAATAATGAAAGCACTGGGCGTCCTTCTCTGAACATAATATCTCGCTGTCATTATGTCACGTCGACCTTTTCACGTCATTTATCAGAAAAGTTGGTGGGTTCAAAGATCATCTGGAATTTCTCTTGCTTATTTGCTACAGTTTGATGAAAATCGATATGTCAAAGACATACTATTTCTTTTTAGTTCCATTATACTTGTAAACGTGTATAAGAGGCAATTTCAACGCGTATGGATGTAAAACGTAAAGCTTTCCTTACTTCTTTTCCACAGAAATATGACGTTATTCACAAAAACGGAAGTATTAATAATCATTCGCAGATAGCAACAAAGTATAAATCTGCAACAGCCATAACATTGGTGTATTGGATAGCGTGACTGAGACCCATTTATCACACAATGTTTGTCCATTGCTATCATTAAGGAGGGTTTATTTCAGGGAATAGGTGTGGAGATCAGGAAAAAGCTCGAAACTCAAAGCCTTTTTTCCGTCTTTCTTTCTTTCTGTCTTTCTTTCTTTCTTTTTAATTTCCTTTCCGATATTTGAATGAAAAAGCTACAGGCTGCTTATGACTTCTTTCAATATTATAAGATCCGGAATTTGCTATTATTTGCCTCTGCTCGGCACATGCAATGCCTTTAGTATTAATTTTCTGGTCGAGATTTGCTAGAAGAAAGAAAAATGATTTGCCTGCCTACATTTCAAACAAGGCAATCAGAACATAAAGGGGCTCTACGGGCTTGATGTACATTGCATGTGTAACAGTGAACTATAGGTACAGGCATATCTAAACACGTATCAGTGCTTTTCGAAATTAGCTTAGACAAAGCCTGGAATGTATGTTCGTTGCAAAACTCGTTGCAAATCTCTGAGTCTCAAATGAACTGGACCGTCTGTAACCCCTATCTCGCCCCCTTCATTTGGTATCTTTACCTTATAGTTAACCTGACGGTAAACTCGTAGAGCACAAGTAAGGGACCAGAAGTACTCAGGAAAGTATCATTTCAGTGATGTCATTTATTGCTGAAAATCATGCCAAATGTTAGCAATTCAATCTGTCTAGTGCATATCTCCTCATGAATTCTGGACCAAGCCACAGACTGCCTCATTGATTAGCATGTCTAGGATATCGATGACGATGCTGTTTGAATAATATTGTCCTGCATATACTCCTTCAACATCGCCGGAAATATCTTCATCTGAGAGCGAGAGGTCGGAGGAGTCACTGTCCAAGTCTGTTAAGTCTGTTACTGTTGTAAACACATCGTCTTCATCGCTTTCAAAGTCCTCGTCTTCTGAAGACGTGCGCAGAAGTTCGGAGAGTTCGCTCGGACTGATGGAGGACAAATCATCTTCCTCGTCATCACTGTTGTCACCCTGCCTGTCGTGACTTTTCCGTGCATACTCCTCTTCGTCGAGAAGAGACAAATTCGATATATTACTGAAACTCTGGCTGTAAAGACTAATGTCTTCGTTGAAGAGGCACTCGTCGACATCCGAAACGGAACCCCAGAAAGATGTGACGGAGCTCCGCTCATCCCAACGAGAAGCCTCGTGATACTGCAAAGTAATACCAGGACAAGAGCAGAAAGAGTTTGGACTTGAAAGAAAATGTATAATACTTGCAGGTCACGGTATTTATCATCATTATCGTATAAAATACGACCATTACAATAGACTTTTGCTGCTTCCCAAACTTTTTGGACAGAGTTAGAGCCATGAAGTGGGAAATTATTATTGTTTGCCAAATAATGATGCCGAAAAATGATTTCTTGTCCATGGTATGAGAAAATACCGTTGATTTCAAATATTATGATTATAGTTGCCAATGTGTGTCTCAAGAGCGTCATATCTCAATGACCTGTGGAAACTTAAACAACTGGAAAAGACAGAAACTTTGTAAAACAAGTGAGAATTGAGGAAGAGAAAACATACAGGACATAAATGAGACGCCCCGTCGTAATGCAAACTCACCATACTGACATCTTTGGCACTCAGGACTGTGCCCTGCTTTCCGTTATGGTTGTCACCAGAACCTTAAGAAAAGCAAGGTCAAAACAGAACAGATTCTAGTTTTCTCAAATATGAAAGTGACATTTTCATTCTCATTCGACAATGTTTCGATAAGATTTATTCTTTCTTCAAATATATTTCCATTCTCCAAATTCTTCTATTTGAGTTAGTCGAAAATCGTGACTTCAATTTGATCAATCTCCATCATATCTGCTGAGAAGAGAGATGATAAATCTACAATAATCAGAAGATTTACTGCTCTCATCACAGAATTTCTAGAAAACCTGGATTATCATGCATGGATGGAAAGTGTGGCATGTTGAGATTGTTTGTGCACGCCAGGAAATACATTACCTGCAGTGACACAACACAATTTGCTGAAAGATCTTGTCAGCGAACTACGGAGTCGAGCCCAAAATCGCCGACCGCGAGATAGCTCGGAAAACGTAGACATTTCGATATCAAGCTACGAGAACACCATCAAAAGTGTACGAATAGCAAGAGGAATTCACTAGGAATGGACAAGTACTGTAGAATGTCGTTGTTATGTAAACAGAAATACTGCGTGCTTGCATTATTTCGTCACAGATACTCACATGTAGCTACGTCGAGTTGAATACGCGCAGCGCGTCTGCAGTAGCATTGATTATGACGAAATACTGAGTGAGCGCATTTCTTAAGTCATTAACATGGAAGAGATTGTTAGGCAGCAAAATAATGAAAGCACTGGGCGTCCTTCTCTGAACATAATATCTCGCTGTCATTATGTCACGTCGACCTTTTCACGTCATTTATCAGAAAAGTTGGTGGGTTCAAAGATCATCTGGAATTTCTCTTGCTTATTTGCTACAGTTTGATGAAAATCGATATGTCAAAGACATACTATTTCTTTTTAGTTCCATTATACTTGTAAACGTGTATAAGAGGCAATTTCAACGCGTATGGATGTAAAACGTAAAGCTTTCCTTACTTCTTTTCCACAGAAATATGACGTTATTCACAAAAACGGAAGTATTGATAATCATTCGCAGATAGCAACAAAGTATAAATCTGCAACAGCCATAACATTGGTGTATTGGATAGCGTGACTGAGACCCATTTATCACACAATGTTTGTCCATTGCTATCATTAAGGAGGGTTTATTTCAGGGAATAGGTGTGGAGATCAGGGAAAAGCTCGAAACTCAAAGCCTTTTTTCCGTCTTTCTTTCTTTCTGTCTTTCTTTCTTTCTTTTTAATTTCCTTTCCGATATTTGAATGAAAAAGCTACAGGCTGCTTATGACTTCTTTCAATATTATAAGATCCGGAATTTGCTATTATTTGCCTCTGCTCGGCACATGCAATGCCTTTAGTATTAATTTTCTGGTCGAGATTTGCTAGAAGAAAGAAAAATGATTTGCCTGCCTACATTTCAAACAAGGCAATCAGAACATAAAGGGGCTCTACGGGCTTGATGTACATTGCATGTGTAACAGTGAACTATAGGTACAGGCATATCTAAACACGTATCAGTGCTTTTCGAAATTAGCTTAGACAAAGCCTGGAATGTATGTTCGTTGCAAAACTCGTTGCAAATCTCTGAGTCTCAAAGGAACTGGACCGTCTGTAACCCCTATCTCGCCCCCTTCATTTGGTATCTTTACCTTATAGTTAACCTGACGGTAAACTCGTAGAGCACAAGTAAGGGACCAGAAGTACTCAGGAAAGTATCATTTCAGTGATGTCATTTATTGCTGAAAATCATGCCAAATGTTAGCAATTCAATCTGTCTAGTGCATATCTCCTCATGAATTCTGGACCAAGCCACAGACTGCCTCATTGATTAGCATGTCTAGGATATCGATGACGATGCTGTTTGAATAATATTGTCCTGCATATACTCCTTCAACATCGCCGGAAATATCTTCATCTGAGAGCGAGAGGTCGGAGGAGTCACTGTCCAAGTCTGTTAAGTCTGTTACTGTTGTAAACACATCGTCTTCATCGCTTTCAAAGTCCTCGTCTTCTGAAGACGTGCGCAGAAGTTCGGAGAGTTCGCTCGGAGTGATGGAGGACAAATCATCTTCCTCGTCATCTCTGTTGTCACCCTGCCTGTCGTGACTTTTCCGTGCATACTCCTCTTCGTCGAGAAGAGACAAATTCGATATATTACTGAAACTCTGGCTGTAAAGACTAATGTCTTCGTTGAAGAGGCACTCGTCGACATCCGAAACGGAACCCCAGAAAGATGTGACGGAGCTCCGCTCATCCCAACGAGAAGCCTCGTGATACTGCAAAGTAATACCAGGACAAGAGCAGAAAGAGTTTGGACTTGAAAGAAAATGTATAATACTTGCAGGTCACGGTATTTATCATCATTATCGTATAAAATACGACCATTACAATAGACTTTTGCTGCTTCCCAAACTTTTTGGACAGAGTTAGAGCCATGAAGTGGGAAATTATTATTGTTTGCCAAATAATGATGCCGAAAAATGATTTCTTGTCCATGGTATGAGAAAATACCGTTGATTTCAAATATTATGATTATAGTTGCCAATGTGTGTCTCAAGAGCGTCATATCTCAATGACCTGTGGAAACTTAAACAACTGGAAAAGACAGAAACTTTGTAAAACAAATGAGAATTGAGGAAGAGAAAACATACAGGACATAAATGAGACGCCCCGTCGTAATGCAAACTCACCATACTGACATCTTTGGCACTCAGGACTGTGCCCTGCTTTCCGTTATGGTTGTCACCAGAACCTTAAGAAAAGCAAGGTCAAAACAGAACAGATTCTAGTTTTCTCAAATATGAAAGTGACATTTTCATTCTCATTCGACAATGTTTCGATAAGATTTATTCTTTCCTCAAATATATTTCCATTCTCCAAATTCTTCTATTTGAGTTAGTCGAAAATCGTGATTTCAATTTGATCAATCTCCATCATATCTGCTGAGAAGAGAGATGATAAATCTACAATAATCAGAAGATTTACTGCTCTCATCACAGAATTTCTAGAAAACCTGGATTATCATGCATGGATGGAAAGTGTGGCATGTTGAGATTGTTTGTGCACGCCAGGAAATACATTACCTGCAGTGACACAACACAATTTGCTGAAAGATCTTGTCAGCGAACTACGGAGTCGAGCCCAAAATCGCCGACCGCGAGATAGCTCGGAAAACGTAGACATTTCGATATCAAGCTACGAGAACACCATCAAAAGTGTACGAATAGCAAGAGGAATTCACTAGGAATGGACAAGTACTGTAGAATGTCGTTGTTATGTAAACAGAAATACTGCGTGCTTGCATTATTTCGTCACAGATACTCACATGTAGCTACGTCGAGTTGAATACGCGCAGCGCGTCTGCAGTAGCATTGATTATGACGAAATACTGAGTGAGCGCATTTCTTAGGTCATTAATATGGAAGAGATTGTTAGGCAGCAAAATAATGAAAGCACTGGGTGTCCTTCTCTGAACATAATATCTCGCTGTCATTATGTCACGTCGACCTTTTCACGTCATTTATCAGAAAAGTTGGTGGGTTCAAAGATCATCTGGAATTTCTCTTGCTTATTTGCTACAGTTTGATGAAAATCGATATGTCAAAGACATACTATTTCTTTTTAGTTCCATTATACTTGTAAACGTGTATAAGAGGCAATTTCAACGCGTATGGATGTAAAACGTAAAGCTTTCCTTACTTCTTTTCCACAGAAATATGACGTTATTCACAAAAACGGAAGTATTAATAATCATTCGCAGATAGCAACAAAGTATAAATCTGCAACAGCCATAACATTGGTGTATTGGATAGCGTGACTGAGACCCATTTATCACACAATGTTTGTCCATTGCTATCATTAAGGAGGGTTTATTTCAGGGAATAGGTGTGGAGATCAGGAAAAAGCTCGAAACTCAAAGCCTTTTTTCCGTCTTTCTTTCTTTCTGTCTTTCTTTCTTTCTTTTTAATTTCCTTTCCGATATTTGAATGAAAAAGCTACAGGCTGCTTATGACTTCTTTCAATATTATAAGATCCGGAATTTGCTATTATTTGCCTCTGCTCGGCACATGCAATGCCTTTAGTATTAATTTTCTGGTCGAGATTTGCTAGAAGAAAGAAAAATGATTTGCCTGCCTACATTTCAAACAAGGCAATCAGAACATAAAGGGGCTCTACGGGCTTGATGTACATTGCATGTGTAACAGTGAACTATAGGTACAGGCATATCTAAACACGTATCAGTGCTTTTCGAAATTAGCTTAGACAAAGCCTGGAATGTATGTTCGTTGCAAAACTCGTTGCAAATCTCTGAGTCTCAAATGAACTGGACCGTCTGTAACCCCTATCTCGCCCCCTTCATTTGGTATCTTTACCTTATAGTTAACCTGACGGTAAACTCGTAGAGCACAAGTAAGGGACCAGAAGTACTCAGGAAAGTATCATTTCAGTGATGTCATTTATTGCTGAAAATCATGCCAAATGTTAGCAATTCAATCTGTCTAGTGCATATCTCCTCATGAATTCTGGACCAAGCCACAGACTGCCTCATTGATTAGCATGTCTAGGATATCGATGACGATGCTGTTTGAATAATATTGTCCTGCATATACTCCTTCAACATCGCCGGAAATATCTTCATCTGAGAGCGAGAGGTCGGAGGAGTCACTGTCCAAGTCTGTTAAGTCTGTTACTGTTGTAAACACATCGTCTTCATCGCTTTCAAAGTCCTCGTCTTCTGAAGACGTGCGCAGAAGTTCGGAGAGTTCGCTCGGACTGATGGAGGACAAATCATCTTCCTCGTCATCACTGTTGTCACCCTGCCTGTCGTGACTTTTCCGTGCATACTCCTCTTCGTCGAGAAGAGACAAATTCGATATATTACTGAAACTCTGGCTGTAAAGACTAATGTCTTCGTTGAAGAGGCACTCGTCGACATCCGAAACGGAACCCCAGAAAGATGTGACGGAGCTCCGCTCATCCCAACGAGAAGCCTCGTGATACTGCAAAGTAATACCAGGACAAGAGCAGAAAGAGTTTGGACTTGAAAGAAAATGTATAATACTTGCAGGTCACGGTATTTATCATCATTATCGTATAAAATACGACCATTACAATAGACTTTTGCTGCTTCCCAAACTTTTTGGACAGAGTTAGAGCCATGAAGTGGGAAATTATTATTGTTTGCCAAATAATGATGCCGAAAAATGATTTCTTGTCCATGGTATGAGAAAATACCGTTGATTTCAAATATTATGATTATAGTTGCCAATGTGTGTCTCAAGAGCGTCATATCTCAATGACCTGTGGAAACTTAAACAACTGGAAAAGACAGAAACTTTGTAAAACAAGTGAGAATTGAGGAAGAGAAAACATACAGGACATAAATGAGACGCCCCGTCGTAATGCAAACTCACCATACTGACATCTTTGGCACTCAGGACTGTGCCCTGCTTTCCGTTATGGTTGTCACCAGAACCTTAAGAAAAGCAAGGTCAAAACAGAACAGATTCGAGTTTTCTCAAATATGAAAGTGACATTTTCATTCTCATTCGACAATGTTTCGATAAGATTTATTCTTTCTTCAAATATATTTCCATTCTCCAAATTCTTCTATTTGAGTTAGTCGAAAATCGTGACTTCAATTTGATCAATCTCCATCAAATCTGCTGAGAAGAGAGATGATAAATCTACAATAATCAGAAGATTTACTGCTCTCATCACAGAATTTCTAGAAAACCTGGATTATCTTGCATGGATGGAAAGTGTGGCATGTTGAGATTGTTTGTGCACGCCAGGAAATACATTACCTGCAGTGACACAACACAATTTGCTGAAAGATCTTGTCAGCGAACTACGGAGTGGAGCCCAAAATCGCCGACCGCGAGATAGCTCGGAAAACGTAGACATTTCGATATCAAGCTACGAGAACACCATCAAAAGTGTACGAATAGCAAGAGGAATTCACTAGGAATGGACAAGTACTGTAGAATGTCGTTGTTATGTAAACAGAAATACTGCGTGCTTGCATTATTTCGTCACAGATATTCACATGTAGCTACGTCGAGTTGAATACGCGCAGCGCGTCTGCAGTAGCATTGATTATGACGAAATACTGAGTGAGCGCATTTCTTAGGTCATTAATATGGAAGAGATTGTTAGGCAGCAAAATAATGAAAGCACTGGGCGTCCTTCTCTGAACATAATATCTCGCTGTCATTATGTCACGTCGACCTTTTCACGTCATTTATCAGAAAAGTTGGTGGGTTCAAAGATCATCTGGAATTTCTCTTGCTTATTTGCTACAGTTTGATGAAAATCGATATGTCAAAGACATACTATTTCTTTTTAGTTCCATTATACTTGTAAACGTGTATAAGAGGCAATTTCAACGCGTATGGATGTAAAACGTAAAGCTTTCCTTACTTCTTTTCCACAGAAATATGACGTTATTCACAAAAACGGAAGTATTAATAATCATTCGCAGATAGCAACAAAGTATAAATCTGCAACAGCCATAACATTGGTGTATTGGATAGCGTGACTGAGACCCATTTATCACACAATGTTTGTCCATTGCTATCATTAAGGAGGGTTTATTTCAGGGAATAGGTGTGGAGATCAGGAAAAAGCTCGAAACTCAAAGCCTTTTTTCCGTCTTTCTTTCTTTCTGTCTTTCTTTCTTTCTTTTTAATTTCCTTTCCGATATTTGAATGAAAAAGCTACAGGCTGCTTATGACTTCTTTCAATATTATAAGATCCGGAATTTGCTATTATTTGCCTCTGCTCGGCACATGCAATGCCTTTAGTATTAATTTTCTGGTCGAGATTTGCTAGAAGAAAGAAAAATGATTTGCCTGCCTACATTTCAAACAAGGCAATCAGAACATAAAGGGGCTCTACGGGCTTGATGTACATTGCATGTGTAACAGTGAACTATAGGTACAGGCATATCTAAACACGTATCAGTGCTTTTCGAAATTAGCTTAGACAAAGCCTGGAATGTATGTTCGTTGCAAAACTCGTTGCAAATCTCTGAGTCTCAAAGGAACTGGACCGTCTGTAACCCCTATCTCGCCCCCTTCATTTGGTATCTTTACCTTATAGTTAACCTGACGGTAAACTCGTAGAGCACAAGTAAGGGACCAGAAGTACTCAGGAAAGTATCATTTCAGTGATGTCATTTATTGCTGAAAATCATGCCAAATGTTAGCAATTCAATCTGTCTAGTGCATATCTCCTCATGAATTCTGGACCAAGCCACAGACTGCCTCATTGATTAGCATGTCTAGGATATCGATGACGATGCTGTTTGAATAATATTGTCCTGCATATACTCCTTCAACATCGCCGGAAATATCTTCATCTGAGAGCGAGAGGTCGGAGGAGTCACTGTCCAAGTCTGTTAAGTCTGTTACTGTTGTAAACACATCGTCTTCATCGCTTTCAAAGTCCTCGTCTTCTGAAGACGTGCGCAGAAGTTCGGAGAGTTCGCTCGGACTGATGGAGGACAAATCATCTTCCTCGTCATCACTGTTGTCACCCTGCCTGTCGTGACTTTTCCGTGCATACTCCTCTTCGTCGAGAAGAGACAAATTCGATATATTACTGAAACTCTGGCTGTAAAGACTAATGTCTTCGTTGAAGAGGCACTCGTCGACATCCGAAACGGAACCCCAGAAAGATGTGACGGAGCTCCGCTCATCCCAACGAGAAGCCTCGTGATACTGCAAAGTAATACCAGGACAAGAGCAGAAAGAGTTTGGACTTGAAAGAAAATGTATAATACTTGCAGGTCACGGTATTTATCATCATTATCGTATAAAATACGACCATTACAATAGACTTTTGCTGCTTCCCAAACTTTTTGGACAGAGTTAGAGCCATGAAGTGGGAAATTATTATTGTTTGCCAAATAATGATGCCGAAAAATGATTTCTTGTCCATGGTATGAGAAAATACCGTTGATTTCAAATATTATGATTATAGTTGCCAATGTGTGTCTCAAGAGCGTCATATCTCAATGACCTGTGGAAACTTAAACAACTGGAAAAGACAGAAACTTTGTAAAACAAGTGAGAATTGAGGAAGAGAAAACATACAGGACATAAATGAGACGCCCCGTCGTAATGCAAACTCACCATACTGACATCTTTGGCACTCAGGACTGTGCCCTGCTTTCCGTTATGGTTGTCACCAGAACCTTAAGAAAAGCAAGGTCAAAACAGAACAGATTCTAGTTTTCTCAAATATGAAAGTGACATTTTCATTCTCATTCGACAATGTTTCGATAAGATTTATTCTTTCTTCAAATATATTTCCATTCTCCAAATTCTTCTATTTGAGTTAGTCGAAAATCGTGATTTCAATTTGATCAATCTCCATCATATCTGCTGAGAAGAGAGATGATAAATCTACAATAATCAGAAGATTTACTGCTCTCATCACAGAATTTCTAGAAAACCTGGATTATCATGCATGGATGGAAAGTGTGGCATGTTGAGATTGTTTGTGCACACCAGGAAATACATTACCTGCAGTGACACAACACAATTTGCTGAAAGATCTTGTCAGCGAACTACGGAGTCGAGCCCAAAATCGCCGACCGCGAGATAGCTCGGAAAACGTAGACATTTCGATATCAAGCTACGAGAACACCATCAAAAGTGTACGAATAGCAAGAGGAATTCACTAGGAATGGACAAGTACTGTAGAATGTCGTTGTTATGTAAACAGAAATACTGCGTGCTTGCATTATTTCGTCACAGATACTCACATGTAGCTACGTCGAGTTGAATACGCGCAGCGCGTCTGCAGTAGCATTGATTATGACGAAATACTGAGTGAGCGCATTTCTTAAGTCATTAACATGGAAGAGATTGTTAGGCAGCAAAATAATGAAAGCACTGGGCGTCCTTCTCTGAACATAATATCTCGCTGTCATTATGTCACGTCGACCTTTTCACGTCATTTATCAGAAAAGTTGGTGGGTTCAAAGATCATCTGGAATTTCTCTTGCTTATTTGCTACAGTTTGATGAAAATCGATATGTCAAAGACATACTATTTCTTTTTAGTTCCATTATACTTGTAAACGTGTATAAGAGGCAATTTCAACGCGTATGGATGTAAAACGTAAAGCTTTCCTTACTTCTTTTCCACAGAAATATGACGTTATTCACAAAAACGGAAGTATTAATAATCATTCGCAGATAGCAACAAAGTATAAATCTGCAACAGCCATAACATTGGTGTATTGGATAGCGTGACTGAGACCCATTTATCACACAATGTTTGTCCATTGCTATCATTAAGGAGGGTTTATTTCAGGGAATAGGTGTGGAGATCAGGAAAAAGCTCGAAACTCAAAGCCTTTTTTCCGTCTTTCTTTCTTTCTGTCTTTCTTTCTTTCTTTTTAATTTCCTTTCCGATATTTGAATGAAAAAGCTACAGGCTGCTTATGACTTCTTTCAATATTATAAGATCCGGAATTTGCTATTATTTGCCTCTGCTCGGCACATGCAATGCCTTTAGTATTAATTTTCTGGTCGAGATTTGCTAGAAGAAAGAAAAATGATTTGCCTGCCTACATTTCAAACAAGGCAATCAGAACATAAAGGGGCTCTACGGGCTTGATGTACATTGCATGTGTAACAGTGAACTATAGGTACAGGCATATCTAAACACGTATCAGTGCTTTTCGAAATTAGCTTAGACAAAGCCTGGAATGTATGTTCGTTGCAAAACTCGTTGCAAATCTCTGAGTCTCAAATGAACTGGACCGTCTGTAACCCCTATCTCGCCCCCTTCATTTGGTATCTTTACCTTATAGTTAACCTGACGGTAAACTCGTAGAGCACAAGTAAGGGACCAGAAGTACTCAGGAAAGTATCATTTCAGTGATGTCATTTATTGCTGAAAATCATGCCAAATGTTAGCAATTCAATCTGTCTAGTGCATATCTCCTCATGAATTCTGGACCAAGCCACAGACTGCCTCATTGATTAGCATGTCTAGGATATCGATGACGATGCTGTTTGAATAATATTGTCCTGCATATACTCCTTCAACATCGCCGGAAATATCTTCATCTGAGAGCGAGAGGTCGGAGGAGTCACTGTCCAAGTCTGTTAAGTCTGTTACTGTTGTAAACACATCGTCTTCATCGCTTTCAAAGTCCTCGTCTTCTGAAGACGTGCGCAGAAGTTCGGAGAGTTCGCTCGGACTGATGGAGGACAAATCATCTTCCTCGTCATCACTGTTGTCACCCTGCCTGTCGTGACTTTTCCGTGCATACTCCTCTTCGTCGAGAAGAGACAAATTCGATATATTACTGAAACTCTGGCTGTAAAGACTAATGTCTTCGTTGAAGAGGCACTCGTCGACATCCGAAACGGAACCCCAGAAAGATGTGACGGAGCTCCGCTCATCCCAACGAGAAGCCTCGTGATACTGCAAAATAATACCAGGACAAGAGCAGAAAGAGTTTGGACTTGAAAGAAAATGTATAATACTTGCAGGTCACGGTATTTATCATCATTGTCGTATAAAATACGACCATTACAATAGACTTTTGCTGCTTCCCAAACTTTTTGGACAGAGTTAGAGCCATGAAGTGGGAAATTATTATTGTTTGCCAAATAATGATGCCGAAAAATGATTTCTTGTCCATGGTATGAGAAAATACCGTTGATTTCAAATATTATGATTATAGTTGCCAATGTGTGTCTCAAGAGCGTCATATCTCAATGACCTGTGGAAACTTAAACAACTGGAAAAGACAGAAACTTTGTAAAACAAGTGAGAATTGAGGAAGAGAAAACATACAGGACATAAATGAGACGCCCCGTCGTAATGCAAACTCACCATACTGACATCTTTGGCACTCAGGACTGTGCCCTGCTTTCCGTTATGGTTGTCACCAGAACCTTAAGAAAAGCAAGGTCAAAACAGAACAGATTCTAGTTTTCTCAAATATGAAAGTGACATTTTCATTCTCATTCGACAATGTTTCGATAAGATTTATTCTTTCTTCAAATATATTTCCATTCTCCAAATTCTTCTATTTGAGTTAGTCGAAAATCGTGATTTCAATTTGATCAATCTCCATCAAATCTGCTGAGAAGAGAGATGATAAATCTACAATAATCAGAAGATTTACTGCTCTCATCACAGAATTTCTAGAAAACCTGGATTATCATGCATGGATGGAAAGTGTGGCATGTTGAGATTGTTTGTGCACGCCAGGAAATACATTACCTGCAGTGACACAACACAATTTGCTGAAAGATCTTGTCAGCGAACTACGGAGTCGAGCCCAAAATCGCCGACCGCGAGATAGCTCGGAAAACGTAGACATTTCGATATCAAGCTACGAGAACACCATCAAAAGTGTACGAATAGCAAGAGGAATTCACTAGGAATGGACAAGTACTGTAGAATGTCGTTGTTATGTAAACAGAAATACTGCGTGCTTGCATTATTTCGTCACAGATATTCACATGTAGCTACGTCGAGTTGAATACGCGCAGCGCGTCTGCAGTAGCATTGATTATGACGAAATACTGAGTGAGCACATTTCTTAGGTCATTAATATGGAAGAGATTGTTAGGCAGCAAAATAATGAAAGCACTGGGCGTCCTTCTCTGAACATAATATCTCGCTGTCATTATGTCACGTCGACCTTTTCACGTCATTTATCAGAAAAGTTGGTGGGTTCGAAGATCATCTGGAATTTCTCTTGCTTATTTGCTACAGTTTGATGAAAATCGATATGTCAAAGACATGCTATTTCTTTTTAGTTCCATTATACTTGTAAACGTGTATAAGAGGCAATTTCAACGCGTATGGATGTAAATCGTAAAGCTTTAATTACTTCTTTTCCACAGAAATATGACATTATTAAAAAAAAACCGGAAGTATTAATAATCATTCGCAGATACAAACAAAGTATAAATCTGCAACAGCCATAACATTGGTGTATTGGATAGCGTGACTGAGACCCATTTATCACACAATGTTTGTCCATTGCTATCATTAAGGAGGGTTTATTTCAGGGAATAGGTGTGGAGATCAGGAAAAAGCTCGAAACTCAAAGCCTTTTTTCCGTCTTTCTTTCTTTCTGTCTTTCTTTCTTTCTTTTTAATTTCCTTTCCGATATTTGAATGAAAAAGCTACAGGCTGCTTATGACTTCTTTCAATATTATAAGATCCGGAATTTGCTATTATTTGCCTCTGCTCGGCACATGTAATGCCTTTAGTATTAATTTTCTGGTCGAGATTTGCTAGAAGAAAGAAAATGATTTGCCTGCCTACATTTCAAACAAGGCAATCAGAACATAAAGGGGCTCTACGGGCTTGATGTACATTCAATGTGTAACAGTGAACTATAGGTACAGGCATATCTAAACACGTATCAGTGCTTTTCGAAATTAGCTTAGACAAAGCCTGGAATGTATGTTCGTTGCAAAACTCGTTGCAAATCTCTGAGTCTCAAATGAACTGGACCGTCTATAACCCCTATCTCGCCCCCTTCATTTGGTATCTTTACCTTATAGTTAACCTGACGGTAAACTCGTAGAGCACAAGTAAGGGACCAGAAGTACTCAGGAAAGTATCATTTCAGTGATGTCATTTATTGCTGAAAATCATGCCAAATGTTAGCAATTCAATCTGTCTAGTGCATATCTCCTCATGAATTCTGGACCAAGCCACAGACTGCCTCATTGATTAGCATGTCTAGGATATCGATGACGATGCTGTTTGAATAATATTGTCCTGCATATACTCCTTCAACATCGCCGGAAATATCTTCATCTGAGAGCGAGAGGTCGGAGGAGTCACTGTCCAAGTCTGTTAAGTCTGTTACTGTTGTAAACACATCGTCTTCATCGCTTTCAAAGTCCTCGTCTTCTGAAGACGTGCGCAGAAGTTCGGAGAGTTCGCTCGGACTGATGGAGGACAAATCATCTTCCTCGTCATCACTGTTGTCACCCTGCCTGTCGTGACTTTTCCGTGCATACTCCTCTTCGTCGAGAAGAGACAAATTCGATATATTACTGAAACTCTGGCTGTAAAGACTAATGTCTTCGTTGAAGAGGCACTCGTCGACATCCGAAACGGAACCCCAGAAAGATGTGACGGAGCTCCGCTCATCCCAACGAGAAGCCTCGTGATACTGCAAAGTAATACCAGGACAGGAGCAGAAAGAGTTTGGACTTGAAAGAAAATGTATAATACTTGCAGGTCACGGTATTTATCATCATTATCGTATAAAATACGACCATTACAATAGACTCTTGCTGCTTCCCAAACTTTTTGGACAGAGTTAGAGCCATGAAGTGGGAAATTATTATTGTTTGCCAAATAATGATGCCGAAAAATGATTTCTTGTCCATGGTATGAGAAAATACCGTTGATTTCAAATATTATGATTATAGTTGCCAATGTGTGTCTCAAGAGCGTCATATCTCAATGACCTGTGGAAACTTAAACAACTGGAAAAGACAGAAACTTTGTAAAACAAGTGAGAATTGAGGAAGAGAAAACATACAGGACATAAATGAGACGCCCCGTCGTAATGCAAACTCACCATACTGACATCTTTGGCACTCAGGACTGTGCCCTGCTTTCCGTTATGGTTGTCACCAGAACCTTAAGAAAAGCAAGGTCAAAACAGAACAGATTCTAGTTTTCTCAAATATGAAAGTGACATTTTCATTCTCATTCGACAATGTTTCGATAAGATTTATTCTTTCTTCAAATATATTTCCATTCTCCAAATTCTTCTATTTGAGTTAGTCGAAAATCGTGATTTCAATTTGATCAATCTCCATCATATCTGCTGAGAAGAGAGATGATAAATCTACAATAATCAGAAGATTTACTGCTCTCATCACAGAATTTCTAGAAAACCTGGATTATCATGCATGGATGGAAAGTGTGGCATGTTGAGATTGTTTGTGCACGCCAGGAAATACATTACCTGCAGTGACACAACACAATTTGCTGAAAGATCTTGTCAGCGAACTACGGAGTCGAGCCCAAAATCGCCGACCGCGAGATAGCTCGGAAAACGTAGACATTTCGATATCAAGCTACGAGAACACCATCAAAAGTGTACGAATAGCAAGAGGAATTCACTAGGAATGGACAAGTACTGTAGAATGTCGTTGTTATGTAAACAGAAATACTGCGTGCTTGCATTATTTCGTCACAGATATTCACATGTAGCTACGTCGAGTTGAATACGCGCAGCGCGTCTGCAGTAGCATTGATTATGACGAAATACTGAGTGAGCGCATTTCTTAGGTCATTAATATGGAAGAGATTGTTAGGCAGCAAAATAATGAAAGCACTGGGCGTCCTTCTCTGAACATAATATCTCGCTGTCATTATGTCACGTCGACCTTTTCACGTCATTTATCAGAAAAGTTGGTGGGTTCGAAGATCATCTGGAATTTCTCTTGCTTATTTGCTACAGTTTGATGAAAATCGATATGTCAAAGACATGCTATTTCTTTTTAGTTCCATTATACTTGTAAACGTGTATAAGAGGCAATTTCAACGCGTATGGATGTAAATCGTAAAGCTTTAATTACTTCTTTTCCACAGAAATATGACATTATTAAAAAAAAACCGGAAGTATTAATAATCATTCGCAGATACAAACAAAGTATAAATCTGCAACAGCCATAACATTGGTGTATTGGATAGCGTGACTGAGACCCATTTATCACACAATGTTTGTCCATTGCTATCATTAAGGAGGGTTTATTTCAGGGAATAGGTGTGGAGATCAGGAAAAAGCTCGAAACTCAAAGCCTTTTTTCCGTCTTTCTTTCTTTCTGTCTTTCTTTCTTTCTTTTTAATTTCCTTTCCGATATTTGAATGAAAAAGCTACAGGCTGCTTATGACTTCTTTCAATATTATAAGATCCGGAATTTGCTATTATTTGCCTCTGCTCGGCACATGTAATGCCTTTAGTATTAATTTTCTGGTCGAGATTTGCTAGAAGAAAGAAAATGATTTGCCTGCCTACATTTCAAACAAGGCAATCAGAACATAAAGGGGCTCTACGGGCTTGATGTACATTCAATGTGTAACAGTGAACTATAGGTACAGGCATATCTAAACACGTATCAGTGCTTTTCGAAATTAGCTTAGACAAAGCCTGGAATGTATGTTCGTTGCAAAACTCGTTGCAAATCTCTGAGTCTCAAATGAACTGGACCGTCTATAACCCCTATCTCGCCCCCTTCATTTGGTATCTTTACCTTATAGTTAACCTGACGGTAAACTCGTAGAGCACAAGTAAGGGACCAGAAGTACTCAGGAAAGTATCATTTCAGTGATGTCATTTATTGCTGAAAATCATGCCAAATGTTAGCAATTCAATCTGTCTAGTGCATATCTCCTCATGAATTCTGGACCAAGCCACAGACTGCCTCATTGATTAGCATGTCTAGGATATCGATGACGATGCTGTTTGAATAATATTGTCCTGCATATACTCCTTCAACATCGCCGGAAATATCTTCATCTGAGAGCGAGAGGTCGGAGGAGTCACTGTCCAAGTCTGTTAAGTCTGTTACTGTTGTAAACACATCGTCTTCATCGCTTTCAAAGTCCTCGTCTTCTGAAGACGTGCGCAGAAGTTCGGAGAGTTCGCTCGGACTGATGGAGGACAAATCATCTTCCTCGTCATCACTGTTGTCACCCTGCCTGTCGTGACTTTTCCGTGCATACTCCTCTTCGTCGAGAAGAGACAAATTCGATATATTACTGAAACTCTGGCTGTAAAGACTAATGTCTTCGTTGAAGAGGCACTCGTCGACATCCGAAACGGAACCCCAGAAAGATGTGACGGAGCTCCGCTCATCCCAACGAGAAGCCTCGTGATACTGCAAAGTAATACCAGGACAGGAGCAGAAAGAGTTTGGACTTGAAAGAAAATGTATAATACTTGCAGGTCACGGTATTTATCATCATTATCGTATAAAATACGACCATTACAATAGACTCTTGCTGCTTCCCAAACTTTTTGGACAGAGTTAGAGCCATGAAGTGGGAAATTATTATTGTTTGCCAAATAATGATGCCGAAAAATGATTTCTTGTCCATGGTATGAGAAAATACCGTTGATTTCAAATATTATGATTATAGTTGCCAATGTGTGTCTCAAGAGCGTCATATCTCAATGACCTGTGGAAACTTAAACAACTGGAAAAGACAGAAACTTTGTAAAACAAGTGAGAATTGAGGAAGAGAAAACATACAGGACATAAATGAGACGCCCCGTCGTAATGCAAACTCACCATACTGACATCTTTGGCACTCAGGACTGTGCCCTGCTTTCCGTTATGGTTGTCACCAGAACCTTAAGAAAAGCAAGGTCAAAACAGAACAGATTCTAGTTTTCTCAAATATGAAAGTGACATTTTCATTCTCATTCGACAATGTTTCGATAAGATTTATTCTTTCTTCAAATATATTTCCATTCTCCAAATTCTTCTATTTGAGTTAGTCGAAAATCGTGATTTCAATTTGATCAATCTCCATCATATCTGCTGAGAAGAGAGATGATAAATCTACAATAATCAGAAGATTTACTGCTCTCATCACAGAATTTCTAGAAAACCTGGATTATCATGCATGGATGGAAAGTGTGGCATGTTGAGATTGTTTGTGCACGCCAGGAAATACATTACCTGCAGTGACACAACACAATTTGCTGAAAGATCTTGTCAGCGAACTACGGAGTCGAGCCCAAAATCGCCGACCGCGAGATAGCTCGGAAAACGTAGACATTTCGATATCAAGCTACGAGAACACCATCAAAAGTGTACGAATAGCAAGAGGAATTCACTAGGAATGGACAAGTACTGTAGAATGTCGTTGTTATGTAAACAGAAATACTGCGTGCTTGCATTATTTCGTCACAGATATTCACATGTAGCTACGTCGAGTTGAATACGCGCAGCGCGTCTGCAGTAGCATTGATTATGACGAAATACTGAGTGAGCGCATTTCTTAGGTCATTAATATGGAAGAGATTGTTAGGCAGCAAAATAATGAAAGCACTGGGCGTCCTTCTCTGAACATAATATCTCGCTGTCATTATGTCACGTCGACCTTTTCACGTCATTTATCAGAAAAGTTGGTGGGTTCGAAGATCATCTGGAATTTCTCTTGCTTATTTGCTACAGTTTGATGAAAATCGATATGTCAAAGACATGCTATTTCTTTTTAGTTCCATTATACTTGTAAACGTGTATAAGAGGCAATTTCAACGCGTATGGATGTAAATCGTAAAGCTTTAATTACTTCTTTTCCACAGAAATATGACATTATTAAAAAAAAACCGGAAGTATTAATAATCATTCGCAGATACAAACAAAGTATAAATCTGCAACAGCCATAACATTGGTGTATTGGATAGCGTGACTGAGACCCATTTATCACACAATGTTTGTCCATTGCTATCATTAAGGAGGGTTTATTTCAGGGAATAGGTGTGGAGATCAGGAAAAAGCTCGAAACTCAAAGCCTTTTTTCCGTCTTTCTTTCTTTCTGTCTTTCTTTCTTTCTTTCTTTTTAATTTCCTTTCCGATATTTGAATGAAAAAGCTACAGGCTGCTTATGACTTCTTTCAATATTATAAGATCCGGAATTTGCTATTATTTGCCTCTGCTCGGCACATGTAATGCCTTTAGTATTAATTTTCTGGTCGAGATTTGCTAGAAGAAAGAAAGTGATTTGCCTGCCTACATTTCAAACAAGGCAATCAGAACATAAAGGGGCTCTACGGGCTTGATGTACATTCAATGTGTAACAGTGAACTATAGGTACAGGCATATCTAAACACGTATCAGTGCTTTTCGAAATTAGCTTAGACAAAGCCTGGAATGTATGTTCGTTGCAAAACTCGTTGCAAATCTCTGAGTCTCAAATGAACTGGGCCGTCTATAACCCCTATCTCGCCCCCTTCATTTGGTATCTTTACCTTATAGTTAACCTGACGGTAAACTCGTAGAGCACAAGTAAGGGACCAGAAGTACTCAGGAAAGTATCATTTCAGTGATGTCATTTATTGCTGAAAATCATGCCAAATGTTAGCAATTCAATCTGTCTAGTGCATATCTCCTCATGAATTCTGGACCAAGCCACAGACTGCCTCATTGATTAGCATGTCTAGGATATCGATGACGATGCTGTTTGAATAATATTGTCCTGCATATACTCCTTCAACATCGCCGGAAATATCTTCATCTGAGAGCGAGAGGTCGGAGGAGTCACTGTCCAAGTCTGTTAAGTCTGTTACTGTTGTAAACACATCGTCTTCATCGCTTTCAAAGTCCTCGTCTTCTGAAGACGTGCGCAGAAGTTCGGAGAGTTCGCTCGGACTGATGGAGGACAAATCATCTTCCTCGTCATCACTGTTGTCACCCTGCCTGTCGTGACTTTTCCGTGCATACTCCTCTTCGTCGAGAAGAGACAAATTCGATATATTACTGAAACTCTGGCTGTAAAGACTAATGTCTTCGTTGAAGAGGCACTCGTCGACATCCGAAACGGAACCCCAGAAAGATGTGACGGAGCTCCGCTCATCCCAACGAGAAGCCTCGTGATACTGCAAAGTAATACCAGGACAGGAGCAGAAAGAGTTTGGACTTGAAAGAAAATGTATAATACTTGCAGGTCACGGTATTTATCATCATTATCGTATAAAATACGACCATTACAATAGACTCTTGCTGCTTCCCAAACTTTTTGGACAGAGTTAGAGCCATGAAGTGGGAAATTATTATTGTTTGCCAAATAATGATGCCGAAAAATGATTTCTTGTCCATGGTATGAGAAAATACCGTTGATTTCAAATATTATGATTATAGTTGCCAATGTGTGTCTCAAGAGCGTCATATCTCAATGACCTGTGGAAACTTAAACAACTGGAAAAGACAGAAACTTTGTAAAACAAGTGAGAATTGAGGAAGAGAAAACATACAGGACATAAATGAGACGCCCCGTCGTAATGCAAACTCACCATACTGACATCTTTGGCACTCAGGACTGTGCCCTGCTTTCCGTTATGGTTGTCACCAGAACCTTAAGAAAAGCAAGGTCAAAACAGAACAGATTCTAGTTTTCTCAAATATGAAAGTGACATTTTCATTCTCATTCGACAATGTTTCGATAAGATTTATTCTTTCTTCAAATATATTTCCATTCTCCAAATTCTTCTATTTGAGTTAGTCGAAAATCGTGATTTCAATTTGATCAATCTCCATCATATCTGCTGAGAAGAGAGATGATAAATCTACAATAATCAGAAGATTTACTGCTCTCATCACAGAATTTCTAGAAAACCTGGATTATCATGCATGGATGGAAAGTGTGGCATGTTGAGATTGTTTGTGCACGCCAGGAAATACATTACCTGCAGTGACACAACACAATTTGCTGAAAGATCTTGTCAGCGAACTACGGAGTCGAGCCCAAAATCGCCGACCGCGAGATAGCTCGGAAAACGTAGACATTTCGATATCAAGCTACGAGAACACCATCAAAAGTGTACGAATAGCAAGAGGAATTCACTAGGAATGGACAAGTACTGTAGAATGTCGTTGTTATGTAAACAGAAATACAGTATTCATCGCATAATCGGGCATCTGATAATCGGGAACCTCGCTTAAATGACATACGCTTCCCAGAAACATTTCCAATGCACGTTATTTTCACTGGATAATCGGGCGGGGACCTCTGATAAACGGGACAATTTTTCTTCAAGCGATCTTTGATTTTGTTGATATTTTACACAAAAAATCTACCAAAATACCACAACAATATTTCAAAGATTCCCTATCAGTTGTTGTTTACATCGAACTTACAAAGCAAGCTTCGGACTGGTGTGTTTTGACCTCCGTCCATCCAGTACACGTACATTTCAGCTCGCTGCCCGCCTTCGCTTTTCTGTACATGTGTATATATGGCGAGCTAGATCGCTACATATTGACAACACATGTACAGTGCAGTGATCGCGGCAAGTAAACAATCAAGCCGTGATGATTGAATGATTGAAGGACTTTTCATTGACGTTCCCACATCAGTTCTGGGTAATCATTTCCCATGGTTGTGGATATGTATCTATACGGAACGCCCTACGTGTCCAAGAATTCTACGAATGTTTAAGAAAGGTGCTAGCTTTTATTCCACATATTTTGTGTTCGAAGAGAGGTGACAGAAGAAGAACCCGGTTGCGATTACTCTACATCATTGCGAGAATGCAGGGACAGCTAGAGGGTCGCGCCGAGGGGTAGCGTGGTTGTGTATTCATGTACATGTACAGTACGTCAGTATGCATGTGTGTGTGTGTGTGTGTGTGTGTGTGTGTGTGCACTACATGTACATGTCGTATGCCGTTAGTGTATGGTGAGTGCTCATCGCGAAATCGGGCACCCCGCTTAAAGGGGCCGTGTTTGCTACTCCCAACATGTCCCGATTATGCGATGAATACTGTACTGCGTGCTTGCATTATTTCGTCACAGATATTCACATGTAGCTACGTCGAGTTGAATACGCGCAGCGCGTCTGCAGTAGCATTGATTATGACGAAATACTGAGTGAGCGCATTTCTTAGGTCATTAATATGGAAGAGATTGTTAGGCAGCAAAATAATGAAAGCACTGGGCGTCCTTCTCTGAACATAATATCTCGCTGTCATTATGTCACGTCGACCTTTTCACGTCATTTATCAGAAAAGTTGGTGGGTTCGAAGATCATCTGGAATTTCTCTTGCTTATTTGCTACAGTTTGATGAAAATCGATATGTCAAAGACATGCTATTTCTTTTTAGTTCCATTATACTTGTAAACGTGTATAAGAGGCAATTTCAACGCGTATGGATGTAAATCGTAAAGCTTTAATTACTTCTTTTCCACAGAAATATGACATTATTAAAAAAAAAACCGGAAGTATTAATAATCATTCGCAGATACAAACAAAGTATAAATCTGCAACAGCCATAACATTGGTGTATTGGATAGCGTGACTGAGACCCATTTATCACACAATGTTTGTCCATTGCTATCATTAAGGAGGGTTTATTTCAGGGAATAGGTGTGGAGATCAGGAAAAAGCTCGAAACTCAAAGCCTTTTTTCCGTCTTTCTTTCTTTCTGTCTTTCTTTCTTTCTTTTTAATTTCCTTTCCGATATTTGAATGAAAAAGCTACAGGCTGCTTATGACTTCTTTCAATATTATAAGATCCGGAATTTGCTATTATTTGCCTCTGCTCGGCACATGTAATGCCTTTAGTATTAATTTTCTGGTCGAGATTTGCTAGAAGAAAGAAAATGATTTGCCTGCCTACATTTCAAACAAGGCAATCAGAACATAAAGGGGCTCTACGGGCTTGATGTACATTCAATGTGTAACAGTGAACTATAGGTACAGGCATATCTAAACACGTATCAGTGCTTTTCGAAATTAGCTTAGACAAAGCCTGGAATGTATGTTCGTTGCAAAACTCGTTGCAAATCTCTGAGTCTCAAATGAACTGGGCCGTCTATAACCCCTATCTCGCCCCCTTCATTTGGTATCTTTACCTTATAGTTAACCTGACGGTAAACTCGTAGAGCACAAGTAAGGGACCAGAAGTACTCAGGAAAGTATCATTTCAGTGATGTCATTTATTGCTGAAAATCATGCCAAATGTTAGCAATTCAATCTGTCTAGTGCATATCTCCTCATGAATTCTGGACCAAGCCACAGACTGCCTCATTGATTAGCATGTCTAGGATATCGATGACGATGCTGTTTGAATAATATTGTCCTGCATATACTCCTTCAACATCGCCGGAAATATCTTCATCTGAGAGCGAGAGGTCGGAGGAGTCACTGTCCAAGTCTGTTAAGTCTGTTACTGTTGTAAACACATCGTCTTCATCGCTTTCAAAGTCCTCGTCTTCTGAAGACGTGCGCAGAAGTTCGGAGAGTTCGCTCGGACTGATGGAGGACAAATCATCTTCCTCGTCATCACTGTTGTCACCCTGCCTGTCGTGACTTTTCCGTGCATACTCCTCTTCGTCGAGAAGAGACAAATTCGATATATTACTGAAACTCTGGCTGTAAAGACTAATGTCTTCGTTGAAGAGGCACTCGTCGACATCCGAAACGGAACCCCAGAAAGATGTGACGGAGCTCCGCTCATCCCAACGAGAAGCCTCGTGATACTGCAAAGTAATACCAGGACAGGAGCAGAAAGAGTTTGGACTTGAAAGAAAATGTATAATACTTGCAGGTCACGGTATTTATCATCATTATCGTATAAAATACGACCATTACAATAGACTCTTGCTGCTTCCCAAACTTTTTGGACAGAGTTAGAGCCATGAAGTGGGAAATTATTATTGTTTGCCAAATAATGATGCCGAAAAATGATTTCTTGTCCATGGTATGAGAAAATACCGTTGATTTCAAATATTATGATTATAGTTGCCAATGTGTGTCTCAAGAGCGTCATATCTCAATGACCTGTGGAAACTTAAACAACTGGAAAAGACAGAAACTTTGTAAAACAAGTGAGAATTGAGGAAGAGAAAACATACAGGACATAAATGAGACGCCCCGTCGTAATGCAAACTCACCATACTGACATCTTTGGCACTCAGGACTGTGCCCTGCTTTCCGTTATGGTTGTCACCAGAACCTTAAGAAAAGCAAGGTCAAAACAGAACAGATTCTAGTTTTCTCAAATATGAAAGTGACATTTTCATTCTCATTCGACAATGTTTCGATAAGATTTATTCTTTCTTCAAATATATTTCCATTCTCCAAATTCTTCTATTTGAGTTAGTCGAAAATCGTGATTTCAATTTGATCAATCTCCATCATATCTGCTGAGAAGAGAGATGATAAATCTACAATAATCAGAAGATTTACTGCTCTCATCACAGAATTTCTAGAAAACCTGGATTATCATGCATGGATGGAAAGTGTGGCATGTTGAGATTGTTTGTGCACGCCAGGAAATACATTACCTGCAGTGACACAACACAATTTGCTGAAAGATCTTGTCAGCGAACTACGGAGTCGAGCCCAAAATCGCCGACCGCGAGATAGCTCGGAAAACGTAGACATTTCGATATCAAGCTACGAGAACACCATCAAAAGTGTACGAATAGCAAGAGGAATTCACTAGGAATGGACAAGTACTGTAGAATGTCGTTGTTATGTAAACAGAAATACTGCGTGCTTGCATTATTTCGTCACAGATATTCACATGTAGCTACGTCGAGTTGAATACGCGCAGCGCGTCTGCAGTAGCATTGATTATGACGAAATACTGAGTGAGCGCATTTCTTAGGTCATTAATATGGAAGAGATTGTTAGGCAGCAAAATAATGAAAGCACTGGGCGTCCTTCTCTGAACATAATATCTCGCTGTCATTATGTCACGTCGACCTTTTCACGTCATTTATCAGAAAAGTTGGTGGGTTCGAAGATCATCTGGAATTTCTCTTGCTTATTTGCTACAGTTTGATGAAAATCGATATGTCAAAGACATGCTATTTCTTTTTAGTTCCATTATACTTGTAAACGTGTATAAGAGGCAATTTCAACGCGTATGGATGTAAATCGTAAAGCTTTAATTACTTCTTTTCCACAGAAATATGACATTATTAAAAAAAAACCGGAAGTATTAATAATCATTCGCAGATACAAACAAAGTATAAATCTGCAACAGCCATAACATTGGTGTATTGGATAGCGTGACTGAGACCCATTTATCACACAATGTTTGTCCATTGCTATCATTAAGGAGGGTTTATTTCAGGGAATAGGTGTGGAGATCAGGAAAAAGCTCGAAACTCAAAGCCTTTTTTCCGTCTTTCTTTCTTTCTGTCTTTCTTTCTTTCTTTTTAATTTCCTTTCCGATATTTGAATGAAAAAGCTACAGGCTGCTTATGACTTCTTTCAATATTATAAGATCCGGAATTTGCTATTATTTGCCTCTGCTCGGCACATGTAATGCCTTTAGTATTAATTTTCTGGTCGAGATTTGCTAGAAGAAAGAAAATGATTTGCCTGCCTACATTTCAAACAAGGCAATCAGAACATAAAGGGGCTCTACGGGCTTGATGTACATTCAATGTGTAACAGTGAACTATAGGTACAGGCATATCTAAACACGTATCAGTGCTTTTCGAAATTAGCTTAGACAAAGCCTGGAATGTATGTTCGTTGCAAAACTCGTTGCAAATCTCTGAGTCTCAAATGAACTGGACCGTCTATAACCCCTATCTCGCCCCCTTCATTTGGTATCTTTACCTTATAGTTAACCTGACGGTAAACTCGTAGAGCACAAGTAAGGGACCAGAAGTACTCAGGAAAGTATCATTTCAGTGATGTCATTTATTGCTGAAAATCATGCCAAATGTTAGCAATTCAATCTGTCTAGTGCATATCTCCTCATGAATTCTGGACCAAGCCACAGACTGCCTCATTGATTAGCATGTCTAGGATATCGATGACGATGCTGTTTGAATAATATTGTCCTGCATATACTCCTTCAACATCGCCGGAAATATCTTCATCTGAGAGCGAGAGGTCGGAGGAGTCACTGTCCAAGTCTGTTAAGTCTGTTACTGTTGTAAACACATCGTCTTCATCGCTTTCAAAGTCCTCGTCTTCTGAAGACGTGCGCAGAAGTTCGGAGAGTTCGCTCGGACTGATGGAGGACAAATCATCTTCCTCGTCATCACTGTTGTCACCCTGCCTGTCGTGACTTTTCCGTGCATACTCCTCTTCGTCGAGAAGAGACAAATTCGATATATTACTGAAACTCTGGCTGTAAAGACTAATGTCTTCGTTGAAGAGGCACTCGTCGACATCCGAAACGGAACCCCAGAAAGATGTGACGGAGCTCCGCTCATCCCAACGAGAAGCCTCGTGATACTGCAAAGTAATACCAGGACAGGAGCAGAAAGAGTTTGGACTTGAAAGAAAATGTATAATACTTGCAGGTCACGGTATTTATCATCATTATCGTATAAAATACGACCATTACAATAGACTCTTGCTGCTTCCCAAACTTTTTGGACAGAGTTAGAGCCATGAAGTGGGAAATTATTATTGTTTGCCAAATAATGATGCCGAAAAATGATTTCTTGTCCATGGTATGAGAAAATACCGTTGATTTCAAATATTATGATTATAGTTGCCAATGTGTGTCTCAAGAGCGTCATATCTCAATGACCTGTGGAAACTTAAACAACTGGAAAAGACAGAAACTTTGTAAAACAAGTGAGAATTGAGGAAGAGAAAACATACAGGACATAAATGAGACGCCCCGTCGTAATGCAAACTCACCATACTGACATCTTTGGCACTCAGGACTGTGCCCTGCTTTCCGTTATGGTTGTCACCAGAACCTTAAGAAAAGCAAGGTCAAAACAGAACAGATTCTAGTTTTCTCAAATATGAAAGTGACATTTTCATTCTCATTCGACAATGTTTCGATAAGATTTATTCTTTCTTCAAATATATTTCCATTCTCCAAATTCTTCTATTTGAGTTAGTCGAAAATCGTGATTTCAATTTGATCAATCTCCATCATATCTGCTGAGAAGAGAGATGATAAATCTACAATAATCAGAAGATTTACTGCTCTCATCACAGAATTTCTAGAAAACCTGGATTATCATGCATGGATGGAAAGTGTGGCATGTTGAGATTGTTTGTGCACGCCAGGAAATACATTACCTGCAGTGACACAACACAATTTGCTGAAAGATCTTGTCAGCGAACTACGGAGTCGAGCCCAAAATCGCCGACCGCGAGATAGCTCGGAAAACGTAGACATTTCGATATCAAGCTACGAGAACACCATCAAAAGTGTACGAATAGCAAGAGGAATTCACTAGGAATGGACAAGTACTGTAGAATGTCGTTGTTATGTAAACAGAAATACTGCGTGCTTGCATTATTTCGTCACAGATATTCACATGTAGCTACGTCGAGTTGAATACGCGCAGCGCGTCTGCAGTAGCATTGATTATGACGAAATACTGAGTGAGCGCATTTCTTAGGTCATTAATATGGAAGAGATTGTTAGGCAGCAAAATAATGAAAGCACTGGGCGTCCTTCTCTGAACATAATATCTCGCTGTCATTATGTCACGTCGACCTTTTCACGTCATTTATCAGAAAAGTTGGTGGGTTCGAAGATCATCTGGAATTTCTCTTGCTTATTTGCTACAGTTTGATGAAAATCGATATGTCAAAGACATGCTATTTCTTTTTAGTTCCATTATACTTGTAAACGTGTATAAGAGGCAATTTCAACGCGTATGGATGTAAATCGTAAAGCTTTAATTACTTCTTTTCCACAGAAATATGACATTATTAAAAAAAAACCGGAAGTATTAATAATCATTCGCAGATACAAACAAAGTATAAATCTGCAACAGCCATAACATTGGTGTATTGGATAGCGTGACTGAGACCCATTTATCACACAATGTTTGTCCATTGCTATCATTAAGGAGGGTTTATTTCAGGGAATAGGTGTGGAGATCAGGAAAAAGCTCGAAACTCAAAGCCTTTTTTCCGTCTTTCTTTCTTTCTGTCTTTCTTTCTTTCTTTTTAATTTCCTTTCCGATATTTGAATGAAAAAGCTACAGGCTGCTTATGACTTCTTTCAATATTATAAGATCCGGAATTTGCTATTATTTGCCTCTGCTCGGCACATGTAATGCCTTTAGTATTAATTTTCTGGTCGAGATTTGCTAGAAGAAAGAAAATGATTTGCCTGCCTACATTTCAAACAAGGCAATCAGAACATAAAGGGGCTCTACGGGCTTGATGTACATTCAATGTGTAACAGTGAACTATAGGTACAGGCATATCTAAACACGTATCAGTGCTTTTCGAAATTAGCTTAGACAAAGCCTGGAATGTATGTTCGTTGCAAAACTCGTTGCAAATCTCTGAGTCTCAAATGAACTGGACCGTCTATAACCCCTATCTCGCCCCCTTCATTTGGTATCTTTACCTTATAGTTAACCTGACGGTAAACTCGTAGAGCACAAGTAAGGGACCAGAAGTACTCAGGAAAGTATCATTTCAGTGATGTCATTTATTGCTGAAAATCATGCCAAATGTTAGCAATTCAATCTGTCTAGTGCATATCTCCTCATGAATTCTGGACCAAGCCACAGACTGCCTCATTGATTAGCATGTCTAGGATATCGATGACGATGCTGTTTGAATAATATTGTCCTGCATATACTCCTTCAACATCGCCGGAAATATCTTCATCTGAGAGCGAGAGGTCGGAGGAGTCACTGTCCAAGTCTGTTAAGTCTGTTACTGTTGTAAACACATCGTCTTCATCGCTTTCAAAGTCCTCGTCTTCTGAAGACGTGCGCAGAAGTTCGGAGAGTTCGCTCGGACTGATGGAGGACAAATCATCTTCCTCGTCATCACTGTTGTCACCCTGCCTGTCGTGACTTTTCCGTGCATACTCCTCTTCGTCGAGAAGAGACAAATTCGATATATTACTGAAACTCTGGCTGTAAAGACTAATGTCTTCGTTGAAGAGGCACTCGTCGACATCCGAAACGGAACCCCAGAAAGATGTGACGGAGCTCCGCTCATCCCAACGAGAAGCCTCGTGATACTGCAAAGTAATACCAGGACAGGAGCAGAAAGAGTTTGGACTTGAAAGAAAATGTATAATACTTGCAGGTCACGGTATTTATCATCATTATCGTATAAAATACGACCATTACAATAGACTCTTGCTGCTTCCCAAACTTTTTGGACAGAGTTAGAGCCATGAAGTGGGAAATTATTATTGTTTGCCAAATAATGATGCCGAAAAATGATTTCTTGTCCATGGTATGAGAAAATACCGTTGATTTCAAATATTATGATTATAGTTGCCAATGTGTGTCTCAAGAGCGTCATATCTCAATGACCTGTGGAAACTTAAACAACTGGAAAAGACAGAAACTTTGTAAAACAAGTGAGAATTGAGGAAGAGAAAACATACAGGACATAAATGAGACGCCCCGTCGTAATGCAAACTCACCATACTGACATCTTTGGCACTCAGGACTGTGCCCTGCTTTCCGTTATGGTTGTCACCAGAACCTTAAGAAAAGCAAGGTCAAAACAGAACAGATTCTAGTTTTCTCAAATATGAAAGTGACATTTTCATTCTCATTCGACAATGTTTCGATAAGATTTATTCTTTCTTCAAATATATTTCCATTCTCCAAATTCTTCTATTTGAGTTAGTCGAAAATCGTGATTTCAATTTGATCAATCTCCATCATATCTGCTGAGAAGAGAGATGATAAATCTACAATAATCAGAAGATTTACTGCTCTCATCACAGAATTTCTAGAAAACCTGGATTATCATGCATGGATGGAAAGTGTGGCATGTTGAGATTGTTTGTGCACGCCAGGAAATACATTACCTGCAGTGACACAACACAATTTGCTGAAAGATCTTGTCAGCGAACTACGGAGTCGAGCCCAAAATCGCCGACCGCGAGATAGCTCGGAAAACGTAGACATTTCGATATCAAGCTACGAGAACACCATCAAAAGTGTACGAATAGCAAGAGGAATTCACTAGGAATGGACAAGTACTGTAGAATGTCGTTGTTATGTAAACAGAAATACTGCGTGCTTGCATTATTTCGTCACAGATATTCACATGTAGCTACGTCGAGTTGAATACGCGCAGCGCGTCTGCAGTAGCATTGATTATGACGAAATACTGAGTGAGCGCATTTCTTAGGTCATTAATATGGAAGAGATTGTTAGGCAGCAAAATAATGAAAGCACTGGGTGTCCTTCTCTGAACATAATATCTCGCTGTCATTATGTCACGTCGACCTTTTCACGTCATTTATCAGAAAAGTTGGTGGGTTCGAAGATCATCTGGAATTTCTCTTGCTTATTTGCTACAGTTTGATGAAAATCGATATGTCAAAGACATGCTATTTCTTTTTAGTTCCATTATACTTGTAAACGTGTATAAGAGGCAATTTCAACGCGTATGGATGTAAATCGTAAAGCTTTAATTACCTCTTTTCCACAGAAATATGACATTATTAAAAAAAAACCGGAAGTATTAATAATCATTCGCAGATACAAACAAAGTATAAATCTGCAACAGCCATAACATTGGTGTATTGGATAGCGTGACTGAGACCCATTTATCACACAATGTTTGTCCATTGCTATCATTAAGGAGGGTTTATTTCAGGGAATAGGTGTGGAGATCAGGAAAAAGCTCGAAACTCAAAGCCTTTTTTCCGTCTTTCTTTCTTTCTGTCTTTCTTTCTTTCTTTTTAATTTCCTTTCCGATATTTGAATGAAAAAGCTACAGGCTGCTTATGACTTCTTTCAATATTATAAGATCCGGAATTTGCTATTATTTGCCTCTGCTCGGCACATGTAATGCCTTTAGTATTAATTTTCTGGTCGAGATTTGCTAGAAGAAAGAAAATGATTTGCCTGCCTACATTTCAAACAAGGCAATCAGAACATAAAGGGGCTCTACGGGCTTGATGTACATTCAATGTGTAACAGTGAACTATAGGTACAGGCATATCTAAACACGTATCAGTGCTTTTCGAAATTAGCTTAGACAAAGCCTGGAATGTATGTTCGTTGCAAAACTCGTTGCAAATCTCTGAGTCTCAAATGAACTGGACCGTCTATAACCCCTATCTCGCCCCCTTCATTTGGTATCTTTACCTTATAGTTAACCTGACGGTAAACTCGTAGAGCACAAGTAAGGGACCAGAAGTACTCAGGAAAGTATCATTTCAGTGATGTCATTTATTGCTGAAAATCATGCCAAATGTTAGCAATTCAATCTGTCTAGTGCATATCTCCTCATGAATTCTGGACCAAGCCACAGACTGCCTCATTGATTAGCATGTCTAGGATATCGATGACGATGCTGTTTGAATAATATTGTCCTGCATATACTCCTTCAACATCGCCGGAAATATCTTCATCTGAGAGCGAGAGGTCGGAGGAGTCACTGTCCAAGTCTGTTAAGTCTGTTACTGTTGTAAACACATCGTCTTCATCGCTTTCAAAGTCCTCGTCTTCTGAAGACGTGCGCAGAAGTTCGGAGAGTTCGCTCGGACTGATGGAGGACAAATCATCTTCCTCGTCATCACTGTTGTCACCCTGCCTGTCGTGACTTTTCCGTGCATACTCCTCTTCGTCGAGAAGAGACAAATTCGATATATTACTGAAACTCTGGCTGTAAAGACTAATGTCTTCGTTGAAGAGGCACTCGTCGACATCCGAAACGGAACCCCAGAAAGATGTGACGGAGCTCCGCTCATCCCAACGAGAAGCCTCGTGATACTGCAAAGTAATACCAGGACAGGAGCAGAAAGAGTTTGGACTTGAAAGAAAATGTATAATACTTGCAGGTCACGGTATTTATCATCATTATCGTATAAAATACGACCATTACAATAGACTCTTGCTGCTTCCCAAACTTTTTGGACAGAGTTAGAGCCATGAAGTGGGAAATTATTATTGTTTGCCAAATAATGATGCCGAAAAATGATTTCTTGTCCATGGTATGAGAAAATACCGTTGATTTCAAATATTATGATTATAGTTGCCAATGTGTGTCTCAAGAGCGTCATATCTCAATGACCTGTGGAAACTTAAACAACTGGAAAAGGCAGAAACTTTGTAAAACAAGTGAGAATTGAGGAAGAGAAAACATACAGGACATAAATGAGACGCCCCGTCGTAATGCAAACTCACCATACTGACATCTTTGGCACTCAGGACTGTGCCCTGCTTTCCGTTATGGTTGTCACCAGAACCTTAAGAAAAGCAAGGTCAAAACAGAACAGATTCTAGTTTTCTCAAATATGAAAGTGACATTTTCATTCTCATTCGACAATGTTTCGATAAGATTTATTCTTTCTTCAAATATATTTCCATTCTCCAAATTCTTCTATTTGAGTTAGTCGAAAATCGTGATTTCAATTTGATCAATCTCCATCAAATCTGCTGAGAAGAGAGATGATAAATCTACAATAATCAGAAGATTTACTGCTCTCATCACAGAATTTCTAGAAAACCTGGATTATCATGCATGGATGGAAAGTGTGGCATGTTGAGATTGTTTGTGCACGCCAGGAAATACATTACCTGCAGTGACACAACACAATTTGCTGAAAGATCTTGTCAGCGAACTACGGAGTCGAGCCCAAAATCGCCGACCGCGAGATAGCTCGGAAAACGTAGACATTTCGATATCAAGCTACGAGAACACCATCAAAAGTGTACGAATAGCAAGAGGAATTCACTAGGAATGGACAAGTACTGTAGAATGTCGTTGTTATGTAAACAGAAATACTGCGTGCTTGCATTATTTCGTCACAGATATTCACATGTAGCTACGTCGAGTTGAATACGCGCAGCGCGTCTGCAGTAGCATTGATTATGACGAAATACTGAGTGAGCGCATTTCTTAGGTCATTAATATGGAAGAGATTGTTAGGCAGCAAAATAATGAAAGCACTGGGTGTCCTTCTCTGAACATAATATCTCGCTGTCATTATGTCACGTCGACCTTTTCACGTCATTTATCAGAAAAGTTGGTGGGTTCAAAGATCATCTGGAATTTCTCTTGCTTATTTGCTACAGTTTGATGAAAATCGATATGTCAAAGACATACTATTTCTTTTTAGTTCCATTATACTTGTAAACGTGTATAAGAGGCAATTTCAACGCGTATGGATGTAAAACGTAAAGCTTTCCTTACTTCTTTTCCACATAAATATGACGTTATTCACAAAAACGGAAGTATTAATAATCATTCGCAGATAGCAACAAAGTATAAATCTGCAACAGCCATAACATTGGTGTATTGGATAGCGTGACTGAGACCCATTTATCACACAATGTTTGTCCATTGCTATCATTAAGGAGGGTTTATTTCAGGGAATAGGTGTGGAGATCAGGAAAAAGCTCGAAACTCAAAGCCTTTTTTCTGTCTTTCTTTCTTTCTGTCTTTCTTTCTTTCTTTTTAATTTCCTTTCCGATATTTGAATGAAAAAGCTACAGGCTGCTTATGACTTCTTTCAATATTATAAGATCCGGAATTTGCTATTATTTGCCTCTGCTCGGCACATGCAATGCCTTTAGTATTAATTTTCTGGTCGAGATTTGCTAGAAGAAAGAAAATGATTTGCCTGCCTACATTTCAAACAAGGCAATCAGAACATAAAGGGGCTCTACGGGCTTGATGTACATTGCATGTGTAACAGTGAACTATAGGTACAGGCATATCTAAACACGTATCAGTGCTTTTCGAAATTAGCTTAGACAAAGCCTGGAATGTATGTTCGTTGCAAAACTCGTTGCAAATCTCTGAGTCTCAAATGAACTGGACCGTCTGTAACCCCTATCTCGCCCCCTTCATTTGGTATCTTTACCTTATAGTTAACCTGACGGTAAACTCGTAGAGCACAAGTAAGGGACCAGAAGTACTCAGGAAAGTATCATTTCAGTGATGTCATTTATTGCTGAAAATCATGCCAAATGTTAGCAATTCAATCTGTCTAGTGCATATCTCCTCATGAATTCTGGACCAAGCCACAGACTGCCTCATTGATTAGCATGTCTAGGATATCGATGACGATGCTGTTTGAATAATATTGTCCTGCATATACTCCTTCAACATCGCCGGAAATATCTTCATCTGAGAGCGAGAGGTCGGAGGAGTCACTGTCCAAGTCTGTTAAGTCTGTTACTGTTGTAAACACATCGTCTTCATCGCTTTCAAAGTCCTCGTCTTCTGAAGACGTGCGCAGAAGTTCGGAGAGTTCGCTCGGACTGATGGAGGACAAATCATCTTCCTCGTCATCACTGTTGTCACCCTGCCTGTCGTGACTTTTCCGTGCATACTCCTCTTCGTCGAGAAGAGACAAATTCGATATATTACTGAAACTCTGGCTGTAAAGACTAATGTCTTCGTTGAAGAGGCACTCGTCGACATCCGAAACGGAACCCCAGAAAGATGTGACGGAGCTCCGCTCATCCCAACGAGAAGCCTCGTGATACTGCAAAGTAATACCAGGACAGGAGCAGAAAGAGTTTGGACTTGAAAGAAAATGTATAATACTTGCAGGTCACGGTATTTATCATCAGTATCGTATAAAATACGACCATTACAATAGACTTTTGCTGCTTCCCAAACTTTTTGGACAGAGTTAGAGCCATGAAGTGGGAAATTATTATTGTTTGCCAAATAATGATGCCGAAAAATGATTTCTTGTCCATGGTATGAGAAAATACCGTTGATTTCATATATTATATAGTTGCCAATGTGTGTCTCAAGAGCGTCATATCTCAATGACCTGTGGAAACTTAAACAACTGGAAAAGACAGAAACTTTGTAAAACAAGTGAGAATTGAGAAAGAGAAAACATACAGGACATAAATGAGACGCCCTGTCGTAATGCAAACTCACCATACTGACATCTTTGGCACTCAGGACTGTGCCCTGCTTTCCGTTATGGTTGTCACCAGAACCTTAAGAAAAGCAAGGTCAAAACAGAACAGATTCTAGTTTTCTCAAATATGAAAGTGACATTTTCATTCTCATTCGACAATGTTTCGATAAGATTTATTCTTTCTTCAAATATATTTCCATTCTCCAAATTCTTCTATTTGAGTAAGTCGAAAATCGTGATTTTAATTTGATCAATCTCCATCAAATCTGCTGAGAAGAGAGATGATAAATCTGCAATAATCAGAAGATTTACTGCTCTCATCACAGAATTTCTAGAAAACCTGGATTATCATGCATGGATGGAAAGTGTGGCATGTTGAGATTGTTTGTGCACGCCAGGAAATACATTGCCTGCAGTGACACAACACAATTTGCTGAAAGATCTCGTCAGCGAACTACGGAGTCGAGCCCAAAATCGCCGACCGCGAGATAGCTCGGAAAACGTAGACATTTCGATATCAAGCTACGAGAACACCATCAAAAGTGTACGAATAGCAAGAGGAATTCACTAGGAATGGACAAGTACTGTAGAATGTCGTTGTTATGTAAACAGAAATACTGCGTGCTTGCATTATTTCGTCACAGATATTCACATGTAGCTACGTCGAGTTTAATACGCGCAGCGCGTCTGCAGTAGCATTGATTATGACGAAATACTGAGTGAGCGCATTTCTTAGGTCATTAATATGGAAGAGATTGTTAGGCAGCAAAATAATGAAAGCACTGGGTGTCCTTCTCTGAACATAATATCTCGCTGTCATTATGTCACGTCGACCTTTTCACGTCATTTATCAGAAAAGTTGGTGGGTTCGAAGATCATCTGGAATTTCTCTTGCTTATTTGCTACAGTTTGATGAAAATCGATATGTCAAAGACATGCTATTTCTTTTTAGTTCCATTATACTTGTAAACGTGTATAAGAGGCAATTTCAACGCGTATGGATGTAAATCGTAAAGCTTTAATTACTTCTTTTCCACAGAAATATGACATTATTAAAAAAAACGGAAGTATTAATAATCATTCGCAGATACAAACAAAGTATAAATCTGCAACAGCCATAACATTGGTGTATTGGATAGCGTGACTGAGACCCATTTATCACACAATGTTTGTCCATTGCTATCATTAAGGAGGGTTTATTTCAGGGAATAGGTGTGGAGATCAGGAAAAAGCTCGAAACTCAAAGCCTTTTTTCCGTCTTTCTTTCTTTCTGTCTTTCTTTCTTTCTTTTTAATTTCCTTTCCGATATTTGAATGAAAAAGCTACAGGCTGCTTATGACTTCTTTCAATATTATAAGATCCGGAATTTGCTATTATTTGCCTCTGCTCGGCACATGTAATGCCTTTAGTATTAATTTTCTGGTCGAGATTTGCTAGAAGAAAGAAAATGATTTGCCTGCCTACATTTCAAACAAGGCAATCAGAACATAAAGGGGCTCTACGGGCTTGATGTACATTGCATGTGTAACAGTGAACTATAGGTACAGGCATATCTAAACACGTATCAGTGCTTTTCGAAATTAGCTTAGACAAAGCCTGGAATGTATGTTCGTTGCAAAACTCGTTGCAAATCTCTGAGTCTCAAATGAACTGGACCGTCTATAACCCCTATCTCGCCCCCTTCATTTGGTATCTTTACCTTATAGTTAACCTGACGGTAAACTCGTAGAGCACAAGTAAGGGACCAGAAGTACTCAGGAAAGTATCATTTCAGTGATGTCATTTATTGCTGAAAATCATGCCAAATGTTAGCAATTCAATCTGTCTAGTGCATATCTCCTCATGAATTCTGGACCAAGCCACAGACTGCCTCATTGATTAGCATGTCTAGGATATCGATGACGATGCTGTTTGAATAATATTGTCCTGCATATACTCCTTCAACATCGCCGGAAATATCTTCATCTGAGAGCGAGAGGTCGGAGGAGTCACTGTCCAAGTCTGTTAAGTCTGTTACTGTTGTAAACACATCGTCTTCATCGCTTTCAAAGTCCTCGTCTTCTGAAGACGTGCGCAGAAGTTCGGAGAGTTCGCTCGGACTGATGGAGGACAAATCATCTTCCTCGTCATCACTGTTGTCACCCTGCCTGTCGTGACTTTTCCGTGCATACTCCTCTTCGTCGAGAAGAGACAAATTCGATATATTACTGAAACTCTGGCTGTAAAGACTAATGTCTTCGTTGAAGAGGCACTCGTCGACATCCGAAACGGAACCCCAGAAAGATGTGACGGAGCTCCGCTCATTCCAACGAGAAGCCTCGTGATACTGCAAAGTAATACCAGGACAGGAGCAGAAAGAGTTTGGACTTGAAAGAAAATGTATAATACTTGCAGGTCACGGTATTTATCATCATTATCGTATAAAATACGACCATTACAATAGACTCTTGCTGCTTCCCAAACTTTTTGGACAGAGTTAGAGCCATGAAGTGGGAAATTATTATTGTTTTCCAAATAATGATGCCGAAAAATGATTTCTTGTCCATGGTATGAGAAAATACCGTTGATTTCAAATATTATGATTATAGTTGCCAATGTGTGTCTCAAGAGCGTCATATCTCAATGACCTGTGGAAACTTAAACAACTGGAAAAGGCAGAAACTTTGTAAAACAAGTGAGAATTGAGGAAGAGAAAACATACAGGACATAAATGAGACGCCCCGTCGTAATGCAAACTCACCATACTGACATCTTTGGCACTCAGGTCTGTGCCCTGCTTTCCGTTATGGTTGTCACCAGAACCTTAAGAAAAGCAAGGTCAAAACAGAACAGATTCTAGTTTTCTCAAATATGAAAGTGACATTTTCATTCTCATTCGACAATGTTTCGATAAGATTTATTCTTTCTTCAAATATATTTCCATTCTCCAAATTCTTCTATTTGAGTTAGTCGAAAATCGTGATTTCAATTTGATCAATCTCCATCAAATCTGCTGAGAAGAGAGATGATAAATCTACAATAATCAGAAGATTTACTGCTCTCATCACAGAATTTCTAGAAAACCTGGATTATCATGCATGGATGGAAAGTGTGGCATGTTGAGATTGTTTGTGCACGCCAGGAAATACATTACCTGCAGTGACACAACACAATTTGCTGAAAGATCTTGTCAGCGAACTACGGAGTCGAGCCCAAAATCGCCGACCGCGAGATAGCTCGGAAAACGTAGACATTTCGATATCAAGCTACGAGAACACCATCAAAAGTGTACGAATAGCAAGAGGAATTCACTAGGAATGGACAAGTACTGTAGAATGTCGTTGTTATGTAAACAGAAATACTGCGTGCTTGCATTATTTCGTCACAGATATTCACATGTAGCTACGTCGAGTTGAATACGCGCAGCGCGTCTGCAGTAGCATTGATTATGACGAAATACTGAGTGAGCGCATTTCTTAGGTCATTAATATGGAAGAGATTGTTAGGCAGCAAAATAATGAAAGCACTGGACGTCCTTCTCTGAACATAATATCTCGCTGTCATTATGTCACGTCGACCTTTTCACGTCATTTATCAGAAAAGTTGGTGGGTTCAAAGATCATCTGGAATTTCTCTTGCTTATTTGCTACAGTTTGATGAAAATCGATATGTCAAAGACATACTATTTCTTTTTAGTTCCATTATACTTGTAAACGTGTATAAGAGGCAATTTCAACGCGTATGGATGTAAAACGTAAAGCTTTCCTTACTTCTTTTCCACATAAATATGACGTTATTCACAAAAACGGAAGTATTAATAATCATTCGCAGATAGCAACAAAGTATAAATCTGCAACAGCCATAACATTGGTGTATTGGATAGCGTGACTGAGACCCATTTATCACACAATGTTTGTCCATTGCTATCATTAAGGAGGGTTTATTTCAGGGAATAGGTGTGGAGATCAGGAAAAAGCTCGAAACTCAAAGCCTTTTTTCCGTCTTTCTTTCTTTCTGTCTTTCTTTCTTTCTTTTTAATTTCCTTTCCGATATTTGAATGAAAAAGCTACAGGCTGCTTATGACTTCTTTCAATATTATAAGATCCGGAATTTGCTATTATTTGCCTCTGCTCGGCACATGTAATGCCTTTAGTATTAATTTTCTGGTCGAGATTTGCTAGAAGAAAGAAAATGATTTGCCTGCCTACATTTCAAACAAGGCAATCAGAACATAAAGGGGCTCTACGGGCTTGATGTACATTCAATGTGTAACAGTGAACTATAGGTACAGGCATATCTAAACACGTATCAGTGCTTTTCGAAATTAGCTTAGACAAAGCCTGGAATGTATGTTCGTTGCAAAACTCGTTGCAAATCTCTGAGTCTCAAATGAACTGGACCGTCTATAACCCCTATCTCGCCCCCTTCATTTGGTATCTTTACCTTATAGTTAACCTGACGGTAAACTCGTAGAGCACAAGTAAGGGACCAGAAGTACTCAGGAAAGTATCATTTCAGTGATGTCATTTATTGCTGAAAATCATGCCAAATGTTAGCAATTCAATCTGTCTAGTGCATATCTCCTCATGAATTCTGGACCAAGCCACAGACTGCCTCATTGATTAGCATGTCTAGGATATCGATGACGATGCTGTTTGAATAATATTGTCCTGCATATACTCCTTCAACATCGCCGGAAATATCTTCATCTGAGAGCGAGAGGTCGGAGGAGTCACTGTCCAAGTCTGTTAAGTCTGTTACTGTTGTAAACACATCGTCTTCATCGCTTTCAAAGTCCTCGTCTTCTGAAGACGTGCGCAGAAGTTCGGAGAGTTCGCTCGGACTGATGGAGGACAAATCATCTTCCTCGTCATCACTGTTGTCACCCTGCCTGTCGTGACTTTTCCGTGCATACTCCTCTTCGACGAGAAGAGACACATTCGATATATTACTGAAACTCTGGCTGTAAAGACTAGTGTCTTCGTTGAAGAGGCACTCGTCGACATCCGAAACGGAACCCCAGAAAGATGTGACGGAGCTCCGCTCATCCCAACGAGAAGCCTCGTGATACTGCAAAGTAATACCAGGACAAGAGCAGAAAGAGTTTGGACTTGAAAGAAAATGTATAATACTTGCAGGTCACGGTATTTATCATCATTATCGTATAAAATACGACCATTACAATAGACTTTTGCTGCTTCCCAAACTTTTTGGACAGAGTTAGAGCCATGAAGTGGGAAATTATTATTGTTTGCCAAATAATGATGCCGAAAAATGATTTCTTGTCCATGGTATGAGAAAATACCGTTGATTTCAAATATTATGATTATAGTTGCCAATGTGTGTCTCAAGAGCGTCATATCTCAATGACCTGTGGAAACTTAAACAACTGGAAAAGACAGAAACTTTGTAAAACAAGTGAGAATTGAGGAAGAGAAAACATACAGGACATAAATGAGACGCCCCGTCGTAATGCAAACTCACCATACTGACATCTTTGGCACTCAGGACTGTGCCCTGCTTTCCGTTATGGTTGTCACCAGAACCTTAAGAAAAGCAAGGTCAAAACAGAACAGATTCTAGTTTTCTCAAATATGAAAGTGACATTTTCATTCTCATTCGACAATGTTTCGATAAGATTTATTCTTTCTTCAAATATATTTCCATTCTCCAAATTCTTCTATTTGAGTTAGTCGAAAATCTTGATTTCAATTTGATCAATCTCCATCATATCTGCTGAGAAGAGAGATGATAAATCTACAATAATCAGAAGATTTACTGCTCTCATCACAGAATTTCTAGAAAACCTGGATTATCATGCATGGATGGAAAGTGTGGCATGTTGAGATTGTTTGTGCACGCCAGGAAATACATTACCTGCAGTGACACAACACAATTTGCTGAAAGATCTTGTCAGCGAACTACGGAGTCGAGCCCAAAATCGCCGACCGCGAGATAGCTCGGAAAACGTAGACATTTCGATATCAAGCTACGAGAACACCATCAAAAGTGTACGAATAGCAAGAGGAATTCACTAGGAATGGACAAGTACTGTAGAATGTCGTTGTTATGTAAACAGAAATACTGCGTGCTTGCATTATTTCGTCACAGATATTCACATGTAGCTACGTCGAGTTGAATACGCGCAGCGCGTCTGCAGTAGCATTGATTATGACGAAATACTGAGTGAGCCCATTTCTTAGGTCATTAATATGGAAGAGATTGTTAGGCAGCAAAATAATGAAAGCACTGGGTGTCCTTCTCTGAACATAATATCTCGCTGTCATTATGTCACGTCGACCTTTTCACGTCATTTATCAGAAAAGTTGGTGGGTTCGAAGATCATCTGGAATTTCTCTTGCTTATTTGCTACAGTTTGATGAAAATCGATATGTTAAGCACATGCTATTTCTTTTTAGTTCCATTATACTTGTAAACGTGTATAAGAGGCAATTTCAACGCGTATGGATGTAAAACGTAAAGCTTTCCTTACTTCTTTTCCACAAAAATATGACGTTATTCACAAAAACGGAAGTATTAATAATCATTCGCAGATACCAACAAAGTATAATTCTGCAACAGCCATAACATTGGTGTATTGGATAGCGTGACTGAGACCCATTTATCACACAATGTTTGTCCATTGCTATCATTAAGGAGGGTTTATTTCAGGGAATAGGTGTGGAGATCAGGAAAAAGCTCGAAACTCAAAGCCTTTTTTCCGTCCTTCTTTCTTTCTGTCTTTCTTTCTTTCTTTTTAATTTCCTTTCCGATATTTGAATGAAAAAGCTACAGGCTGCTTATGACTTCTTTCAATATTATAAGATCCGGAATTTGCTATTATTTGCCTCTGCTTGGCACATGCAATGCCTTTAGTATTAATTTTCTGGTCGAGATTTGCTAGAAGAAAGAAAATGATTTGCCTGCCTACATTTCAAACAAGGCAATCAGAACATAAAGGGGCTCTACGGGCTTGATGTACATTGCATGTGTAACAGTGAACTATAGGTACAGGCCTATCTAAACACGTATCAGTGCTTTTCGAAATCAGCTTAGACAAAGCCTGGAATGTATGTTCGTTGCAAAACTCGTTGCAAATCTCTGAGTCTCAAATGAACTGGACCGTCTACAACCCCTATCTCGCCCCCTTCATTTGGTATCTTTACCTTATAGTTAACATCACGGTAAACTCGTAGAGCACAAGTAAGGGACCAGAAGTACTCAGGAAAGTATCATTTCAGTGATGTCATTTATTGCTGAAAATCATGCCAAATGTTAGCAATTCAATCTGTCTAGTGCATATCTCCTCATGAATTCTGGACCAAGCCACAGACTGCCTCATTGATTAGCATGTCTAGGATATCGATGACGATGCTGTTTGAATAATATTGTCCTGCATATACTCCTTCAACATCGCCGGAAATATCTTCATCTGAGAGCGAGAGGTCGGAGGAGTCACTGTCCAAGTCTGTTAAGTCTGTTACTGTTGTAAACACATCGTCTTCATCGCTTTCAAAGTCCTCGTCTTCTGAAGACGTGCGCAGAAGTTCGGAGAGTTCGCTCGGACTGATGGAGGACAAATCATCTTCCTCGTCATCACTGTTGTCACCCTGCCTGTCGTGACTTTTCCGTGCATACTCCTCTTCGACGAGAAGAGACACATTCGATATATTACTGAAACTCTGGCTGTAAAGACTAGTGTCTTCGTTGAAGAGGCACTCGTCGACATCCGAAACGGAACCCCAGAAAGATGTGACGGAGCTCCGCTCATCCCAACGAGAAGCCTCGTGATACTGCAAAGTAATACCAGGACAAGAGCAGAAAGAGTTTGGACTTGAAAGAAAATGTATAATACTTGCAGGTCACGGTATTTATCATCATTATCGTATAAAATACGACCATTACAATAGACTTTTGCTGCTTCCCAAACTTTTTGGACAGAGTTAGAGCCATGAAGTGGGAAATTATTATTGTTTGCCAAATAATGATGCCGAAAAATGATTTCTTGTCCATGGTATGAGAAAATACCGTTGATTTCAAATATTATGATTATAGTTGCCAATGTGTGTCTCAAGAGCGTCATATCTCAATGACCTGTGGAAACTTAAACAACTGGAAAAGACAGAAACTTTGTAAAACAAGTGAGAATTGAGGAAGAGAAAACATACAGGACATAAATGAGACGCCCCGTCGTAATGCAAACTCACCATACTGACATCTTTGGCACTCAGGACTGTGCCCTGCTTTCCGTTATGGTTGTCACCAGAACCTTAAGAAAAGCAAGGTCAAAACAGAACAGATTCTAGTTTTCTCAAATATGAAAGTGACATTTTCATTCTCATTCGACAATGTTTCGATAAGATTTATTCTTTCTTCAAATATATTTCCATTCTCCAAATTCTTCTATTTGAGTTAGTCGAAAATCTTGATTTCAATTTGATCAATCTCCATCATATCTGCTGAGAAGAGAGATGATAAATCTACAATAATCAGAAGATTTACTGCTCTCATCACAGAATTTCTAGAAAACCTGGATTATCATGCATGGATGGAAAGTGTGGCATGTTGAGATTGTTTGTGCACGCCAGGAAATACATTACCTGCAGTGACACAACACAATTTGCTGAAAGATCTTGTCAGCGAACTACGGAGTCGAGCCCAAAATCGCCGACCGCGAGATAGCTCGGAAAACGTAGACATTTCGATATCAAGCTACGAGAACACCATCAAAAGTGTACGAATAGCAAGAGGAATTCACTAGGAATGGACAAGTACTGTAGAATGTCGTTGTTATGTAAACAGAAATACTGCGTGCTTGCATTATTTCGTCACAGATATTCACATGTAGCTACGTCGAGTTGAATACGCGCAGCGCGTCTGCAGTAGCATTGATTATGACGAAATACTGAGTGAGCGCATTTCTTAGGTCATTAATATGGAAGAGATTGTTAGGCAGCAAAATAATGAAAGCACTGGGTGTCCTTCTCTGAACATAATATCTCGCTGTCATTATGTCACGTCGACCTTTTCACGTCATTTATCAGAAAAGTTGGTGGGTTCGAAGATCATCTGGAATTTCTCTTGCTTATTTGCTACAGTTTGATGAAAATCGATATGTCAAAGACATGCTATTTCTTTTTAGTTCCATTATACTTGTAAACGTGTATAAGAGGCAATTTCAACGCGTATGGATGTAAATCGTAAAGCTTTAATTACTTCTTTTCCACAGAAATATGACATTATTAAAAAAAAACCGGAAGTATTAATAATCATTCGCAGATACAAACAAAGTATAAATCTGCAACAGCCATAACATTGGTGTATTGGATAGCGTGACTGAGACCCATTTATCACACAATGTTTGTCCATTGCTATCATTAAGGAGGGTTTATTTCAGGGAATAGGTGTGGAGATCAGGAAAAAGCTCGAAACTCAAAGCCTTTTTTCCGTCTTTCTTTCTTTCTGTCTTTCTTTCTTTCTTTTTAATTTCCTTTCCGATATTTGAATGAAAAAGCTACAGGCTGCTTATGACTTCTTTCAATATTATAAGATCCGGAATTTGCTATTATTTGCCTCTGCTCGGCACATGTAATGCCTTTAGTATTAATTTTCTGGTCGAGATTTGCTAGAAGAAAGAAAATGATTTGCCTGCCTACATTTCAAACAAGGCAATCAGAACATAAAGGGGCTCTACGGGCTTGATGTACATTCAATGTGTAACAGTGAACTATAGGTACAGGCATATCTAAACACGTATCAGTGCTTTTCGAAATTAGCTTAGACAAAGCCTGGAATGTATGTTCGTTGCAAAACTCGTTGCAAATCTCTGAGTCTCAAATGAACTGGACCGTCTATAACCCCTATCTCGCCCCCTTCATTTGGTATCTTTACCTTATAGTTAACCTGACGGTAAACTCGTAGAGCACAAGTAAGGGACCAGAAGTACTCAGGAAAGTATCATTTCAGTGATGTCATTTATTGCTGAAAATCATGCCAAATGTTAGCAATTCAATCTGTCTAGTGCATATCTCCTCATGAATTCTGGACCAAGCCACAGACTGCCTCATTGATTAGCATGTCTAGGATATCGATGACGATGCTGTTTGAATAATATTGTCCTGCATATACTCCTTCAACATCGCCGGAAATATCTTCATCTGAGAGCGAGAGGTCGGAGGAGTCACTGTCCAAGTCTGTTAAGTCTGTTACTGTTGTAAACACATCGTCTTCATCGCTTTCAAAGTCCTCGTCTTCTGAAGACGTGCGCAGAAGTTCGGAGAGTTCGCTCGGACTGATGGAGGACAAATCATCTTCCTCGTCATCACTGTTGTCACCCTGCCTGTCGTGACTTTTCCGTGCATACTCCTCTTCGACGAGAAGAGACACATTCGATATATTACTGAAACTCTGGCTGTAAAGACTAGTGTCTTCGTTGAAGAGGCACTCGTCGACATCCGAAACGGAACCCCAGAAAGATGTGACGGAGCTCCGCTCATCCCAACGAGAAGCCTCGTGATACTGCAAAGTAATACCAGGACAAGAGCAGAAAGAGTTTGGACTTGAAAGAAAATGTATAATACTTGCAGGTCACGGTATTTATCATCATTATCGTATAAAATACGACCATTACAATAGACTTTTGCTGCTTCCCAAACTTTTTGGACAGAGTTAGAGCCATGAAGTGGGAAATTATTATTGTTTGCCAAATAATGATGCCGAAAAATGATTTCTTGTCCATGGTATGAGAAAATACCGTTGATTTCAAATATTATGATTATAGTTGCCAATGTGTGTCTCAAGAGCGTCATATCTCAATGACCTGTGGAAACTTAAACAACTGGAAAAGACAGAAACTTTGTAAAACAAGTGAGAATTGAGGAAGAGAAAACATACAGGACATAAATGAGACGCCCCGTCGTAATGCAAACTCACCATACTGACATCTTTGGCACTCAGGACTGTGCCCTGCTTTCCGTTATGGTTGTCACCAGAACCTTAAGAAAAGCAAGGTCAAAACAGAACAGATTCTAGTTTTCTCAAATATGAAAGTGACATTTTCATTCTCATTCGACAATGTTTCGATAAGATTTATTCTTTCTTCAAATATATTTCCATTCTCCAAATTCTTCTATTTGAGTTAGTCGAAAATCTTGATTTCAATTTGATCAATCTCCATCATATCTGCTGAGAAGAGAGATGATAAATCTACAATAATCAGAAGATTTACTGCTCTCATCACAGAATTTCTAGAAAACCTGGATTATCATGCATGGATGGAAAGTGTGGCATGTTGAGATTGTTTGTGCACGCCAGGAAATACATTACCTGCAGTGACACAACACAATTTGCTGAAAGATCTTGTCAGCGAACTACGGAGTCGAGCCCAAAATCGCCGACCGCGAGATAGCTCGGAAAACGTAGACATTTCGATATCAAGCTACGAGAACACCATCAAAAGTGTACGAATAGCAAGAGGAATTCACTAGGAATGGACAAGTACTGTAGAATGTCGTTGTTATGTAAACAGAAATACTGCGTGCTTGCATTATTTCGTCACAGATATTCACATGTAGCTACGTCGAGTTGAATACGCGCAGCGCGTCTGCAGTAGCATTGATTATGACGAAATACTGAGTGAGCCCATTTCTTAGGTCATTAATATGGAAGAGATTGTTAGGCAGCAAAATAATGAAAGCACTGGGTGTCCTTCTCTGAACATAATATCTCGCTGTCATTATGTCACGTCGACCTTTTCACGTCATTTATCAGAAAAGTTGGTGGGTTCGAAGATCATCTGGAATTTCTCTTGCTTATTTGCTACAGTTTGATGAAAATCGATATGTTAAGCACATGCTATTTCTTTTTAGTTCCATTATACTTGTAAACGTGTATAAGAGGCAATTTCAACGCGTATGGATGTAAAACGTAAAGCTTTCCTTACTTCTTTTCCACATAAATATGACGTTATTCACAAAAACGGAAGTATTAATAATCATTCGCAGATACCAACAAAGTATAATTCTGCAACAGCCATAACATTGGTGTATTGGATAGCGTGACTGAGACCCATTTATCACACAATGTTTGTCCATTGCTATCATTAAGGAGGGTTTATTTCAGGGAATAGGTGTGGAGATCAGGAAAAAGCTCGAAACTCAAAGCCTTTTTTCCGTCCTTCTTTCTTTCTGTCTTTCTTTCTTTCTTTTTAATTTCCTTTCCGATATTTGAATGAAAAAGCTACAGGCTGCTTATGACTTCTTTCAATATTATAAGATCCGGAATTTGCTATTATTTGCCTCTGCTTGGCACATGCAATGCCTTTAGTATTAATTTTCTGGTCGAGATTTGCTAGAAGAAAGAAAATGATTTGCCTGCCTACATTTCAAACAAGGCAATCAGAACATAAAGGGGCTCTACGGGCTTGATGTACATTGCATGTGTAACAGTGAACTATAGGTACAGGCCTATCTAAACACGTATCAGTGCTTTTCGAAATCAGCTTAGACAAAGCCTGGAATGTATGTTCGTTGCAAAACTCGTTGCAAATCTCTGAGTCTCAAATGAACTGGACCGTCTACAACCCCTATCTCGCCCCCTTCATTTGGTATCTTTACCTTATAGTTAACATCACGGTAAACTCGTAGAGCACAAGTAAGGGACCAGAAGTACTCAGGAAAGTATCATTTCAGTGATGTCATTTATTGCTGAAAATCATGCCAAATGTTAGCAATTCAATCTGTCTAGTGCATATCTCCTCATGAATTCTGGACCAAGCCACAGACTGCCTCATTGATTAGCATGTCTAGGATATCGATGACGATGCTGTTTGAATAATATTGTCCTGCATATACTCCTTCAACATCGCCGGAAATATCTTCATCTGAGAGCGAGAGGTCGGAGGAGTCACTGTCCAAGTCTGTTAAGTCTGTTACTGTTGTAAACACATCGTCTTCATCGCTTTCAAAGTCCTCGTCTTCTGAAGACGTGCGCAGAAGTTCGGAGAGTTCGCTCGGACTGATGGAGGACAAATCATCTTCCTCGTCATCACTGTTGTCACCCTGCCTGTCGTGACTTTTCCGTGCATACTCCTCTTCGACGAGAAGAGACACATTCGATATATTACTGAAACTCTGGCTGTAAAGACTAGTGTCTTCGTTGAAGAGGCACTCGTCGACATCCGAAACGGAACCCCAGAAAGATGTGACGGAGCTCCGCTCATCCCAACGAGAAGCCTCGTGATACTGCAAAGTAATACCAGGACAAGAGCAGAAAGAGTTTGGACTTGAAAGAAAATGTATAATACTTGCAGGTCACGGTATTTATCATCATTATCGTATAAAATACGACCATTACAATAGACTTTTGCTGCTTCCCAAACTTTTTGGACAGAGTTAGAGCCATGAAGTGGGAAATTATTATTGTTTGCCAAATAATGATGCCGAAAAATGATTTCTTGTCCATGGTATGAGAAAATACCGTTGATTTCAAATATTATGATTATAGTTGCCAATGTGTGTCTCAAGAGCGTCATATCTCAATGACCTGTGGAAACTTAAACAACTGGAAAAGACAGAAACTTTGTAAAACAAGTGAGAATTGAGGAAGAGAAAACATACAGGACATAAATGAGACGCCCCGTCGTAATGCAAACTCACCATACTGACATCTTTGGCACTCAGGACTGTGCCCTGCTTTCCGTTATGGTTGTCACCAGAACCTTAAGAAAAGCAAGGTCAAAACAGAACAGATTCTAGTTTTCTCAAATATGAAAGTGACATTTTCATTCTCATTCGACAATGTTTCGATAAGATTTATTCTTTCTTCAAATATATTTCCATTCTCCAAATTCTTCTATTTGAGTTAGTCGAAAATCTTGATTTCAATTTGATCAATCTCCATCATATCTGCTGAGAAGAGAGATGATAAATCTACAATAATCAGAAGATTTACTGCTCTCATCACAGAATTTCTAGAAAACCTGGATTATCATGCATGGATGGAAAGTGTGGCATGTTGAGATTGTTTGTGCACGCCAGGAAATACATTACCTGCAGTGACACAACACAATTTGCTGAAAGATCTTGTCAGCGAACTACGGAGTCGAGCCCAAAATCGCCGACCGCGAGATAGCTCGGAAAACGTAGACATTTCGATATCAAGCTACGAGAACACCATCAAAAGTGTACGAATAGCAAGAGGAATTCACTAGGAATGGACAAGTACTGTAGAATGTCGTTGTTATGTAAACAGAAATACTGCGTGCTTGCATTATTTCGTCACAGATATTCACATGTAGCTACGTCGAGTTGAATACGCGCAGCGCGTCTGCAGTAGCATTGATTATGACGAAATACTGAGTGAGCGCATTTCTTAGGTCATTAATATGGAAGAGATTGTTAGGCAGCAAAATAATGAAAGCACTGGGTGTCCTTCTCTGAACATAATATCTCGCTGTCATTATGTCACGTCGACCTTTTCACGTCATTTATCAGAAAAGTTGGTGGGTTCGAAGATCATCTGGAATTTCTCTTGCTTATTTGCTACAGTTTGATGAAAATCGATATGTCAAAGACATGCTATTTCTTTTTAGTTCCATTATACTTGTAAACGTGTATAAGAGGCAATTTCAACGCGTATGGATGTAAATCGTAAAGCTTTAATTACTTCTTTTCCACAGAAATATGACATTATTAAAAAAAAACCGGAAGTATTAATAATCATTCGCAGATACAAACAAAGTATAAATCTGCAACAGCCATAACATTGGTGTATTGGATAGCGTGACTGAGACCCATTTATCACACAATGTTTGTCCATTGCTATCATTAAGGAGGGTTTATTTCAGGGAATAGGTGTGGAGATCAGGAAAAAGCTCGAAACTCAAAGCCTTTTTTCCGTCTTTCTTTCTTTCTGTCTTTCTTTCTTTCTTTTTAATTTCCTTTCCGATATTTGAATGAAAAAGCTACAGGCTGCTTATGACTTCTTTCAATATTATAAGATCCGGAATTTGCTATTATTTGCCTCTGCTCGGCACATGTAATGCCTTTAGTATTAATTTTCTGGTCGAGATTTGCTAGAAGAAAGAAAATGATTTGCCTGCCTACATTTCAAACAAGGCAATCAGAACATAAAGGGGCTCTACGGGCTTGATGTACATTCAATGTGTAACAGTGAACTATAGGTACAGGCATATCTAAACACGTATCAGTGCTTTTCGAAATTAGCTTAGACAAAGCCTGGAATGTATGTTCGTTGCAAAACTCGTTGCAAATCTCTGAGTCTCAAATGAACTGGACCGTCTATAACCCCTATCTCGCCCCCTTCATTTGGTATCTTTACCTTATAGTTAACCTGACGGTAAACTCGTAGAGCACAAGTAAGGGACCAGAAGTACTCAGGAAAGTATCATTTCAGTGATGTCATTTATTGCTGAAAATCATGCCAAATGTTAGCAATTCAATCTGTCTAGTGCATATCTCCTCATGAATTCTGGACCAAGCCACAGACTGCCTCATTGATTAGCATGTCTAGGATATCGATGACGATGCTGTTTGAATAATATTGTCCTGCATATACTCCTTCAACATCGCCGGAAATATCTTCATCTGAGAGCGAGAGGTCGGAGGAGTCACTGTCCAAGTCTGTTAAGTCTGTTACTGTTGTAAACACATCGTCTTCATCGCTTTCAAAGTCCTCGTCTTCTGAAGACGTGCGCAGAAGTTCGGAGAGTTCGCTCGGACTGATGGAGGACAAATCATCTTCCTCGTCATCACTGTTGTCACCCTGCCTGTCGTGACTTTTCCGTGCATACTCCTCTTCGTCGAGAAGAGACAAATTCGATATATTACTGAAACTCTGGCTGTAAAGACTAATGTCTTCGTTGAAGAGGCACTCGTCGACATCCGAAACGGAACCCCAGAAAGATGTGACGGAGCTCCGCTCATCCCAACGAGAAGCCTCGTGATACTGCAAAGTAATACCAGGACAGGAGCAGAAAGAGTTTGGACTTGAAAGAAAATGTATAATACTTGCAGGTCACGGTATTTATCATCATTATCGTATAAAATACGACCATTACAATAGACTCTTGCTGCTTCCCAAACTTTTTGGACAGAGTTAGAGCCATGAAGTGGGAAATTATTATTGTTTGCCAAATAATGATGCCGAAAAATGATTTCTTGTCCATGGTATGAGAAAATACCGTTGATTTCAAATATTATGATTATAGTTGCCAATGTGTGTCTCAAGAGCGTCATATCTCAATGACCTGTGGAAACTTAAACAACTGGAAAAGGCAGAAACTTTGTAAAACAAGTGAGAATTGAGGAAGAGAAAACATACAGGACATAAATGAGACGCCCCGTCGTAATGCAAACTCACCATACTGACATCTTTGGCACTCAGGACTGTGCCCTGCTTTCCGTTATGGTTGTCACCAGAACCTTAAGAAAAGCAAGGTCAAAACAGAACAGATTCTAGTTTTCTCAAATATGAAAGTGACATTTTCATTCTCATTCGACAATGTTTCGATAAGATTTATTCTTTCTTCAAATATATTTCCATTCTCCAAATTCTTCTATTTGAGTTAGTCGAAAATCGTGATTTCAATTTGATCAATCTCCATCAAATCTGCTGAGAAGAGAGATGATAAATCTACAATAATCAGAAGATTTACTGCTCTCATCACAGAATTTCTAGAAAACCTGGATTATCATGCATGGATGGAAAGTGTGGCATGTTGAGATTGTTTGTGCACGCCAGGAAATACATTACCTGCAGTGACACAACACAATTTGCTGAAAGATCTTGTCAGCGAACTACGGAGTCGAGCCCAAAATCGCCGACCGCGAGATAGCTCGGAAAACGTAGACATTTCGATATCAAGCTACGAGAACACCATCAAAAGTGTACGAATAGCAAGAGGAATTCACTAGGAATGGACAAGTACTGTAGAATGTCGTTGTTATGTAAACAGAAATACTGCGTGCTTGCATTATTTCGTCACAGATATTCACATGTAGCTACGTCGAGTTGAATACGCGCAGCGCGTCTGCAGTAGCATTGATTATGACGAAATACTGAGTGAGCGCATTTCTTAGGTCATTAATATGGAAGAGATTGTTAGGCAGCAAAATAATGAAAGCACTGGGCGTCCTTCTCTGAACATAATATCTCGCTGTCATTATGTCACGTCGACCTTTTCACGTCATTTATCAGAAAAGTTGGTGGGTTCAAAGATCATCTGGAATTTCTCTTGCTTATTTGCTACAGTTTGATGAAAATCGATATGTCAAAGACATACTATTTCTTTTTAGTTCCATTATACTTGTAAACGTGTATAAGAGGCAATTTCAACGCGTATGGATGTAAAACGTAAAGCTTTCCTTACTTCTTTTCCACATAAATATGACGTTATTCACAAAAACGGAAGTATTAATAATCATTCGCAGATAGCAACAAAGTATAAATCTGCAACAGCCATAACATTGGTGTATTGGATAGCGTGACTGAGACCCATTTATCACACAATGTTTGTCCATTGCTATCATTAAGGAGGGTTTATTTCAGGGAATAGGTGTGGAGATCAGGAAAAAGCTCGAAACTCAAAGCCTTTTTTCCGTCTTTCTTTCTTTCTGTCTTTCTTTCTTTCTTTTTAATTTCCTTTCCGATATTTGAATGAAAAAGCTACAGGCTGCTTATGACTTCTTTCAATATTATAAGATCCGGAATTTGCTATTATTTGCCTCTGCTCGGCACATGCAATGCCTTTAGTATTAATTTTCTGGTCGAGATTTGCTAGAAGAAAGAAAATGATTTGCCTGCCTACATTTCAAACAAGGCAATCAGAACATAAAGGGGCTCTACGGGCTTGATGTACATTGCATGTGTAACAGTGAACTATAGGTACAGGCATATCTAAACACGTATCAGTGCTTTTCGAAATTAGCTTAGACAAAGCCTGGAATGTATGTTCGTTGCAAAACTCGTTGCAAATCTCTGAGTCTCAAATGAACTGGACCGTCTGTAACCCCTATCTCGCCCCCTTCATTTGGTATCTTTACCTTATAGTTAACCTGACGGTAAACTCGTAGAGCACAAGTAAGGGACCAGAAGTACTCAGGAAAGTATCATTTCAGTGATGTCATTTATTGCTGAAAATCATGCCAAATGTTAGCAATTCAATCTGTCTAGTGCATATCTCCTCATGAATTCTGGACCAAGCCACAGACTGCCTCATTGATTAGCATGTCTAGGATATCGATGACGATGCTGTTTGAATAATATTGTCCTGCATATACTCCTTCAACATCGCCGGAAATATCTTCATCTGAGAGCGAGAGGTCGGAGGAGTCACTGTCCAAGTCTGTTAAGTCTGTTACTGTTGTAAACACATCGTCTTCATCGCTTTCAAAGTCCTCGTCTTCTGAAGACGTGCGCAGAAGTTCGGAGAGTTCGCTCGGACTGATGGAGGACAAATCATCTTCCTCGTCATCACTGTTGTCACCCTGCCTGTCGTGACTTTTCCGTGCATACTCCTCTTCGACGAGAAGAGACACATTCGATATATTACTGAAACTCTGGCTGTAAAGACTAGTGTCTTCGTTGAAGAGGCACTCGTCGACATCCGAAACGGAACCCCAGAAAGATGTGACGGAGCTCCGCTCATCCCAACGAGAAGCCTCGTGATACTGCAAAGTAATACCAGGACAAGAGCAGAAAGAGTTTGGACTTGAAAGAAAATGTATAATACTTGCAGGTCACGGTATTTATCATCATTATCGTATAAAATACGACCATTACAATAGACTTTTGCTGCTTCCCAAACTTTTTGGACAGAGTTAGAGCCATGAAGTGGGAAATTATTATTGTTTGCCAAATAATGATGCCGAAAAATGATTTCTTGTCCATGGTATGAGAAAATACCGTTGATTTCAAATATTATGATTATAGTTGCCAATGTGTGTCTCAAGAGCGTCATATCTCAATGACCTGTGGAAACTTAAACAACTGGAAAAGACAGAAACTTTGTAAAACAAGTGAGAATTGAGGAAGAGAAAACATACAGGACATAAATGAGACGCCCCGTCGTAATGCAAACTCACCATACTGACATCTTTGGCACTCAGGACTGTGCCCTGCTTTCCGTTATGGTTGTCACCAGAACCTTAAGAAAAGCAAGGTCAAAACAGAACAGATTCTAGTTTTCTCAAATATGAAAGTGACATTTTCATTCTCATTCGACAATGTTTCGATAAGATTTATTCTTTCTTCAAATATATTTCCATTCTCCAAATTCTTCTATTTGAGTTAGTCGAAAATCGTGATTTCAATTTGATCAATCTCCATCATATCTGCTGAGAAGAGAGATGATAAATCTACAATAATCAGAAGATTTACTGCTCTCATCACAGAATTTCTAGAAAACCTGGATTATCATGCATGGATGGAAAGTGTGGCATGTTGAGATTGTTTGTGCACGCCAGGAAATACATTACCTGCAGTGACACAACACAATTTGCTGAAAGATCTTGTCAGCGAACTACGGAGTCGAGCCCAAAATCGCCGACCGCGAGATAGCTCGGAAAACGTAGACATTTCGATATCAAGCTACGAGAACACCATCAAAAGTGTACGAATAGCAAGAGGAATTCACTAGGAATGGACAAGTACTGTAGAATGTCGTTGTTATGTAAACAGAAATACTGCGTGCTTGCATTATTTCGTCACAGATATTCACATGTAGCTACGTCGAGTTGAATACGCGCAGCGCGTCTGCAGTAGCATTGATTATGACGAAATACTGAGTGAGCGCATTTCTTAGGTCATTAATATGGAAGAGATTGTTAGGCAGCAAAATAATGAAAGCACTGGGTGTCCTTCTCTGAACATAATATCTCGCTGTCATTATGTCACGTCGACCTTTTCACGTCATTTATCAGAAAAGTTGGTGGGTTCAAAGATCATCTGGAATTTCTCTTGCTTATTTGCTACAGTTTGATGAAAATCGATATGTCAAAGACATACTATTTCTTTTTAGTTCCATTATACTTGTAAACGTGTATAAGAGGCAATTTCAACGCGTATGGATGTAAAACGTAAAGCTTTCCTTACTTCTTTTCCACATAAATATGACGTTATTCACAAAAACGGAAGTATTAATAATCATTCGCAGATAGCAACAAAGTATAAATCTGCAACAGCCATAACATTGGTGTATTGGATAGCGTGACTGAGACCCATTTATCACACAATGTTTGTCCATTGCTATCATTAAGGAGGGTTTATTTCAGGGAATAGGTGTGGAGATCAGGAAAAAGCTCGAAACTCAAAGCCTTTTTTCCGTCTTTCTTTCTTTCTGTCTTTCTTTCTTTCTTTTTAATTTCCTTTCCGATATTTGAATGAAAAAGCTACAGGCTGCTTATGACTTCTTTCAATATTATAAGATCCGGAATTTGCTATTATTTGCCTCTGCTCGGCACATGTAATGCCTTTAGTATTAATTTTCTGGTCGAGATTTGCTAGAAGAAAGAAAATGATTTGCCTGCCTACATTTCAAACAAGGCAATCAGAACATAAAGGGGCTCTACGGGCTTGATGTACATTCAATGTGTAACAGTGAACTATAGGTACAGGCATATCTAAACACGTATCAGTGCTTTTCGAAATTAGCTTAGACAAAGCCTGGAATGTATGTTCGTTGCAAAACTCGTTGCAAATCTCTGAGTCTCAAATGAACTGGACCGTCTATAACCCCTATCTCGCCCCCTTCATTTGGTATCTTTACCTTATAGTTAACCTGACGGTAAACTCGTAGAGCACAAGTAAGGGACCAGAAGTACTCAGGAAAGTATCATTTCAGTGATGTCATTTATTGCTGAAAATCATGCCAAATGTTAGCAATTCAATCTGTCTAGTGCATATCTCCTCATGAATTCTGGACCAAGCCACAGACTGCCTCATTGATTAGCATGTCTAGGATATCGATGACGATGCTGTTTGAATAATATTGTCCTGCATATACTCCTTCAACATCGCCGGAAATATCTTCATCTGAGAGCGAGAGGTCGGAGGAGTCACTGTCCAAGTCTGTTAAGTCTGTTACTGTTGTAAACACATCGTCTTCATCGCTTTCAAAGTCCTCGTCTTCTGAAGACGTGCGCAGAAGTTCGGAGAGTTCGCTCGGACTGATGGAGGACAAATCATCTTCCTCGTCATCACTGTTGTCACCCTGCCTGTCGTGACTTTTCCGTGCATACTCCTCTTCGTCGAGAAGAGACAAATTCGATATATTACTGAAACTCTGGCTGTAAAGACTAATGTCTTCGTTGAAGAGGCACTCGTCGACATCCGAAACGGAACCCCAGAAAGATGTGACGGAGCTCCGCTCATCCCAACGAGAAGCCTCGTGATACTGCAAAGTAATACCAGGACAGGAGCAGAAAGAGTTTGGACTTGAAAGAAAATGTATAATACTTGCAGGTCACGGTATTTATCATCATTATCGTATAAAATACGACCATTACAATAGACTCTTGCTGCTTCCCAAACTTTTTGGACAGAGTTAGAGCCATGAAGTGGGAAATTATTATTGTTTGCCAAATAATGATGCCGAAAAATGATTTCTTGTCCATGGTATGAGAAAATACCGTTGATTTCAAATATTATGATTATAGTTGCCAATGTGTGTCTCAAGAGCGTCATATCTCAATGACCTGTGGAAACTTAAACAACTGGAAAAGGCAGAAACTTTGTAAAACAAGTGAGAATTGAGGAAGAGAAAACATACAGGACATAAATGAGACGCCCCGTCGTAATGCAAACTCACCATACTGACATCTTTGGCACTCAGGACTGTGCCCTGCTTTCCGTTATGGTTGTCACCAGAACCTTAAGAAAAGCAAGGTCAAAACAGAACAGATTCTAGTTTTCTCAAATATGAAAGTGACATTTTCATTCTCATTCGACAATGTTTCGATAAGATTTATTCTTTCTTCAAATATATTTCCATTCTCCAAATTCTTCTATTTGAGTTAGTCGAAAATCGTGATTTCAATTTGATCAATCTCCATCAAATCTGCTGAGAAGAGAGATGATAAATCTACAATAATCAGAAGATTTACTGCTCTCATCACAGAATTTCTAGAAAACCTGGATTATCATGCATGGATGGAAAGTGTGGCATGTTGAGATTGTTTGTGCACGCCAGGAAATACATTACCTGCAGTGACACAACACAATTTGCTGAAAGATCTTGTCAGCGAACTACGGAGTCGAGCCCAAAATCGCCGACCGCGAGATAGCTCGGAAAACGTAGACATTTCGATATCAAGCTACGAGAACACCATCAAAAGTGTACGAATAGCAAGAGGAATTCACTAGGAATGGACAAGTACTGTAGAATGTCGTTGTTATGTAAACAGAAATACTGCGTGCTTGCATTATTTCGTCACAGATATTCACATGTAGCTACGTCGAGTTGAATACGCGCAGCGCGTCTGCAGTAGCATTGATTATGACGAAATACTGAGTGAGCGCATTTCTTAGGTCATTAATATGGAAGAGATTGTTAGGCAGCAAAATAATGAAAGCACTGGGCGTCCTTCTCTGAACATAATATCTCGCTGTCATTATGTCACGTCGACCTTTTCACGTCATTTATCAGAAAAGTTGGTGGGTTCAAAGATCATCTGGAATTTCTCTTGCTTATTTGCTACAGTTTGATGAAAATCGATATGTCAAAGACATACTATTTCTTTTTAGTTCCATTATACTTGTAAACGTGTATAAGAGGCAATTTCAACGCGTATGGATGTAAAACGTAAAGCTTTCCTTACTTCTTTTCCACATAAATATGACGTTATTCACAAAAACGGAAGTATTAATAATCATTCGCAGATAGCAACAAAGTATAAATCTGCAACAGCCATAACATTGGTGTATTGGATAGCGTGACTGAGACCCATTTATCACACAATGTTTGTCCATTGCTATCATTAAGGAGGGTTTATTTCAGGGAATAGGTGTGGAGATCAGGAAAAAGCTCGAAACTCAAAGCCTTTTTTCCGTCTTTCTTTCTTTCTGTCTTTCTTTCTTTCTTTTTAATTTCCTTTCCGATATTTGAATGAAAAAGCTACAGGCTGCTTATGACTTCTTTCAATATTATAAGATCCGGAATTTGCTATTATTTGCCTCTGCTCGGCACATGCAATGCCTTTAGTATTAATTTTCTGGTCGAGATTTGCTAGAAGAAAGAAAATGATTTGCCTGCCTACATTTCAAACAAGGCAATCAGAACATAAAGGGGCTCTACGGGCTTGATGTACATTGCATGTGTAACAGTGAACTATAGGTACAGGCATATCTAAACACGTATCAGTGCTTTTCGAAATTAGCTTAGACAAAGCCTGGAATGTATGTTCGTTGCAAAACTCGTTGCAAATCTCTGAGTCTCAAATGAACTGGACCGTCTGTAACCCCTATCTCGCCCCCTTCATTTGGTATCTTTACCTTATAGTTAACCTGACGGTAAACTCGTAGAGCACAAGTAAGGGACCAGAAGTACTCAGGAAAGTATCATTTCAGTGATGTCATTTATTGCTGAAAATCATGCCAAATGTTAGCAATTCAATCTGTCTAGTGCATATCTCCTCATGAATTCTGGACCAAGCCACAGACTGCCTCATTGATTAGCATGTCTAGGATATCGATGACGATGCTGTTTGAATAATATTGTCCTGCATATACTCCTTCAACATCGCCGGAAATATCTTCATCTGAGAGCGAGAGGTCGGAGGAGTCACTGTCCAAGTCTGTTAAGTCTGTTACTGTTGTAAACACATCGTCTTCATCGCTTTCAAAGTCCTCGTCTTCTGAAGACGTGCGCAGAAGTTCGGAGAGTTCGCTCGGACTGATGGAGGACAAATCATCTTCCTCGTCATCACTGTTGTCACCCTGCCTGTCGTGACTTTTCCGTGCATACTCCTCTTCGACGAGAAGAGACACATTCGATATATTACTGAAACTCTGGCTGTAAAGACTAGTGTCTTCGTTGAAGAGGCACTCGTCGACATCCGAAACGGAACCCCAGAAAGATGTGACGGAGCTCCGCTCATCCCAACGAGAAGCCTCGTGATACTGCAAAGTAATACCAGGACAAGAGCAGAAAGAGTTTGGACTTGAAAGAAAATGTATAATACTTGCAGGTCACGGTATTTATCATCATTATCGTATAAAATACGACCATTACAATAGACTTTTGCTGCTTCCCAAACTTTTTGGACAGAGTTAGAGCCATGAAGTGGGAAATTATTATTGTTTGCCAAATAATGATGCCGAAAAATGATTTCTTGTCCATGGTATGAGAAAATACCGTTGATTTCAAATATTATGATTATAGTTGCCAATGTGTGTCTCAAGAGCGTCATATCTCAATGACCTGTGGAAACTTAAACAACTGGAAAAGACAGAAACTTTGTAAAACAAGTGAGAATTGAGGAAGAGAAAACATACAGGACATAAATGAGACGCCCCGTCGTAATGCAAACTCACCATACTGACATCTTTGGCACTCAGGACTGTGCCCTGCTTTCCGTTATGGTTGTCACCAGAACCTTAAGAAAAGCAAGGTCAAAACAGAACAGATTCTAGTTTTCTCAAATATGAAAGTGACATTTTCATTCTCATTCGACAATGTTTCGATAAGATTTATTCTTTCTTCAAATATATTTCCATTCTCCAAATTCTTCTATTTGAGTTAGTCGAAAATCGTGATTTCAATTTGATCAATCTCCATCATATCTGCTGAGAAGAGAGATGATAAATCTACAATAATCAGAAGATTTACTGCTCTCATCACAGAATTTCTAGAAAACCTGGATTATCATGCATGGATGGAAAGTGTGGCATGTTGAGATTGTTTGTGCACGCCAGGAAATACATTACCTGCAGTGACACAACACAATTTGCTGAAAGATCTTGTCAGCGAACTACGGAGTCGAGCCCAAAATCGCCGACCGCGAGATAGCTCGGAAAACGTAGACATTTCGATATCAAGCTACGAGAACACCATCAAAAGTGTACGAATAGCAAGAGGAATTCACTAGGAATGGACAAGTACTGTAGAATGTCGTTGTTATGTAAACAGAAATACTGCGTGCTTGCATTATTTCGTCACAGATATTCACATGTAGCTACGTCGAGTTGAATACGCGCAGCGCGTCTGCAGTAGCATTGATTATGACGAAATACTGAGTGAGCGCATTTCTTAGGTCATTAATATGGAAGAGATTGTTAGGCAGCAAAATAATGAAAGCACTGGGTGTCCTTCTCTGAACATAATATCTCGCTGTCATTATGTCACGTCGACCTTTTCACGTCATTTATCAGAAAAGTTGGTGGGTTCAAAGATCATCTGGAATTTCTCTTGCTTATTTGCTACAGTTTGATGAAAATCGATATGTCAAAGACATACTATTTCTTTTTAGTTCCATTATACTTGTAAACGTGTATAAGAGGCAATTTCAACGCGTATGGATGTAAAACGTAAAGCTTTCCTTACTTCTTTTCCACATAAATATGACGTTATTCACAAAAACGGAAGTATTAATAATCATTCGCAGATAGCAACAAAGTATAAATCTGCAACAGCCATAACATTGGTGTATTGGATAGCGTGACTGAGACCCATTTATCACACAATGTTTGTCCATTGCTATCATTAAGGAGGGTTTATTTCAGGGAATAGGTGTGGAGATCAGGAAAAAGCTCGAAACTCAAAGCCTTTTTTCCGTCTTTCTTTCTTTCTGTCTTTCTTTCTTTCTTTTTAATTTCCTTTCCGATATTTGAATGAAAAAGCTACAGGCTGCTTATGACTTCTTTCAATATTATAAGATCCGGAATTTGCTATTATTTGCCTCTGCTCGGCACATGCAATGCCTTTAGTATTAATTTTCTGGTCGAGATTTGCTAGAAGAAAGAAAATGATTTGCCTGCCTACATTTCAAACAAGGCAATCAGAACATAAAGGGGCTCTACGGGCTTGATGTACATTGCATGTGTAACAGTGAACTATAGGTACAGGCATATCTAAACACGTATCAGTGCTTTTCGAAATTAGCTTAGACAAAGCCTGGAATGTATGTTCGTTGCAAAACTCGTTGCAAATCTCTGAGTCTCAAATGAACTGGACCGTCTGTAACCCCTATCTCGCCCCCTTCATTTGGTATCTTTACCTTATAGTTAACCTGACGGTAAACTCGTAGAGCACAAGTAAGGGACCAGAAGTACTCAGGAAAGTATCATTTCAGTGATGTCATTTATTGCTGAAAATCATGCCAAATGTTAGCAATTCAATCTGTCTAGTGCATATCTCCTCATGAATTCTGGACCAAGCCACAGACTGCCTCATTGATTAGCATGTCTAGGATATCGATGACGATGCTGTTTGAATAATATTGTCCTGCATATACTCCTTCAACATCGCCGGAAATATCTTCATCTGAGAGCGAGAGGTCGGAGGAGTCACTGTCCAAGTCTGTTAAGTCTGTTACTGTTGTAAACACATCGTCTTCATCGCTTTCAAAGTCCTCGTCTTCTGAAGACGTGCGCAGAAGTTCGGAGAGTTCGCTCGGACTGATGGAGGACAAATCATCTTCCTCGTCATCACTGTTGTCACCCTGCCTGTCGTGACTTTTCCGTGCATACTCCTCTTCGACGAGAAGAGACACATTCGATATATTACTGAAACTCTGGCTGTAAAGACTAGTGTCTTCGTTGAAGAGGCACTCGTCGACATCCGAAACGGAACCCCAGAAAGATGTGACGGAGCTCCGCTCATCCCAACGAGAAGCCTCGTGATACTGCAAAGTAATACCAGGACAAGAGCAGAAAGAGTTTGGACTTGAAAGAAAATGTATAATACTTGCAGGTCACGGTATTTATCATCATTATCGTATAAAATACGACCATTACAATAGACTCTTGCTGCTTCCCAAACTTTTTGGACAGAGTTAGAGCCATGAAGTGGGAAATTATTATTGTTTGCCAAATAATGATGCCGAAAAATGATTTCTTGTCCATGGTATGAGAAAATACCGTTGATTTCAAATATTATGATTATAGTTGCCAATGTGTGTCTCAAGAGCGTCATATCTCAATGACCTGTGGAAACTTAAACAACTGGAAAAGACAGAAACTTTGTAAAACAAGTGAGAATTGAGGAAGAGAAAACATACAGGACATAAATGAGACGCCCCGTCGTAATGCAAACTCACCATACTGACATCTTTGGCACTCAGGACTGTGCCCTGCTTTCCGTTATGGTTGTCACCAGAACCTTAAGAAAAGCAAGGTCAAAACAGAACAGATTCTAGTTTTCTCAAATATGAAAGTGACATTTTCATTCTCATTCGACAATGTTTCGATAAGATTTATTCTTTCTTCAAATATATTTCCATTCTCCAAATTCTTCTATTTGAGTTAGTCGAAAATCGTGATTTCAATTTGATCAATCTCCATCATATTTGCTGAGAAGAGAGATGATAAATCTACAATAATCAGAAGATTTACTGCTCTCATCACAGAATTTCTAGAAAACCTGGATTATCATGCATGGATGGAAAGTGTGGCATGTTGAGATTGTTTGTGCACGCCAGGAAATACATTACCTGCAGTGACACAACACAATTTGCTGAAAGATCTTGTCAGCGAACTACGGAGTCGAGCCCAAAATCGCCGACCGCGAGATAGCTCGGAAAACGTAGACATTTCGATATCAAGCTACGAGAACACCATCAAAAGTGTACGAATAGCAAGAGGAATTCACTAGGAATGGACAAGTACTGTAGAATGTCGTTGTTATGTAAACAGAAATACTGCGTGCTTGCATTATTTCGTCACAGATATTCACATGTAGCTACGTCGAGTTGAATACGCGCAGCGCGTCTGCAGTAGCATTGATTATGACGAAATACTGAGTGAGCGCATTTCTTAGGTCATTAATATGGAAGAGATTGTTAGGCAGCAAAATAATGAAAGCACTGGGTGTCCTTCTCTGAACATAATATCTCGCTGTCATTATGTCACGTCGACCTTTTCACGTCATTTATCAGAAAAGTTGGTGGGTTCGAAGATCATCTGGAATATCTCTTGCTTATTTGCTACAGTTTGATGAAAATCGATATGTCAAAGACATGCTATTTCTTTTTAGTTCCATTATACTTGTAAACGTGTATAAGAGGCAATTTCAATGCGTATGGATGTAAATCGTAAAGCTTTAATTACTTCTTTTCCACAGAAATATGACATTATTAAAAAAAAACCGGAAGTATTAATATTCATTCGCAGATACAAACAAAGTATAAATCTGCAACAGCCATAACATTGGTGTATTGGATAGCGTGACTGAGACCCATTTATCACACAATGTTTGTCCATTGCTATCATTAAGGAGGGTTTATTTCAGGGAATAGGTGTGGAGATCAGGAAAAAGCTCGAAACTCAAAGCCTTTTTTCCGTCTTTCTTTCTTTCTGTCTTTCTTTCTTTCTTTTTAATTTCCTTTCCGATATTTGAATGAAAAAGCTACAGGCTGCTTATGACTTCTTTCAATATTATAAGATCCGGAATTTGCTATTATTTGCCTCTGCTCGGCACATGTAATGCCTTTAGTATTAATTTTCTGGTCGAGATTTGCTAGAAGAAAGAAAATGATTTGCCTGCCTACATTTCAAACAAGGCAATCAGAACATAAAGGGGCTCTACGGGCTTGATGTACATTCAATGTGTAACAGTGAACTATAGGTACAGGCATATCTAAACACGTATCAGTGCTTTTCGAAATTAGCTTAGACAAAGCCTGGAATGTATGTTCGTTGCAAAACTCGTTGCAAATCTCTGAGTCTCAAATGAACTGGACCGTCTATAACCCCTATCTCGCCCCCTTCATTTGGTATCTTTACCTTATAGTTAACCTGACGGTAAACTCGTAGAGCACAAGTAAGGGACCAGAAGTACTCAGGAAAGTATCATTTCAGTGATGTCATTTATTGCTGAAAATCATGCCAAATGTTAGCAATTCAATCTGTCTAGTGCATATCTCCTCATGAATTCTGGACCAAGCCACAGACTGCCTCATTGATTAGCATGTCTAGGATATCGATGACGATGCTGTTTGAATAATATTGTCCTGCATATACTCCTTCAACATCGCCGGAAATATCTTCATCTGAGAGCGAGAGGTCGGAGGAGTCACTGTCCAAGTCTGTTAAGTCTGTTACTGTTGTAAACACATCGTCTTCATCGCTTTCAAAGTCCTCGTCTTCTGAAGACGTGCGCAGAAGTTCGGAGAGTTCGCTCGGACTGATGGAGGACAAATCATCTTCCTCGTCATCACTGTTGTCACCCTGCCTGTCGTGACTTTTCCGTGCATACTCCTCTTCGTCGAGAAGAGACAAATTCGATATATTACTGAAACTCTGGCTGTAAAGACTAATGTCTTCGTTGAAGAGGCACTCGTCGACATCCGAAACGGAACCCCAGAAAGATGTGACGGAGCTCCGCTCATCCCAACGAGAAGCCTCGTGATACTGCAAAGTAATACCAGGACAGGAGCAGAAAGAGTTTGGACTTGAAAGAAAATGTATAATACTTGCAGGTCACGGTATTTATCATCATTATCGTATAAAATACGACCATTACAATAGACTCTTGCTGCTTCCCAAACTTTTTGGACAGAGTTAGAGCCATGAAGTGGGAAATTATTATTGTTTGCCAAATAATGATGCCGAAAAATGATTTCTTGTCCATGGTATGAGAAAATACCGTTGATTTCAAATATTATGATTATAGTTGCCAATGTGTGTCTCAAGAGCGTCATATCTCAATGACCTGTGGAAACTTAAACAACTGGAAAAGGCAGAAACTTTGTAAAACAAGTGAGAATTGAGGAAGAGAAAACATACAGGACATAAATGAGACGCCCCGTCGTAATGCAAACTCACCATACTGACATCTTTGGCACTCAGGACTGTGCCCTGCTTTCCGTTATGGTTGTCACCAGAACCTTAAGAAAAGCAAGGTCAAAACAGAACAGATTCTAGTTTTCTCAAATATGAAAGTGACATTTTCATTCTCATTCGACAATGTTTCGATAAGATTTATTCTTTCTTCAAATATATTTCCATTCTCCAAATTCTTCTATTTGAGTTAGTCGAAAATCGTGATTTCAATTTGATCAATCTCCATCAAATCTGCTGAGAAGAGAGATGATAAATCTACAATAATCAGAAGATTTACTGCTCTCATCACAGAATTTCTAGAAAACCTGGATTATCATGCATGGATGGAAAGTGTGGCATGTTGAGATTGTTTGTGCACGCCAGGAAATACATTACCTGCAGTGACACAACACAATTTGCTGAAAGATCTTGTCAGCGAACTACGGAGTCGAGCCCAAAATCGCCGACCGCGAGATAGCTCGGAAAACGTAGACATTTCGGTATCAAGCTACGAGAACACCATCAAAAGTGTACGAATAGCAAGAGGAATTCACTAGGAATGGACAAGTACTGTAGAATGTCGTTGTTATGTAAACAGAAATACTGCGTGCTTGCATTATTTCGTCACAGATATTCACATGTAGCTACGTCGAGTTGAATACGCGCAGCGCGTCTGCAGTAGCATTGATTATGACGAAATACTGAGTGAGCGCATTTCTTAGGTCATTAATATGGAAGAGATTGTTAGGCAGCAAAATAATGAAAGCACTGGGCGTCCTTCTCTGAACATAATATCTCGCTGTCATTATGTCACGTCGACCTTTTCACGTCATTTATCAGAAAAGTTGGTGGGTTCAAAGATCATCTGGAATTTCTCTTGCTTATTTGCTACAGTTTGATGAAAATCGATATGTCAAAGACATACTATTTCTTTTTAGTTCCATTATACTTGTAAACGTGTATAAGAGGCAATTTCAACGCGTATGGATGTAAAACGTAAAGCTTTCCTTACTTCTTTTCCACATAAATATGACGTTATTCACAAAAACGGAAGTATTAATAATCATTCGCAGATAGCAACAAAGTATAAATCTGCAACAGCCATAACATTGGTGTATTGGATAGTGTCACGACTCAACCCAATCACCACATCATGACAATCAAATGTTCCGCTCCATTCCTGGCAGATCGCACCCAAACCATCACAACAACGTTGCAAAAGACCACGATTGGGAAGCCATGTCTTGATCTGAGAGCGATAACTTGCTGCGGACCTCTTTATTGGTATTAGCCTTGTTCAAGGCGCATCACATCTCCCCCCTTAAGACGGGAAGTTATGGAAGAACTTTCCAGTCAAACTGCAAACAGTCGTTACAAACATGTTCCGAAACACGATACATAAAAATGCACAGTTGTGTGTTCATACACTAAAGTGGATTCTTCACATAAACAAGCTCAGACTTAATGAGCCTTATCAAAACCTTTCTTGAGCGTAGGCTAAGTCTAAATATAGATCCACTACCTGCTCGGAACAAGCATGTGCGTATACGCGCAAAACTTTACAACCACAACATTCCTTGTTTTCTTTTCTTCTTTTTTTTTCTGCTTGGTCATAAATCATGAAACATGTATTCTCTTTAGCTTTCCTGAAATGCTTATGAGTATCAAATGGCCAAACATTTCAACACCTAGTCGAAATCTAAGAAATGCTGCTGGTTCAGAACAAAATACACTGTAATTGTATCATGAAACAATATACCATAAGTATGGACATATCAAACTTCTCTCTTAGCTTGATGTGCATATGCTTGAGAAAAACCGCTACACATATCACTGATTAACCTGCATACACTGACAATCATGCAGGTTGAATACTGAACTTTATACGGTTTTGTTGTTGTATTATGTCACCAATAACAGAAGTAATCTTCCATTCACTATACTTAGTAACCATTTTTACATGGTGAGCTTGTAGCAATCTGACCTTTGATGAAAACTGACATAACAACGCGTTCAGCTCAACTGTTTGGTCTGACAAACATCTCTACATTTCTGATTTCTTGACACTTCTGTTCAAGTACTGTAAAGCCTTGTTCATCAAGACAAATGTACAATAAGTACACTAGAGTACAGCAAAACAATGCAATTGTGAACACCTGCTATACTCCCTGTTTCTGAAAAAAAGATATCACATGAATATAACCTGGTTATGACTGTATACCAGTATGGTCTCATGAACCTTACACATTCACAATATCATGAATATCATAATGTCATAATTTCACTCAATCGATATCTATGCTATGGAAAATGTGTATAGTTGGTAAATTCTGTGATGCCACAAATTTTTCAACTCTTACAAATTAAGCATTTAAAGAGAAGCAACAACAGCTTTTGTGTGTTTGTGTGTGCTTTCTACAAACAGCAATGCAACTTAATTTGCAATTCCAATTAATACAATGTCTACATTATACACTGTATCAAAATATGCTATATAACTGAAAACCCCTTTCTTCACCATATAAAGCATAAAACATAGCAAAACTCATGCTATATCACTTGAAATGATTTTGCCCTGTTTTGGTGCAAAAATCATGACAATTTGGAAAACATGCTGTCTTTTTCCCTGCAGACAAGAACAAAAAGAATAAATTAAAGCAGTGTACACAATGTTTGTGTCATCATTTCAAAGCAATCAATAACACTCTTTCTTCAACATGAGAAATATAATTTTCTTACAAATGCATGGAAACACATTTCTTTTGTCTCGTATTGTTCATGTTTCCAAGTCATTACCAGTCTTATTATCTATGGATAATAAGCACATCTGTGTCCTTTTGTCCTATCCGTGGAAATATGCGTACTTCTATCTTATCCACGGGACAAAGCGTCTGCAATGACATTGTCTTTTCCACGTACGTGCTGTATCACGAGGTTGTACTCCTGTAGCACTAGCGCCCATCTGGTTAGGCGTCCATTTTTGTTCCTCATTCGCGACAGGAACACAAGCGGATTGTGGTCTGTGTACACCAGCACTGGATACTTTGTAGTGTTCAGGTACACGTCAAAATGACGAAGAGCCATGACGAGCGCTAACGTCTCCTTCTCGACAGTGGAGTACCGTCGCTGATGTTTGTTGAATTTTCTGGACATGTACGCGACGGGATGGTCAACTCCGTTGTCGTCCTTCTGCATCAGGGCTCCTCCTCCTCCTGTGTCACTCGCGTCCACCATAAGAATGAACTGCTTGTCGAAGTTCGGCGCTGCAAGAACCGGAGAACTCGCTAGCATTGCCTTCAGCCGGTTGAAAGCAACTTGACAGTCATCTGACCACTCGAACTGCGAATCTTTCCGCAACATGTTGGTGAGCGGTGTTGCAGCATCAGCGAAATTATGGCAGAACTTCCGATAATAGCCAGTCATGCCCAGAAATCGTCTCAGCTCTCGCTTACTCTGTGGGCGGGGAAAGTTCAGGATCGTCTCCACCTTTGCTTCAACAGGCTTGACGGAACCATGTCCCACAATGTGACCCAGGAACATGACTTTTGCTCGGGCGAACTCACATTTCCTCAAGTTCACCGTAAGGTTGGCACTGGTCAAGCGGTCAAACAGTGCTCTGACTCTCAGAAGGTGGTCCTCCCATGTATGGCTGTACACTATGATGTCGTCGAGATACGCCTCGCATCCCACCAAGCCAGACGTGACGGTGTTGATGAGTCTCTGGAATGTAGCGGGCGCGTTCTTCATCCCGAACGGCATCACTTTGTATTGGAAGAATCCGTCAGGAGTCACGAATGCAGACAGTTCTTTCGCTCTTTCACTGAGGGGAACCTGCCAGTACCCCTTCAAAAGGTCAAACTTACTGACGTATTTGGCATTCCCTACGCGATCAATACAATCATCGATGCGGGGCAAAGGGTACGAGTCTGACTTTGTTTTCGAATTGAGCAACCTGTAATCCGTACAGAAACGCAAAGAACCATCCTGCTTTGGAACCAACACACAGGGAGAACTCCATCCACTCTTACTGGGCTCAATAAGGTCATGTTCAAGCATGTATTGAACTTCCTTCCTCAGAACATCCATTTTCAATGGATTCACACGATATGGGTGTTGCTTGACAGGGGAGGAGTCCCCCACATCAACATCATGCACCACCACACTAGTACGACCTGGTACATCACTGAAAAGGTGTTCATACTCATGGACTACATCCATCACCTGAGCTCTCTCTACTCCTGGAAGATGAGATAATGTGTCAGATAGATTTGCTAACACCTCAGAATTCTTCAACATCAACTGCGGAATTTCCACATCATCACTCTCACTGTCTTCACCATCCACTTCACAACCGATTCCAACCGTAGCAACAGGCTTTTCATTAGCCTCTTCTACATTTTCAACATACTCCTTTAGCATGTTGACATGACAGAGTCTTCTCCTCTTCCTCCTATCAGGTACAAGTGACTGTGCAAGACGCACTATTTCAGGGTCTTTGCCCTGCAATTCAACCAGACTCTGACGAGAAATCTCTGACATTTGACCATGGTCCATATGTGCATCATCACTGCTGCTAGACTCTTCAAGTCTAGAGAAGAAAGTATCAGCCAAGATATCCTCTTGCTCCTCTTTCTCCAGTTCACGAGCCATTGACCTGGTAACAGCACATGAGGGAAACACATCAGGCATATCCTGAACCAATTTCTCTGTGGCTTCGTCAACCACGGGTGTCTTACTTGGGAGAAAGTGAGGCAAAACCTTCTCTCCAGCGATATCATTGCCGAGCAATAAGGTGACACCTTCGACTGGCAATGTAGGCAAAATACCTACTACAACTGAGCCACTGACAAGATCGCTCTTCAATTCGATATTATGAAGAGGCACTCGGACACTCCCACCTTCAACTCCCCTCACAAACACTTCCGAATTCACAGAAGATTCAACCGAAAATGGCAATGTCTTTGCACACAGGAGACTCTGTGATGCTCCTGTATCCCTCAAAATGTGAACCTGAACCTGCTCACTATCAGGCGTCAAACTAACATACCCTGAAGATATGAAAGGTCTGTAATTCTCTGCCACCCGTTCAAACGATGGCAGATGCTCTGTGCGAGTGATAGCAAAAGCATCTGGCAATGCTTTGGGGTTGCTAATCCCCTCTTTTTCTCGCTTCTTCTTCAACTTCCAGCAAGCTGACATCACATGTCCATCCTTCTTGCAATAGAAGCAAGCCTTGTTCGGCTTTTGATCAAGATCGGGCTTGGGAATGCTTGGAGCAACAGCTCCTCTTCTTGGCACACCCTGGCCTCCTTTCTTGCTTGAAGAAAGTTTGAAAGTACCCTTGTGGGTAAGCACATACTCATCAAGGAGGACAGCAGCTCTCCTGGCACCATTCACTTCCCTTTCCTCCAGGTACTGCCGCTGATCTGGGTGAACACACCTCTTCACCTCCTCTAACAATACCAACTCTTTCAGTTTGTGGAAATCATCAACACCAGACGACCTTAACCAGTGTTCAAAATGGGTCTGCTTGTGTTGCACAAAATCAACGAATGTCTGATCATCCCTTCTCCTATAATTCCGAAACAGTTGCCTGTGGGCTTCCGGCACCAACTCGTACGCCCTTAACACGGAACTCTTCAAATTCTCATAGTCAGAACACTCTTGGATAGTGAGAGACGCATAGACCTCTTGGGCCTTCCCTACCAGCGAGCTCTGTATCAATGTCGGCCACACTTCCTTGGGCCATTCTAAACTCACAGCCACTTTTTCAAAGTGCTGGAAAAACTCTTCTACCCGGTCTTCACGAAATTTCGGCACCAACTGAGATTGCCTTAATGCATCAAATTTTGATGACTTTGCTGAACTGCTGGAAGAAGGTTCATTCGATTTTGCATCGATTGACTTGATTTCGAGTTCTATTTTCTTTGCCTCGACTTCCAGCTGCTTCATCCGAAGCTGGATCTCAATTTTCTTCAATTCACTTTCTGCAGGGGTTACCAAAGGTGTAATAATTTCACCATCATCTGTCCCTGCTTCATCCTCTGACAAAGAGGCAGGCCAGATACCAGTATTGGTAAAAAACTCCGAAATTGTGTCCTTGATCTCTGCTTTTCGATCCGATGTTTTGATCGGGATTTCTAAAATTTGAGCAACTTCCACCAGTTCTGCCTTCCTCAGGTTATTAAAACCTTCCTGAGTGGGTTCATCAACAAAGCTCTGCACGACATCAGCCATTGTGGGAATATCAAAATCAAAACTTGCAAGAAGTCACAAATCCTCACAAAACTACAAAGCCTTAACAAAAGAAATGCACTGCATATGAGTACACATGTATGCATGAACCCAGTCACACGCGCAGAACAGGCAAAAATTTTCTACGATAAGCAGAAAACATCAAAATCCCTAAGCCTTCGAATCAGGCATACAATCAGAACACCACGGCATCACATTAGCATGTGATCTAAGGACATAGAATGAGTATACACACTCACTACAAACGACCACATAGCACGATTGTGCAAACCATGGAAAATATATCAAAGCCTTTAACCGAGGCTAATCTTCCAGAAAATTCGGCGTGACCCGTAGCCAATGTGTACGCAAGCCCCCACACATACACATCCAGCATACGCACACTCACAAACTGCACTAGCCCTACACACGACGCGCTAGACCGACCGTCTGCGACTACAAAACACGTGCGAGCCCAATGCGCAATACCCACGCTATGCACTATATACGCACACAACTGAATCGGTCTACACAAGACCTTCATGCAAAAACGACAAACGTTCCAAACGTGAGAATCCTCACCAAAATCTGCACTAGGCCTTCACACAAAATGTAGTCTGAAAACTACAAACACAGTCAATGACCGCCAAAGCCTACGCAGCATAAATGTTATACACAACGTGCACAACCAAACTTGAGAATCCTCACCAAAATCTGCACTAGGCCTTCACACAAAATGTAGCCTAAAAACTACAAACACAGTCAATGACTGCCAAAGCCTACGCAGCATAAAAATGTTATACACAATAATGTGCACAACCAAACGTGAAAATCTTCACCAAAACGCATGTGGCCTGTCAAAACCAACATGCAAACAATGCAGGCCCAATACATAAGCCTGTCATCGACGCTATACACTTGTCTGCATACTAAAAACAAACGTGTACAGCCAAACGTGAGAATCCTCACCACAACGCATGAGGCCTAACAGAACCTACATGCAAGCAGGTACATAGGCCCGATACGACATGAGCCTATACACCATCGACGCTATACACTACGTACTTACAGCACACGTGTACAACCAGACGTGAGAGTCCTCACCACAATCCGCATGGAACATGCGAAAGAAAACGGCTTGTCTGTTCATTTTCCCGGACAAGGTCCCAATTTGTCACGACTCAACCCAATCACCACATCATGACAATCAAATGTTCCGCTCCATTCCTGGCAAATCGCACCCAAACCATCACAACAACGTTGCAAAAAGACCACGATTGGGAAGCCATGTCTTGATCTGAGAGCGATAACTTGCTGCGGACCTCTTTATTGGTATTAGCCTTGTTCAAGGCGCATCACAATAGCGTGACTGAGACCCATTTATCACACAATGTTTGTCCATTGCTATCATTAAGGAGGGTTTATTTCAGGGAATAGGTGTGGAGATCAGGAAAAAGCTCGAAACTCAAAGCCTTTTTTCCGTCTTTCTTTCTTTCTGTCTTTCTTTCTTTCTTTTTAATTTCCTTTCCGATATTTGAATGAAAAAGCTACAGGCTGCTTATGACTTCTTTCAATATTATAAGATCCGGAATTTGCTATTATTTGCCTCTGCTCGGCACATGCAATGCCTTTAGTATTAATTTTCTGGTCGAGATTTGCTAGAAGAAAGAAAATGATTTGCCTGCCTACATTTCAAACAAGGCAATCAGAACATAAAGGGGCTCTACGGGCTTGATGTACATTGCATGTGTAACAGTGAACTATAGGTACAGGCATATCTAAACACGTATCAGTGCTTTTCGAAATTAGCTTAGACAAAGCCTGGAATGTATGTTCGTTGCAAAACTCGTTGCAAATCTCTGAGTCTCAAATGAACTGGACCGTCTGTAACCCCTATCTCGCCCCCTTCATTTGGTATCTTTACCTTATAGTTAACCTGACGGTAAACTCGTAGAGCACAAGTAAGGGACCAGAAGTACTCAGGAAAGTATCATTTCAGTGATGTCATTTATTGCTGAAAATCATGCCAAATGTTAGCAATTCAATCTGTCTAGTGCATATCTCCTCATGAATTCTGGACCAAGCCACAGACTGCCTCATTGATTAGCATGTCTAGGATATCGATGACGATGCTGTTTGAATAATATTGTCCTGCATATACTCCTTCAACATCGCCGGAAATATCTTCATCTGAGAGCGAGAGGTCGGAGGAGTCACTGTCCAAGTCTGTTAAGTCTGTTACTGTTGTAAACACATCGTCTTCATCGCTTTCAAAGTCCTCGTCTTCTGAAGACGTGCGCAGAAGTTCGGAGAGTTCGCTCGGACTGATGGAGGACAAATCATCTTCCTCGTCATCACTGTTGTCACCCTGCCTGTCGTGACTTTTCCGTGCATACTCCTCTTCGTCGAGAAGAGACAAATTCGATATATTACTGAAACTCTGGCTGTAAAGACTAGTGTCTTCGTTGAAGAGGCACTCGTCGACATCCGAAACGGAACCCCAGAAAGATGTGACGGAGCTCCGCTCATCCCAACGAGAAGCCTCGTGATACTGCAAAGTAATACCAGGACAAGAGCAGAAAGAGTTTGGACTTGAAAGAAAATGTATAATACTTGCAGGTCACGGTATTTATCATCATTATCGTATAAAATACGACCATTACAATAGACTCTTGCTGCTTCCCAAACTTTTTGGACAGAGTTAGAGCCATGAAGTGGGAAATTATTATTGTTTGCCAAATAATGATGCCGAAAAATGATTTCTTGTCCATGGTATGAGAAAATACCGTTGATTTCAAATATTATGATTATAGTTGCCAATGTGTGTCTCAAGAGCGTCATATCTCAATGACCTGTGGAAACTTAAACAACTGGAAAAGACAGAAACTTTGTAAAACAAGTGAGAATTGAGGAAGAGAAAACATACAGGACATAAATGAGACGCCCCGTCGTAATGCAAACTCACCATACTGACATCTTTGGCACTCAGGACTGTGCCCTGCTTTCCGTTATGGTTGTCACCAGAACCTTAAGAAAAGCAAGGTCAAAACAGAACAGATTCTAGTTTTCTCAAATATGAAAGTGACATTTTCATTCTCATTCGACAATGTTTCGATAAGATTTATTCTTTCTTCAAATATATTTCCATTCTCCAAATTCTTCTATTTGAGTTAGTCGAAAATCGTGATTTCAATTTGATCAATCTCCATCATATCTGCTGAGAAGAGAGATGATAAATCTACAATAATCAGAAGATTTACTGCTCTCATCACAGAATTTCTAGAAAACCTGGATTATCATGCATGGATGGAAAGTGTGGCATGTTGAGATTGTTTGTGCACGCCAGGAAATACATTACCTGCAGTGACACAACACAATTTGCTGAAAGATCTTGTCAGCGAACTACGGAGTCGAGCCCAAAATCGCCGACCGCGAGATAGCTCGGAAAACGTAGACATTTCGATATCAAGCTACGAGAACACCATCAAAAGTGTACGAATAGCAAGAGGAATTCACTAGGAATGGACAAGTACTGTAGAATGTCGTTGTTATGTAAACAGAAATACTGCGTGCTTGCATTATTTCGTCACAGATATTCACATGTAGCTACGTCGAGTTGAATACGCGCAGCGCGTCTGCAGTAGCATTGATTATGACGAAATACTGAGTGAGCGCATTTCTTAGGTCATTAATATGGAAGAGATTGTTAGGCAGCAAAATAATGAAAGCACTGGGTGTCCTTCTCTGAACATAATATCTCGCTGTCATTATGTCACGTCGACCTTTTCACGTCATTTATCAGAAAAGTTGGTGGGTTCGAAGATCATCTGGAATTTCTCTTGCTTATTTGCTACAGTTTGATGAAAATCGATATGTCAAAGACATGCTATTTCTTTTTAGTTCCATTATACTTGTAAACGTGTATAAGAGGCAATTTCAACGCGTATGGATGTAAATCGTAAAGCTTTAATTACTTCTTTTCCACAGAAATATGACATTATTAAAAAAAAACCGGAAGTATTAATAATCATTCGCAGATACAAACAAAGTATAAATCTGCAACAGCCATAACATTGGTGTATTGGATAGCGTGACTGAGACCCATTTATCACACAATGTTTGTCCATTGCTATCATTAAGGAGGGTTTATTTCAGGGAATAGGTGTGGAGATCAGGAAAAAGCTCGAAACTCAAAGCCTTTTTTCCGTCTTTCTTTCTTTCTGTCTTTCTTTCTTTCTTTTTAATTTCCTTTCCGATATTTGAATGAAAAAGCTACAGGCTGCTTATGACTTCTTTCAATATTATAAGATCCGGAATTTGCTATTATTTGCCTCTGCTCGGCACATGTAATGCCTTTAGTATTAATTTTCTGGTCGAGATTTGCTAGAAGAAAGAAAATGATTTGCCTGCCTACATTTCAAACAAGGCAATCAGAACATAAAGGGGCTCTACGGGCTTGATGTACATTGCATGTGTAACAGTGAACTATAGGTACAGGCATATCTAAACACGTATCAGTGCTTTTCGAAATTAGCTTAGACAAAGCCTGGAATGTATGTTCGTTGCAAAACTCGTTGCAAATCTCTGAGTCTCAAATGAACTGGACCGTCTATAACCCCTATCTCGCCCCCTTCATTTGGTATCTTTACCTTATAGTTAACCTGACGGTAAACTCGTAGAGCACAAGTAAGGGACCAGAAGTACTCAGGAAAGTATCATTTCAGTGATGTCATTTATTGCTGAAAATCATGCCAAATGTTAGCAATTCAATCTGTCTAGTGCATATCTCCTCATGAATTCTGGACCAAGCCACAGACTGCCTCATTGATTAGCATGTCTAGGATATCGATGACGATGCTGTTTGAATAATATTGTCCTGCATATACTCCTTCAACATCGCCGGAAATATCTTCATCTGAGAGCGAGAGGTCGGAGGAGTCACTGTCCAAGTCTGTTAAGTCTGTTACTGTTGTAAACACATCGTCTTCATCGCTTTCAAAGTCCTCGTCTTCTGAAGACGTGCGCAGAAGTTCGGAGAGTTCGCTCGGACTGATGGAGGACAAATCATCTTCCTCGTCATCACTGTTGTCACCCTGCCTGTCGTGACTTTTCCGTGCATACTCCTCTTCGTCGAGAAGAGACAAATTCGATATATTACTGAAACTCTGGCTGTAAAGACTAATGTCTTCGTTGAAGAGGCACTCGTCGACATCCGAAACGGAACCCCAGAAAGATGTGACGGAGCTCCGCTCATCCCAACGAGAAGCCTCGTGATACTGCAAAGTAATACCAGGACAGGAGCAGAAAAAGTTTGGACTTGAAAGAAAATGTATAATACTTGCAGGTCACGGTATTTATCATCATTATCGTATAAAATACGACCATTACAATAGACTCTTGCTGCTTCCCAAACTTTTTGGACAGAGTTAGAGCCATGAAGTGGGAAATTATTATTGTTTGCCAAATAATGATGCCGAAAAATGATTTCTTGTCCATGATATGAGAAAATACCGTTGATTTCAAATATTATGATTATAGTTGCCAATGTGTGTCTCAAGAGCGTCATATCTCAATGACCTGTGGAAACTTAAACAACTGGAAAAGGCAGAAACTTTGTAAAACAAGTGAGAATTGAGGAAGAGAAAACATACAGGACATAAATGAGACGCCCCGTCGTAATGCAAACTCACCATACTGACATCTTTGGCACTCAGGACTGTGCCCTGCTTTCCGTTATGGTTGTCACCAGAACCTTAAGAAAAGCAAGGTCAAAACAGAACAGATTCTAGTTTTCTCAAATATGAAAGTGACATTTTCATTCTCATTCGACAATGTTTCGATAAGATTTATTCTTTCTTCAAATATATTTCCATTCTCCAAATTCTTCTATTTGAGTTAGTCGAAAATCGTGATTTCAATTTGATCAATCTCCATCAAATCTGCTGAGAAGAGAGATGATAAATCTACAATAATCAGAAGATTTACTGCTCTCATCACAGAATTTCTAGAAAACCTGGATTATCATGCATGGATGGAAAGTGTGGCATGTTGAGATTGTTTGTGCACGCCAGGAAATACATTACCTGCAGTGACACATCACAATTTGCTGAAAGATCTTGTCAGCGAACTACGGAGTCGAGCCCAAAATCGCCGACCGCGAGATAGCTCGGAAAACGTAGACATTTCGATATCAAGCTACGAGAACACCATCAAAAGTGTACGAATAGCAAGAGGAATTCACTAGGAATGGACAAGTACTGTAGAATGTCGTTGTTATGTAAACAGAAATACTGCGTGCTTGCATTATTTCGTCACAGATATTCACATGTAGCTACGTCGAGTTGAATACGCGCAGCGCGTCTGCAGTAGCATTGATTATGACGAAATACTGAGTGAGCGCATTTCTTAGGTCATTAATATGGAAGAGATTGTTAGGCAGCAAAATAATGAAAGCACTGGGCGTCCTTCTCTGAACATAATATCTCGCTGTCATTATGTCACGTCGACCTTTTCACGTCATTTATCAGAAAAGTTGGTGGGTTCAAAGATCATCTGGAATTTCTCTTGCTTATTTGCTACAGTTTGATGAAAATCGATATGTCAAAGACATACTATTTCTTTTTAGTTCCATTATACTTGTAAACGTGTATAAGAGGCAATTTCAACGCGTATGGATGTAAAACGTAAAGCTTTCCTTACTTCTTTTCCACATAAATATGACGTTATTCACAAAAACGGAAGTATTAATAATCATTCGCAGATAGCAACAAAGTATAAATCTGCAACAGCCATAACATTGGTGTATTGGATAGCGTGACTGAGACCCATTTATCACACAATGTTTGTCCATTGCTATCATTAAGGAGGGTTTATTTCAGGGAATAGGTGTGGAGATCAGGAAAAAGCTCGAAACTCAAAGCCTTTTTTCCGTCTTTCTTTCTTTCTGTCTTTCTTTCTTTCTTTTTAATTTCCTTTCCGATATTTGAATGAAAATGCTACAGGCTGCTTATGACTTCTTTCAATATTATAAGATCCGGAATTTGCTATTATTTGCCTCTGCTCGGCACATGCAATGCCTTTAGTATTAATTTTCTGGTCGAGATTTGCTAGAAGAAAGAAAATGATTTGCCTGCCTACATTTCAAACAAGGCAATCAGAACATAAAGGGGCTCTACGGGCTTGATGTACATTGCATGTGTAACAGTGAACTATAGGTACAGGCATATCTAAACACGTATCAGTGCTTTTCGAAATTAGCTTAGACAAAGCCTGGAATGTATGTTCGTTGCAAAACTCGTTGCAAATCTCTGAGTCTCAAATGAACTGGACCGTCTGTAACCCCTATCTCGCCCCCTTCATTTGGTATCTTTACCTTATAGTTAACCTGACGGTAAACTCGTAGAGCACAAGTAAGGGACCAGAAGTACTCAGGAAAGTATCATTTCAGTGATGTCATTTATTGCTGAAAATCATGCCAAATGTTAGCAATTCAATCTGTCTAGTGCATATCTCCTCATGAATTCTGGACCAAGCCACAGACTGCCTCATTGATTAGCATGTCTAGGATATCGATGACGATGCTGTTTGAATAATATTGTCCTGCATATACTCCTTCAACATCGCCGGAAATATCTTCATCTGAGAGCGAGAGGTCGGAGGAGTCACTGTCCAAGTCTGTTAAGTCTGTTACTGTTGTAAACACATCGTCTTCATCGCTTTCAAAGTCCTCGTCTTCTGAAGACGTGCGCAGAAGTTCGGAGAGTTCGCTCGGACTGATGGAGGACAAATCATCTTCCTCGTCATCACTGTTGTCACCCTGCCTGTCGTGACTTTTCCGTGCATACTCCTCTTCGACGAGAAGAGACACATTCGATATATTACTGAAACTCTGGCTGTAAAGACTAGTGTCTTCGTTGAAGAGGCACTCGTCGACATCCGAAACGGAACCCCAGAAAGATGTGACGGAGCTCCGCTCATCCCAACGAGAAGCCTCGTGATACTGCAAAGTAATACCAGGACAAGAGCAGAAAGAGTTTGGACTTGAAAGAAAATGTATAATACTTGCAGGTCACGGTATTTATCATCATTATCGTATAAAATACGACCATTACAATAGACTTTTGCTGCTTCCCAAACTTTTTGGACAGAGTTAGAGCCATGAAGTGGGAAATTATTATTGTTTGCCAAATAATGATGCCGAAAAATGATTTCTTGTCCATGGTATGAGAAAATACCGTTGATTTCAAATATTATGATTATAGTTGCCAATGTGTGTCTCAAGAGCGTCATATCTCAATGACCTGTGGAAACTTAAACAACTGGAAAAGACAGAAACTTTGTAAAACAAGTGAGAATTGAGGAAGAGAAAACATACAGGACATAAATGAGACGCCCCGTCGTAATGCAAACTCACCATACTGACATCTTTGGCACTCAGGACTGTGCCCTGCTTTCCGTTATGGTTGTCACCAGAACCTTAAGAAAAGCAAGGTCAAAACAGAACAGATTCTAGTTTTCTCAAATATGAAAGTGACATTTTCATTCTCATTCGACAATGTTTCGATAAGATTTATTCTTTCTTCAAATATATTTCCATTCTCCAAATTCTTCTATTTGAGTTAGTCGAAAATCTTGATTTCAATTTGATCAATCTCCATCATATCTGCTGAGAAGAGAGATGATAAATCTACAATAATCAGAAGATTTACTGCTCTCATCACAGAATTTCTAGAAAACCTGGATTATCATGCATGGATGGAAAGTGTGGCATGTTGAGATTGTTTGTGCACGCCAGGAAATACATTACCTGCAGTGACACAACACAATTTGCTGAAAGATCTTGTCAGCGAACTACGGAGTCGAGCCCAAAATCGCCGACCGCGAGATAGCTCGGAAAACGTAGACATTTCGATATCAAGCTACGAGAACACCATCAAAAGTGTACGAATAGCAAGAGGAATTCACTAGGAATGGACAAGTACTGTAGAATGTCGTTGTTATGTAAACAGAAATACTGCGTGCTTGCATTATTTCGTCACAGATATTCACATGTAGCTACGTCGAGTTGAATACGCGCAGCGCGTCTGCAGTAGCATTGATTATGACGAAATACTGAGTGAGCCCATTTCTTAGGTCATTAATATGGAAGAGATTGTTAGGCAGCAAAATAATGAAAGCACTGGGTGTCCTTCTCTGAACATAATATCTCGCTGTCATTATGTCACGTCGACCTTTTCACGTCATTTATCAGAAAAGTTGGTGGGTTCGAAGATCATCTGGAATTTCTCTTGCTTATTTGCTACAGTTTGATGAAAATCGATATGTTAAGCACATACTATTTCTTTTTAGTTCCATTATACTTGTAAACGTGTATAAGAGGCAATTTCAACGCGTATGGATGTAAAACGTAAAGCTTTCCTTACTTCTTTTCCACATAAATATGACGTTATTCACAAAAACGGAAGTATTAATAATCATTCGCAGATACCAACAAAGTATAATTCTGCAACAGCCATAACATTGGTGTATTGGATAGCGTGACTGAGACCCATTTATCACACAATGTTTGTCCATTGCTATCATTAAGGAGGGTTTATTTCAGGGAATAGGTGTGGAGATCAGGAAAAAGCTCGAAACTCAAAGCCTTTTTTCCGTCCTTCTTTCTTTCTGTCTTTCTTTCTTTCTTTTTAATTTCCTTTCCGATATTTGAATGAAAAAGCTACAGGCTGCTTATGACTTCTTTCAATATTATAAGATCCGGAATTTGCTATTATTTGCCTCTGCTTGGCACATGCAATGCCTTTAGTATTAATTTTCTGGTCGAGATTTGCTAGAAGAAAGAAAATGATTTGCCTGCCTACATTTCAAACAAGGCAATCAGAACATAAAGGGGCTCTACGGGCTTGATGTACATTGCATGTGTAACAGTGAACTATAGGTACAGGCCTATCTAAACACGTATCAGTGCTTTTCGAAATCAGCTTAGACAAAGCCTGGAATGTATGTTCGTTGCAAAACTCGTTGCAAATCTCTGAGTCTCAAATGAACTGGACCGTCTACAACCCCTATCTCGCCCCCTTCATTTGGTATCTTTACCTTATAGTTAACATCACGGTAAACTCGTAGAGCACAAGTAAGGGACCAGAAGTACTCAGGAAAGTATCATTTCAGTGATGTCATTTATTGCTGAAAATCATGCCAAATGTTAGCAATTCAATCTGTCTAGTGCATATCTCCTCATGAATTCTGGACCAAGCCACAGACTGCCTCATTGATTAGCATGTCTAGGATATCGATGACGATGCTGTTTGAATAATATTTTCCTGCATATACTCCTTCAACATCGCCGGAAATATCTTCATCTGAGAGCGAGAGGTCGGAGGAGTCACTGTCCAAGTCTGTTAAGTCTGTTACTGTTGTAAACACATCGTCTTCATCGCTTTCAAAGTCCTCGTCTTCTGAAGACGTGCGCAGAAGTTCGGAGAGTTCGCTCGGACTGATGGAGGACAAATCATCTTCCTCGTCATCACTGTTGTCACCCTGCCTGTCGTGACTTTTCCGTGCATACTCCTCTTCGTCGAGAAGAGACAAATTCGATATATTACTGAAACTCTGGCTGTAAAGACTAATGTCTTCGTTGAAGAGGCACTCGTCGACATCCGAAACGGAACCCCAGAAAGATGTGACGGAGCTCCCCTCATCCCAACGAGAAGCCTCGTGATACTGCAAAGTAATACCAGGACAAGAGCAGAAAGAGTTTGGACTTGAAAGAAAATGTATAATACTTGCAGGTCACGGTATTTATCATCAGTATCGTATAAAATACGACCATTACAATAGACTTTTGCTGCTTCCCAAACTTTTTGGACAGAGTTAGAGCCATGAAGTGGGAAATTATTATTGTTTGCCAAATAATGATGCCGAAAAATGATTTCTTGTCCATGGTATGAGAAAATACCGTTGATTTCATATATTATATAGTTGCCAATGTGTGTCTCAAGAGCGTCATATCTCAATGACCTGTGGAAACTTAAACAACTGGAAAAGACAGAAACTTTGTAAAACAAGTGAGAATTGAGAAAGAGAAAACATACAGGACATAAATGAGACGCCCTGTCGTAATGCAAACTCACCATACTGACATCTTTGGCACTCAGGACTGTGCCCTGCTTTCCGTTATGGTTGTCACCAGAACCTTAAGAAAAGCAAGGTCAAAACAGAACAGATTCTAGTTTTCTCAAATATGAAAGTGACATTTTCATTCTCATTCGACAATGTTTCGATAAGATTTATTCTTTCTTCAAATATATTTCCATTCTCCAAATTCTTCTATTTGAGTAAGTCGAAAATCGTGATTTTAATTTGATCAATCTCCATCAAATCTGCTGAGAAGAGAGATGATAAATCTACAATAATCAGAAGATTTACTGCTCTCATCACAGAATTTCTAGAAAACCTGGATTATCATGCATGGATGGAAAGTGTGGCATGTTGAGATTGTTTGTGCACGCCAGGAAATACATTGCCTGCAGTGACACAACACAATTTGCTGAAAGATCTCGTCAGCGAACTACGGAGTCGAGCCCAAAATCGCCGACCGCGAGATAGCTCGGAAAACGTAGACATTTCGATATCAAGCTACGAGAACACCATCAAAAGTGTACGAATAGCAAGAGGAATTCACTAGGAATGGACAAGTACTGTAGAATGTCGTTGTTATGTAAACAGAAATACTGCGTGCTTGCATTATTTCGTCACAGATATTCACATGTAGCTACGTCGAGTTTAATACGCGCAGCGCGTCTGCAGTAGCATTGATTATGACGAAATACTGAGTGAGCGCATTTCTTAGGTCATTAATATGGAAGAGATTGTTAGGCAGCAAAATAATGAAAGCACTGGGTGTCCTTCCCTGAACATAATATCTCGCTGTCATTATGTCACGTCGACCTTTTCACGTCATTTATCAGAAAAGTTGGTGGGTTCGAAGATCATCTGGAATTTCTCTTGCTTATTTGCTACAGTTTGATGAAATTCGATATGTCAAAGACATGCTATTTCTTTTTAGTTCCATTATACTTGTAAACGTGTATAAGAGGAAATTTCAACGCGTATGGATGTAAATCGTAAAGCTTTCCTAACTTCTTTTCCACAGAAATATGACGTTATTCAAAAAAAAAACGGAAGTATTAATAATCATTCGCAGATACAAACAAAGTATAAATCTGCAACAGCCATAACATTGGTGTATTGGATAGCGTGACTGAGACCCATTTATCACACAATGTTTGTCCATTGCTATCATTAAGGAGGGTTTATTTCAGGGAATAGGTGTGGAGATCAGGAAAAAGCTCGAAACTCAAAGCCTTTTTTCCGTCTTTCTTTCTTTCTGTCTTTCTTTCTTTCTTTTTAATTTCCTTTCCGATATTTGAATGAAAAAGCTACAGGCTGCTTATGACTTCTTTCAATATTATAAGATCCGGAATTTGCTATCATTTGCCTCTGCTCGGCACATGTAATGCCTCTAGTATTAATTTTCTGGTCGAGATTTGCTAGAAGAAAGAAAATGATTTGCCTGCCTACATTTCAAACAAGGCAATCAGAACATAAAGGGGCTCTACGGGCTTGATGTACATTGCATGTGTAACAGTGAACTATAGGTACAGGCATATCTAAACACGTATCAGTGCTTTTCGAAATTAGCTTAGACAAAGCCTGGAATGTATGTTCGTTGCAAAACTCGTTGCAAATCTCTGAGTCTCAAATGAACTGGACCGTCTATAACCCCTATCTCGCCCCCTCCATTTGGTATCTTTACCTTAAAGTTAACCTCACGGTAAACTCGTAGAGCACAAGTAAGGGACCAGAAGTACTCAGGAAAGTATCATTTCAGTGATGTCATTTATTGCTGAAAATCATGCCAAATGTTAGCAATTCAATCTGTCTAGTCCATATCTCCTCATGAATTCTGGACCAAGCCACAGACTGCCTCATTGATTAGCATGTCTAGGATATCGATGACGACGCTGTTTGAATAATATTGTCCTGCATATACTCCTTCAACATCGCCGGAAATATCTTCATCTGAGAGCGAGAGGTCGGAGGAGTCACTGTCCAAGTCTGTTAAGTCTGTTACTGTTGTAAACACATCGTCTTCATCGCTTTCAAAGTCCTCGTCTTCTGAAGACGTGCGCAGAAGTTCGGAGAGTTCGCTCGGACTGATGGAGGACAAATCATCTTCCTCGTCATCACTGTTGTCACCCTGCCTGTCGTGACTTTTCCGTGCATACTCCTCTTCGTCGAGAAGAGACAAATTCGATATATTACTGAAACTCTGGCTGTAAAGACTAATGTCTTCGTTGAAGAGGCACTCGTCGACATCCGAAACGGAACCCCAGAAAGATGTGACGGAGCTCCCCTCATCCCAACGAGAAGCCTCGTGATACTGCAAAGTAATACCAGGACAAGAGCAGAAAGAGTTTGGACTTGAAAGAAAATGTATAATACTTGCAGGTCACGGTATTTATCATCATTATCGTATAAAATACGACCATTACAATAGACTTTTGCTGCTTCCCAAACTTTTTGGACAGAGTTAGAGCCATGAAGTGGGAAATTATTATTGTTTGCCAAATAATGATGCCGAAAAATGATTTCTTGTCCATGGTATGAGAAAATACCGTTGATTTCAAATATTATGATTATAGTTGCCAATGTGTGTCTCAAGAGCGTCATATCTCAATGACCTGTGGAAACTTAAACAACTGGAAAAGACAGAAACTTTGTAAAACAAGTGAGAATTGAGGAAGAGAAAACGTACAGGACATAAATGAGACGCCCCGTCGTAATGCAAACTCACCATACTGACATCTTTGGCACTCAGGACTGTGCCCTGCTTTCCGTTATGGTTGTCACCAGAACCTTAAGAAAAGCAAGGTCAAAACAGAACAGATTCTAGTTTTCTCAAATATGAAAGTGACATTTTCATTCTCATTCGACAATGTTTCGATAAGATTTATTCTTTCTTCAAATATATTTCCATTCTCCAAATTCTTCTATTTGATTTAGTCGAAAATCGTGATTTTAATTTGATCAATCTCCATCAAATCTGCTGAGAAGAGAGATGATAAATCTACAATAATCAGAAGATTTACTGCTCTCATCACAGAATTTCTAGAAAACCTGGATTATCATGCATGGATGGAAAGTGTGGCATGTTGAGATTGTTTGTGCACGCCAGGAAATACATTACCTGCAGTGACACAACACAATTTGCTGAAAGATCTCGTCAGCGAACTACGGAGTCGAGCCCAAAATCGCCGACCGCGAGATAGCTCGGAAAACGTAGACATTTCGATATCAAGCTACGAGAACACCATCAAAAGTGTACGAATAGCAAGAGGAATTCACTAGGAATGGACAAGTACTGTAGAATGTCGTTGTTATGTAAACAGAAATACTGCGTGCTTGCATTATTTCGTCACAGATATTCACATGTAGCTACGTCGAGTTTAATACGCGCAGCGCGTCTGCAGTAGCATTGATTATGACGAAATACTGAGTGAGCGCATTTCTTAGGTCATTAACATGGAAGAGATTGTTAGGCAGCAAAATAATGAAAGCACTGGGCGTCCTTCTCTGAACATAATATCTCGCTGTCATTATGTCACGTCGACCTTTTCACGTCATTTATCAGAAAAGTTGGTGGGTTCGAAGATCATCTGGAATTTCTCTTGCTTATTTGCTACAGTTTGATGAAAATCGATATGTCAAAGACATACTATTTCTTTTTAGTTCCATTATACTTGTAAACGTGTATAAGAGGCAATTTCAACGCGTATGGATGTAAAACGTAAAGCTTTCCTTACTTCTTTTCCACAGAAATATGACGTTATTCACAAAAACGGAAGTATTAATAATCATTCGCAGATAGCAACAAAGTATAAATCTGCAACAGCCATAACATTGGTGTATTGGATAGCGTGACTGAGACCCATTTATCACACAATGTTTGTCCATTGCTATCATTAAGGAGGGTTTATTTCAGGGAATAGGTGTGGAGATCAGGAAAAAGCTCGAAACTCAAAGCCTTTTTTCCGTCCTTCTTTCTTTTTGTCTTTCTTTCTTTCTTTTTAATTTCCTTTCCGATATTTGAATGAAAAAGCTACAGGCTGCTTATGACTTCTTTCAATATTATAAGATCCGGAATTTGCTATTATTTGCCTCTGCTCGGCACATGCAATGCCTTTAGTATTAATTTTCTGGTCGAGATTTGCTAGAAGAAAGAAAATGATTTGCCTGCCTACAATTCAAACAAGGCAATCAGAACATAAAGGGACTCTACGGGCTTGATGTACATTGCATGTGTAACAGTGAACTATATGTACAGGCATATCTAAACACGTATCAGTGCTTTTCGAAATTAGCTTAGACAAAGCCTGGAATGTATGTTCGTTGCAAAACTCGTTGCAAATCTCTGAGTCTCAAATGAACTAGACCGTCTATAACCCCTATCTCGCCCCCTTCATTTGGTATCTTTACCTTATAGTTAACATCACGGTAAACTCGTAGAGCACAAGTAAGGGACCAGAAGTACTCAGGAACATAGGCGCCGGAAGTGGGGGGGCAGGGGGGGCGGCCGCCCCCCCAATCCAAAAAGTGGGGGGGCAAAACGCATTTTTGCCCCCCCAAAAAGCCCCCCCCCAAAAAAAAAAAAAAAAAAAAACAAAAAAAAACCAAATAAATAAACAAATAAATAAAAATAGATAAAATAAGATAGATATATATATATAAATGAATAAACGCGAAAAAACATAGCTACAAACGGCAGTTTTTGGACTGTAAAATGTCAAAATTTCCAAGCTCGCTCGCTCCGCTCGCTCGCATTCAATAGCTATGCCATTCTCCTAATGTTGCTGCCAGTAATTGCCAGCAGTTGCGCCTGGGCCCCCCCCCCCCTTAATTTCCAAAGCTAATATATATATATATATATATATATATATAGCTACAAACGGCAGTTTGGGGACTGTAAAATGTCAAAATTAATGGTCAAATTTATTCGTTATGCCATTTTCCTAACGTTGCAGCAAGTAATTGCCAGCAGTTGAGCCCGGTGCGCCTCCCCCTTAATTTCCAAAGCGAAAAACATAGCTACAACGGCAGTTTTTGGACTGTAGAATGTCAAAATTTTCAAGCTCGCTCGCTTCGCTTGCTCGCATTGAATCATTATGCCATTCTCCTAATGTTGCAGCCAATAATTGCCAGCAGTTGCGCCCGATGCGCCCCCATTAATTTCCAAAGCGAAAGATATAGCTACAAACGCCAGTTTCGGGACTGTAGAATGTCAAAATTTTCAAGCTCGCTCGCTTCGCTCGCTCGCATTGAATGATTATGCCATTCTCCTAATGTTGCTGCCAGTAATTGCCAGCAGTTGCGCCCGATGCGCCCCCATTAATTTCCAAAGCGAAAGATATAGCTACAACGGCAGTTTTTGGACTGTAGAATGTCAAAATTTTCAAGCTCGCTCGCTTCGCTTGCTCGCATTGAATCATTATGCCATTCTCCTAATGTTGCAGCCAGTAATTGCCAGCAGTTGCGCCCGATGCGCCCCCATTAATTTCCAAAGCGAAAGATATAGCTACAAACGCCAGTTTCGGGACTGTAGAATGTCAAAATTTTCAAGCTCGCTCGCTTCGCTCGCTCGCATTGAATGGTTATGCCATTCTCCTAATGTTGCTGCCAGTAATTGCCAGCAATTGCGCCCGATGCGCCGCCATTAATTTCCAGAGCGAAAGATATAGCTACAAACGCCAGTTTTGGGACTGTAGAATGTCAAAATTTTCAAGCTCGCTCGCTTCGCTCGCTCGCATTGAATGGTTATGCCATTCTCCTAAAGTTGCCGCCAGTAATTGCCAGCAGTTGCGCCCGATGCCCCCCCCCCCCTTAGTTTCCAAAGCGAAAGATATAGCTACAAACGGCAGTTTTGGGACTGTAAAATGTCAAAATTTTCAAGCTCGCTCGCTTCGCTCGCTCGCATTGAATGATTATGCCATTCTCCTAATGTTGCTGCCAGTAATTGCCAGCAATTGCGCCCGATGCGCCCCCATTAATTTCCAAAGCGAAAGATATAGCTACAAACGCCAGTTTCGGGACTGTAGAATGTCAAAATTTTCAAGCTCGCTCGCTTCGCTCGCTCGCATTGAATGGTTATGCCATTCTCCTAATGTTGCTGCCAGTAATTGCCAGCAATTGCGCCCGATGCGCCCCCATTAATTTTCAGAGCGAAAGATATAGCTACAAACGCCAGTTTTGGGACTGTAGAATGTCAAAATTTTCAAACTCTCTCGCTCTGCTCGCTCGCATTTTATTGTTATGCAACTCTCCTGATGTTGCTGACAGTATATAATTTGTCGTTTCACACCGTCATTCCATAATCCATGTAAGGAAAACTTACAATGTTGCTCAATGACTGCGTTGTTGAATGTATCACATTCCGTAATGTATTGTAGTCCCATTATTGCGCACGCACACACGCACATGCATACACACCGTCAAAATTACTTTTCCACAAGATGCCCACCCCCAATGTTTCGACCCACCGTACGCCACTTTACATATATATATATATATATACACACACACACACACACATATATGTATATATATAAATATATATATATATATGATATAGATGTGTGTGTGTGTGTGTGTGTGTGTGTGTATTGTGTAACATTATGTATGGTCTATCGTGAGCCCCCTCCAATATTTGCCCCCCCAATCCAAAACTGCTTCCGGCGCGCCTGCTCAGGAAAGTATCATTTCAGTGATGTCATTTATTGCTGAAAATCATGCCAAATGTTAGCAATTCAATCTGTCTAGTGCATATCTCCTCATGAATTCTGGACCAAGCCACAGACTGCCTCATTGATTAGCATGTCTAGGATATCGATGACGATGCTGTTTGAATAATATTGTCCTGCATATACTCCTTCAACATCGCCGGAAATATCTTCATCTGAGAGCGAGAGGTCGGAGGAGTCACTGTCCAAGTCTGTTAAGTCTGTTACTGTTGTAAACACATCGTCTTCATCGCTTTCAAAGTCCTCGTCTTCTGAAGACGTGCGCAGAAGTTCGGAGAGTTCGCTCGGACTGATGGAGGACAAATCATCTTCCTCGTCATCACTGTTGTCACCCTGCCTGTCGTGACTTTTCCGTGCATACTCCTCTTCGTCGAGAAGAGACAAATTCGATATATTACTGAAACTCTGGCTGTAAAGACTAATGTCTTCGTTGAAGAGGCACTCGTCGACATCCGAAACGGAACCCCAGAAAGATGTGACGGAGCTCCCCTCATCCCAACGAGAAGCCTCGTGATACTGCAAAGTAATACCAGGACAAGAGCAGAAAGAGTTTGGACTTGAAAGAAAATGTATAATACTTGCAGGTCACGGTATTTATCATCATTATCGTATAAAATACGACCATTACAATAGACTTTTGCTGCTTCCCAAACTTTTTGGACAGAGTTAGAGCCATGAAGTGGGAAATTATTATTGTTTGCCAAATAATGATGCCGAAAAATGATTTCTTGTCCATGGTATGAGAAAATACCGTTGATTTCATATATTATATAGTTGCCAATGTGTGTCTCAAGAGCGTCATATCTCAATGACCTGTGGAAACTTAAACAACTGGAAAAGACAGAAACTTTGTAAAACAAGTGAGAATTGAGAAAGAGAAAACATACAGGACATAAATGAGACGCCCTGTCGTAATGCAAACTCACCATACTGACATCTTTGGCACTCAGGACTGTGCCCTGCTTTCCGTTATGGTTGTCACCAGAACCTTAAGAAAAGCAAGGTCAAAACAGAACAGATTCTAGTTTTCTCAAATATGAAAGTGACATTTTCATTCTCATTCGACAATGTTTCGATAAGATTTATTCTTTCTTCAAATATATTTCCATTCTCCAAATTCTTCTATTTGAGTAAGTCGAAAATCGTGATTTTAATTTGATCAATCTCCATCAAATCTGCTGAGAAGAGAGATGATAAATCTGCAATAATCAGAAGAGTTACTGCTCTCATCACAGAATTTCTAGAAAACCTGGATTATCATGCATGGATGGAAAGTGTGGCATGTTGAGATTGTTTGTGCACGCCAGGAAATACATTACCTGCAGTGACACAACACAATTTGCTGAAAGATCTCGTCAGCGAACTACGGAGTCGAGCCCAAAATCGCCGACCGCGAGATAGCTCGGAAAACGTAGACATTTCGATATCAAGCTACGAGAACACCATCAAAAGTGTACGAATAGCAAGAGGAATTCACTAGGAATGGACAAGTACTGTAGAATTTCGTTGTTATGTAAACAGAAATACTGCGTGCTTGCATTATTTCGTCACAGATATTCACATGTAGCTACGTCGAGTTTAATACGCGCAGCGCGTCTGCAGTAGCATTGATTATGACGAAATACTGAGTGAGCGCATTTCTTAGGTCATTAATATGGAAGAGATTGTTAGGCAGCAAAATAATGAAAGCACTGGGTGTCCTTCTCTGAACATAATATCTCGCTGTCATTATGTCACGTCGACCTTTTCACGTCATTTATCAGAAAAGTTGGTGGGTTCGAAGATCATCTGGAATTTCTCTTGCTTATTTGCTACAGTTTGATGAAAATCAATATGTTAAAGACATACTATTTCTTTTTAGTTCCATTATACTTGTAAACGTATATAAGAGGCAATTTCAACGTGTATGGATGTAAAACGTAAAGCTTTCCTTACTTCTTTTCCACAGAAATATGACGTTATTCACAAAAACGGAAGTATTAATAATCATTCGCAGATACCAACAAAGTATAAATCTGCAACAGCCATAACATTGGTGTATTGGATAGCGTGACTGAGACCCATTTATCACACAATGTTTGTCCATTGCTAACATTAAGGAGGGTTTATTTCAGGAAATAGGTGTAAAGATCAGGAAAAAGCTCGAAACTCAAAGCCTTTTTTCCGTCTTTCTTTCTTTCTGTCTTTCTTTCTTTCTTTTTAATTCCCTTTCCGATATTTGAATGAAAAAGCTTCAGGCTGCTAATATGACTTCTTTCAATATTATAAGATCCGGAATTTGCTATTATTTGCCTCTGCTCGGCACATGCAATGCCTTTAGTATTAATTTTCTGGTCGAGATTTGCTAGAAGAAAGAAAATGATTTGCCTGCCTACAATTCAAACAAGGCAATCAGAACATAAAGGGACTCTACGGGCTTGATGTACATTGCATGTGTAACAGTGAACTATATGTACAGGCATATCTAAACACGTATCAGTGCTTTTCGAAATTAGCTTAGACAAAGCCTGGAATGTATGTTCGTTGCAAAACTCGTTGCAAATCTCTGAGTCTCAAATGAACTAGACCGTCTATAACCCCTATCTCGCCCCCTTCATTTGGTATCTTTACCTTATAGTTAACATCACGGTAAACTCGTAGAGCACAAGTAAGGGACCAGAAGTACTCAGGAAAGTATCATTTCAGTGATGTCATTTATTGCTGAAAATCATGCCAAATGTTAGCAATTCAATCTGTCTAGTGCATATCTCCTCATGAATTCTGGACCAAGCCACAGACTGCCTCATTGATTAGCATGTCTAGGATATCGATGACGATGCTGTTTGAATAATATTTTCCTGCATATACTCCTTCAACATCGCCGGAAATATCTTCATCTGAGAGCGAGAGGTCGGAGGAGTCACTGTCCAAGTCTGTTAAGTCTGTTACTGTTGTAAACACATCGTCTTCATCGCTTTCAAAGTCCTCGTCTTCTGAAGACGTGCGCAGAAGTTCGGAGAGTTCGCTCGGACTGATGGAGGACAAATCATCTTCCTCGTCATCACTGTTGTCACCCTGCCTGTCGTGACTTTTCCGTGCATACTCCTCTTCGTCGAGAAGAGACAAATTCGATATATTACTGAAACTCTGGCTGTAAAGACTAATGTCTTCGTTGAAGAGGCACTCGTCGACATCCGAAACGGAACCCCAGAAAGATGTGACGGAGCTCCCCTCATCCCAACGAGAAGCCTCGTGATACTGCAAAGTAATACCAGGACAAGAGCAGAAAGAGTTTGGACTTGAAAGAAAATGTATAATACTTGCAGGTCACGGTATTTATCATCATTATCGTATAAAATACGACCATTACAATAGACTTTTGCTGCTTCCCAAAATCTTTGGACAGAGTTAGAGCCATGAAGTGGGAAATTATTATTGTTTGCCAAATAATGATGCCGAAAAGTGATTTCTTGTCCATGGTATGAGAAAATACCGTTGATTTCAAATATTATATAGTTGCCAATGTGTGTCTCAAGAGCGTCATATCTCAATGACCTGTGGAAACTTAAACAACTGGAAAAGACAGAAACTTTGTAAAACAAGTGAGAATTGAGGAAGAGAAAACATACAGGACATAAATGAGACGCCCCGTCGTAATGCAAACTCACCATACTGACATCTTTGGCACTCAGGACTGTGCCCTGCTTTCCGTTATGGTTGTCACCAGAACCTTAAGAAAAGCAAGATCAAAACAGAACAGATTCTAGTTTTCTCAAATATGAAAGTGACATTTTCATTCTCATTCGACAATGTTTCGATAAGATTTATTCTTTCTTCAAATATATTTCCATTCTCCAAATTCTTCTATTTGAGTTAGTCGAAAATCGTTATTTTAATTTGATCAATCTCCATCAAATCTGCTGAGAAGAGAGATGATAAATCTACAATAATCAGAACATTTACTGCTCTCATCACAGAATTTCTAGAAAACCTGGATTATCATGCATGGATGGAAAGTGTGGCATGTTGAGATTGTTTGTGCACGCCAGGAAATACATTACCTGCAGTGACACAACACAATTTGCTGAAAGATCTTGTCAGCGAACTACGGAGTCGAGCCCAAAATCGCCGACCGCGAGATAGCTCGGAAAACGTAGACATTTCGATATCAAGCTACGAGAACACCATCAAAAGTGTACGAATAGCAAGAGGAATTCACTAGGAATGGACAAGTACTGTAGAATTTCGTTGTTATGTAAACAGAAATACTGCGTGCTTGCATTATTTCGTCACAGATATTCACATGTAGCTACGTCGAGTTTAATACGCGCGGCGCGTCTGCAGTAGCATTGATTATGACGAAATACTGAGTGAGCGCATTTCTTAGGTCATTAATATGGAAGAGATTGTTAGGCAGCAAAATAATGAAAGCACTGGGTGTCCTTCTCTGAACATAATATCTCGCTGTCATTATGTCACGTCGACCTTTTCACGTCATTTATCAGAAAAGTTGGTGGGTTCGAAGATCATCTGGAATTCCTCTTGCTTATTTGCTACAGTTTGATGAAAATCGATATGTCAAAGACATACTATTTCTTTTTAGTTCCATTATGTAAACGTGTATAAGAGGCAATTTCAACGCGTGTGGATGTAAACGTAAAGCTTTCCTTACTTCTTTTCCACAGAAATATGACGTTATTCACAAAAACGGAAGTATTAATAATCATTCGCAGATACCAACAAAGTATAAATCTGCAACAGCCATAACATTGGTGTATTGGATAGCGTGACTGAGACCCATTTATCACACAATGTTTGTCCATTGCTATCATTAAGGAGGTTTATTTCAGGGAATAGGTGTGGAGATCAGGAAAAAGCTCGAAACTCAAAGCCTTTTTTCCGTCTTTCTTTCTCTCTGTCTTTCTTTCTTTCTTTTTAATTTCCTTTCCGATATTTGAATGAAAAAGCTACAGGCTGCTTATGACTTCTTTCAATATTATAAGATCCGGAATTTGCTATTATTTGCCTCTGCTCGGCACATGCAATGCCTTTAGTATTAATTTTCTGGTCGAGATTTGCTAGAAGAAAGAAAATGATTTGCCTGCCTACATTTCAAACAAGGCAATCAGAACATAAAGGGGCTCTACGGGCTTGGTGTACATTGCATGTAACAGTGAACTATAGGTACAGGCATATCTAAACACGTATCAGTGCTTTTCGAAATTAGCTTAGACAAAGCCTGGAATGTATGTGACACAACACAATATTTGCTGAAAGATCTTATCAGCGAACTATGGAGTCGAGACTAAAATGGCCAACCGCGAGATAGCTCGGAAAACGTAGACATTTCGATATCAAGCTACGAGAACACCATCAAAAGTGTACGAATAGCAAGAGGAATTCACTAGGAATGGACAAGTACTGTAGAATTTCGTTGTTATGTAAACAGAAATACTGAGTGCTTGCATTATTTCGTCACAGATATTGACATGTAGCTACGTCGAGTTTAATACGCGCAGCGCGTCTGCAGTAGCATTGATTATGACGAAATACTGAGCGAGCGCATTTCTTAGGTCATTAATATGGAAGAGATTGTTGGCACCAAAATAACTGAAGAAGATTTAATACCATCCAAAACAACCCTCTGACTTCTTCACGTCATTTATCAGAAAAGTTGGTGGGTTCGAAGATCATCTGGAATTTCTCTTGCTTATTTGCTACAGTTTGATGAAAATCGATATGTTAAAGACATACTATTTCTTTTTAGTTCCATTATACTTGTAAACGTGTATAAGAGGCAATTTCAACGCGTATGGATGTAAAACGACATTTGCATTGTCGAAATTACCCCTTTTGAGTTATTCGCAAATCATTATTACGATGTGATACAAGGACAAATCAATCATGATGGGCAATAGATAATATGTCTTCACTTTTACTGCTCTCATCACATAAGTAGAAAACCTGCGTTAGCATTTTCACCTTAATCCTTGCCCCCACTCCATTTTGATTGATTGACTTAATACAGAGAATAAACGTGATGTTAATATTGTACTTTGATCAAGTTCGCTTGTATATTGATAAAACAATATCAGAAACAAATTCCCCCATCCTTCAAATTTACGGATGGACCACGCCTTGCCTTTGTCTACTACCTCTCGGATCCTGCCTGTTAGCTTGCAGAAAGATCTCGACTCAGCTAGCTCCCAGGCAGTGCCGTATTTACGGCACTGCTCCCAGGCGTTGCGTAGCGCCCTCTGTAATAGATCTCGACCCGATCTCTCTCCCTCGAAGGTTTGTTGTGATTATTGTCCTTTTACCATGCTTTATATGTGAACTTTGGTAGTCGGAAAGAAGTTTTCATGGGATTTTGATGTGATTCTTAATTGATGGTGTTTATATTTGTCAGTTAAAGCTAGTGCTGACGCATGATGCAGAGCTCGGAGTGTTTTAATTCGTATCATTGTAATCTGTTCAGTCCCACGTGTATCGTTTCGTGTGGGTTACTCTTTATTCACAATCACTTAGAGCTCCGGAGAGTAACGTAGAAGTGATGAAATACAGTAATGTAGCATTAAGGTTCTCTACAACTTACTAGCTCTTCCGGATCTTGGCAATGAGCTGCTGGTGCATGGTGCTAGTAGTAGTACTGCTAGGTGCTAGCTGTAACGATAGACCTATTAGTATACGATACCACAGTAGATAAATGGGCTAGACTCTAGTAATAGTACCAAGTAGGTATCTAGTTGCAATGTCTATCATATCATGATCAAAATCATCTACTGTAGGGTCCTACTAGGCTAGTATTCATGACATGTATATTGCTGTAGCTGTGTCTGTGTATGTGTGCACTTGTACTTCCTGCATGAATAACACAACAATACAAATGCAGACAATAACAAGTCCAGACATATCAAATGTCCTTTGAGAAAAGAAGAAAAAAAGAAATTTAAGTGCAGGGGCCTTCTAGGCCAGGACCCTGCATGGTTTCTTATTGTATTTTTTGTACATCTTGCAGCCATGCCCATGGCATGGCATGGAGGTAGATCATGATACAGAAATTTCTGAGCAACATATTGAACTCAAACAGATAAGTGAACCTCACTGTATCTTTACTTCACCTCATCCAAATCTGAAATCACCACTAGCTCAGACTTGGATCAGATGCGCTATTTTGTGTCTTTAGGTTAAAAAGCCAATGTATTACATGTAACAAGCTTACAACAAGAGGTATAACCACTCTTTACCACAGGCACAGCAAGCTGAAACCACTGAAAGATGGAGACAGGCCTTGGAACTGGTCTGGGTTATGGAATCAAGAAATCGATAGTGCATCCAGGGAAAGGGTCCCTTCCACTTTACCCTGATGGGACAAAGGTACGTAGATGATTTGAGAGGGGGATAGTATCAATTTTATTTCAGTCAATTAAAATCGAAGCATAAGCAAAAAGTGTTGAATTGGACAACTGTTTGGACAATCCGGGTATTTTATCCCCAATCACTTAATGTTTGGGTCATTGAAGACCTTATTAGAGAAACGGTGGTCAAAGAATAACTGACGTTTTAAGCGCAGTGAAAACAATATCGTACCCACATGACCAAGATGACTCTTAATATGTTGGGTTCCTAGCTATCGAACATTGCCGTGGACAGCTTACAAACATCAATATGGTTGTACTTACGTTATTTATCAATCTTTGTTCAAATTCAATCTCGTTTAGAAACATTCAAATGTAATCTAATTGTGATAAGTCCTAAAGCTTACGTTATTTATCAATCTTTGTTCAAATTCAATCTCGTTTAGAAACATTCAAATGTAATCTAATTGTGATAAGTCCTAAAGCCATTGAGACATTTGATGACCCAAATGAAATTTAAATTCAAATGCATGATGGTTACTTTGTCAAATGTAATTAGCATAATGATCTTGGTTTGATGGTGATGAATAGTGCCAAAACACAGTATGACTTTTTATTTTTATTTTTTATTTATTATTATTTTTTTTTAGATTGTGGTTTGTTATGCTGTCTTACATACACTACATAATACAGGGCTGCACACTAACCCATTTTTTCCACTGGTCCAACCTGTCTGTCAGACCAGTAGTACCCAGTTGTTGTTGTTGTTTTTTTTTCATTTTTACTAGTCCATTCCAAGAAAAGTTACCGGTCCAACAGTGATTTGTACTGGTCAGGGACCGTGGGACCAGTGCTAATGTGCAGCATTATGTAATATGTCAATTCCATAGTGAAAAATAAGTTATTGTTTGTGTTATAGGTCACCTTTCACTACAAGTGCAGTAAGTGTGACGAAGATGGGACAGTCATTGAGGACACAAAGAAGGTCAACAAACCCATGGAGATGCTCACAGGGAAATCCTTCAAGTTTGAGGTGTGGGAGAACGCTCTGAAGACGATGCGGCGTGATGAAGTTGCAGAATTCTTGGTAGATCCTGAGGTGCGTTTATCTCTAGTTAGACAGAAAGCTGCATACCATAATTCTCATTCTCTCTGTCTCTCTCTCTCTCTGTCTCTCTCCCTCTCTGTCATGTATTTGTATTTGTGTGTGTGTGTTTATGTATTTCAAACAAAATTTAACACTATCGATGTATGATTTTTAGTTTGATTTTTGATCAAAGTTATCTACTTTCATTAATTTTGGTTTTTAGATCCATCTTTATATTACTGCTGCAGCAATTTTGTGCCACAATTCCATTTCTTGTTTATTTGACACGTTGGTAGGCAATGCACAATTTCACTGGAAGTGCAATTTATCTGATGGCACAAGCCGTGCTCTGAAACACTGTAGAATCTTTAATGTCTCAAGGTAACGAATGGATGATTATACTACATGAGGATTAACTTCAGTGGGAAAGTTGTGTTCAAGAAATGCAACCATGTTGAAACAGTGAATCAATGAAAATCAAAGATACTTCAGAAAATTAAGAAAAAAAAATAAGGGTGTATTACAATAGTTGCCGTAGTCCCCTGACCATTTTAATTTAATGGGATGTCTTACTACTTCGTGCATAAGCCAATTAACAGATTCAGAGCTTGAAATAAATTTCTTATGATACGGCTGATTTTGGTTCAATTTCGACCTCATCAGTTGATTTGATAAACTTCATTAGACATTAGTGCTTATGGGAAGAAATGACTGTTGGCCTAATTTGACTTTTGAAAAAAAAAAAAAAATCACTAGATGTATGCCTTTATTTGAATTCACTAGATGTATGCCTTTATTTGAATTTTACATTAAAGTAGCAGATGGAGTAATGTCTCTTGTAAAAGAAATTCATTTGCGGGGTAGGTATAATCCAAGGAGAATGTACTGTAGCTGATTAAATCTCTTAAGTCCCTGTGCAATTTCTTGAGGCTTCAACTTGGGTGTCAATCCTTGTGAAAAAAAACTTGTGAAATGCCCATATCATCTGTCCTGCAGCATTTGACATCATACCCACCAGTGGAAGCCAAGCTGCGTGACTTCAGGCACGGCAAGAAGATAACGGAGGAGAGGCATTGCTGTGGCATGGCGCAGGTCAACAAGTCTGGCCTGGGCTACGAGGACCTGGATGCCCTCATGAACAAGCCTGAGCCCCTGAAGTTCACCATGGAGATCGTCAGCATCGAGGAGCCCGGGCAGCATCGCCTGGAGGCCTGGGCTATGAACGACGAGCAGAAGCGGGCTGTACTTCCACAGCTGCGAGAGGAGGGCAACCGACTGTACAAGGAGGGCGACTACGTGAGGGCGGCAGAGAAGTATGCCGAGGCCCTGGGTTGCCTGGAGAACCTGCTGCTGCATGAGAAGCCCAACAGTGCAGAGTGGCTAGAGCTCGATGGAGAAAAGATCCCGTTCCTCCTCAACTTTGCCCAGTGTAAACTCTATCTCAAGGAGTATTACCAGGTCATCGAGCACACCACCACAGTCTTGGAGAAGGATGAAGGTGAGATGTGTTTCTCTTACTCTGCCGGTTCATGACAGTCATGCTGTAGATCTGCAAACTTTGTTCTAAATGGATACATGTTGTGGTATTGGTACTTTTAACAACTTACAACGTTTATTTTATTATAGTTTTTTCTTTGAATGAGTTTGAAAGCACATGGATCTCTTAACCCTATTCTAACTGGGCTATTTGAGACCAAGTTTTTACTGAGGGGGGGTCAATTTGACCCCCCCCCCCCTTCAGATCTCGGCCGCCGATCGTGTGATCGCAACGAAATTTTGCCTGAAGATAGAGCTGGATGTCAACTACAAGATAACATGGTCATACAATAGAAAAATATTGCCTTTCTATTTTTAATAAATTGATTATGCAAATTTCTGCATGAAATCATATTTTCACCTATAACTCCATTAAAAAGACTGGAGGATTGCTAAATTTTTGTGTCAGAATTCCTCAAGACACATCAAACAATTTTCTTGTAAAAAAATAGCACAATCGAAATCAATTTCTTTTGTTTTTATTGTTTTGTTAATTTCTTATGTATTTTATTGTTTTTTCGACCTTTTGTTTTTCTATTGTTTTTTGCCAAAATTTGTTGCAGGCACTCTTTCAGGCTTATCTACACTAGAATTGATTAATTTCAATAGTTAAAAGTTGAAATAATCTAATTTATATCAATTTAACCAAAAAACACAATTTGCATTGGATTTGCACACGATATCATGAATTTGAGCTGTTTTTTGGTTGACATGCATATGCAAAACATTACATAACTTCAAACCGGTGTACCCGAACGTCGCAAATTTGGTCTCAAAATATGCGGGAGACTTCAATGAAAAAAGTCGTGAAACGACGCGGCAAAATCTTTGCGCGTTGCAAAATTGTGGCGCGAAACATCGAAGGGGGGGTCAATTTGACCCCCCCCCCCCCAGTTAGAATAGGGTTAAAGGAGACCTCTGGATGATTTCAGACTTTTACATGTGAGTATTATAAATTAGTTATACTGGGTACACAGTTTCAGAATTTAGAATGATTTGGATGAGAAATAATGTTTTCAAATATCCTAACAAATTGTAATGAAAAAGCATGATGACATGGCAGCCTCACGAATGCATGACTTTGGGCTCAAGCGAGCAGAACAGAAGAAGAAGGCATGCATAGATCCTACACAAGTGAACTTGTTAAGCGAGTTGTATTGTAATGGACTTTCACTGCTACATTACTGAAATATGTGAGCCTCTTATGTCATCATCATTGTTCAGTGTAATTTGTTTAAGGTTTTAGAGTATTGGTTTCTCTGCTCTAGGACCACAATAAATTCCATAAATCTATACATGGAGCCGTCAATTTGTGCACTACATGATTTGAAATTATGAAAACTGTCTGGAATGCCCCTTCAAGTATCTGTCATAATCAGATCTGTAATGCAATAATAATAGTAATAATAGTAATAATGATAATAATAATAATAATAATAATAATAATAATAATAATAATAATAATAATAATAAGAATAAGAATAAGAATAAGAATAAGAATAATGATAAGAAGAATAAGAATAAGAATAAGAATAATAATAATAATAAGAAGAAGAAAAAGAAGAAGAAGAAGAAGAAGAAGAAGAAGAAGAAGCAAATTGGAAAACAATACTTTGCCTGTAAGTGTGAATGTTGAACACAAGCTAATGGATGTAATGCTCAACTTTGATTGATGTTAAATTTTATACTGATACATTTTCCCATTCAATCTCAGACAATGTGAAGGCACTGTATAGAAGAGCCAAGGCACATGCAGCGTGCTGGAACTTCTTCGAGGCCAGGAAGGATTTCACGAAGGCCGCCAAACTAGACCCAAAGCTGGGAGCCAGCGTCCGCAAGGAGCTAGCAATCATCGATGAGACTGAGAAGCAGAAGGACCTCGAAGACAAGACCAAACTGAAAAATTTGTTCAGTGAGTGAGGGCATGCTTTGCATCGCATGATGCCATCAGATTAGAAGATGAGCTACACAATAAAGCATGTATTGGCTTGTTTGCCACTTTTACTAGATCTCATGGACTAGAGAGATTTAGTCTCATTTTCAGGATAAATTTGAAATATCTTGCCAGCAGGGAGAACATGAAGAAGTCGATCTAAAAACTGCTAGACCAAGCCGTTCAGTATCAGGAAATGCATGTCTTATGGGTGTGAAGAAGTCTATTTCAACACTTGAAATGCTATGAATGTTCCTTCATCACTTTTTTTTTTTTTACTTTTGAAAAATATGAAGACTTCCATAGCATACATGTTTATAGCTGATGTAGAAAAGTGTTTTGTAGTGACTCGTGAATACCAAGCCAGAAAACTTTCGCTTGGAACTTTCTCAAACCTCTGAAGAAAACATGTACTGCCACACTAGTGAGGTACAAAAATGTGACGTGTGTACGGCATGTCTGCAGTTACATAGTTAGCTTCTGCACTGGCTTTTAAAGCAGCAAGCGGCCTGCCTCACATTTGATACTCCTTCAGACTGTCCTGCGATAGTGATGATGATGATGCTAAAGGCAATTTGGATGATAATGATTTTTTTTTCTGCTTTTACTAAGATTTTAAGATCACATGCACACTGGAAGACACTAGTGCAGTGCCTCATGTTTATTGTCAAATTAGTTGAGTGACATGCAGCCTTGTTGGTGATTGTATGCATGGATGAAGGACAAAAGACTACAGTGTACACTGTACTAGTATATCTATCGACTGGTGTGCTCTCTTTGGTATTTATATGGGTTTACATTTTTTCCCTGCATTTTCAGTTTGAGACTTAAACAATTTTATTTATTCAGAAAGTTATGACATCAAAGTAGAAAATAATGCAATTAATGCATTAAACATTCAGATGTAACATTGGTTTGATGAGTCTCTTGATATTGAATAGTAAAGGTATTTATACCACTGTAATGTACAGTCTTGTGGTAACTTTATGTGTGAAGTTGATGATGATTAATAATAATGGATTCAAATTCATGAAATTCTTTTGTCGATATGTTTTCATTGCAGCTGATTGACAAATTGCCGTACATCGATGTGAGCAAGCACTATGTTGATGTAGGGCAATTTGTCAATCAGTTGCAATAATTATAGAGTTTACCTTTTGCAATGGCTTAGACCTGAAATGTCCTGTAAGACAAAGAACTTATGACCTAATTATTTCCATTTATATGTTTACAGATCGCAAACTATTCTTTTCTGTCATTCCTCTTCACCTGCTCTCTCATCATTACTTGATGTAATCTTTGTTATCATAGTGCAATAAGATAACAAAATTATGGGCTATCCCATTATTGATACAGTTGTTTATATTCCATTGGATTTAAATAACAAATAGAATTACAACTGTATATCAACTCATATAGAAGCTGCAGAGAAGTTAATTCCTCTAACATTCATGGTTTTCACTGAGCAGAGGTTTTCCAATCTTTCCAGTTAAAGGGACTGTACAGTACTGGTTGAGGTGGGGATTCATGTTTTGAACATTCCTGTTAAAGTGAGATAATGAAAAGCCTCTTATGAGATATGAAAGAGCATGTAATTTTAAGAAGGATTCAACGTTTATTTGATGAAAATTGGTTTTCGAATGGCTGAGATATCCCAAAAAGTGCTAATAATAAAAGGCGACATGCCACAACTTTATTAGGATCTCTTTGTTTCACCTTGTTTTTGGATATCTCAGCCATTTCAAAACCGATTTTCATCGAATAAACTTTTGATACCCCTTAGAACTGCATGCTCTTTGACATCTCATAGAGTGGTTTCTGAATATCTCGCAAAATGTTAAAAGCTAAATCCTCACCTCGACCAGAACTGTACACACCCTTTAGAATTGTGCTTGTGTTTTGTATGACATTGCTGTCAAACCAACAGAGAAGTAAATTGGACAGAGATATGACTACATGTACTACACTCTGTAGTTCCATCATCATAACTCAAGATGTAAAACTCAGTTTAAAACAAAAAAGAAGATGCAAGAAAAATGCTGCATGCAATTGTATGATAGGCAATAATCACAATGTAGTCTTTTTGGAGAAATAATCATACGCATGCTGTTCAGCAAGTTAAATGAAAACAACAACATACTTTTGCTTTGACCAGCGTCACAACTTGGTGAATGCTTTGAGCACATGAAATGCGTTTTTTCTTGTTTTAACGTTCTGTAAAACTTTGTGATGTTTATGGATTGATATAAGTTTTCTCTATCCATTCCTGTTTGCCTGTCATAAGCTTCTAGTGATTTTATCTTCAGTTGCCAAATCGTGTGCTATTAGTGTAAGATACAAAAACATGTATTACAAGGGCATTCCTACTTCATCCTGTCAATATAGGTGAAAATATTGTAAAAAGCAAGCTTTGTCCATTGTATTAAAATCAGCTTGGAAATTTGTTGCATTTATGTCACTCTTGACCTTTGGCTGAATCCTTGTGTTCATGAGAAAGCTCTTCAATTAGGACACACCCCAGTTGTCTTGATGTTATACATGTACAGCTATTTGTCAACCAACCTAACCTGGAAGTACATCGATATAATTTGTGTCCGTGTCATGAACCAGTCCATTGCAAAATATTGCCAAAAAAGGATTTGCCTTGTTTGTCTCCGAAATTTCAAGAAATAATGATGCATGTGGAGATTTGATGACAAGTCTCAAATGGAGATCTGTGTCTCAGTTTTATTTGTTTAATGGTAAATGCAGTTGTGAGTGTCTGCGATACTTGTTGGTGTCAATGGAAACTGCACCAGGAGACAATTTTCCTACAGGCATATTCCTAGGGACTGAGTGAAACACCCATGAAGATCTCTAGAATGGGAAAGTAAATGTAGTTCCATGCAGATTATCCTGCTAAAATCGGATTTTTGTGTTTTCTGGCTGCTTGTTTCCCATTAGTTCCAGGTGATTTCTCCCATGAAGTAACATGTAGAAGTCCTTGGCCCTGCTGCATAAAAAGATGCAATCAAACATCAGTCAGAAATCAAACATCCAACTGGACCCCATGGAAGACCAGCTTAGTGTAGCTGAATATGGGCTATCCAGCCATCTTCACAGATGGAAAATGAACAATAACAATAAACACAAGTCAGGTACATGTATCAGCCAATCAGAATTGAGTATTAGGACACTTGGGTTTGATTTTCTGACATGTTTGATCTCAACTTTTATGCAACAGGACCGTCCCATCTGTGTGCACTGAGCACATTTGAGGTGTAATGTGTAACATGGTCCTCATTGCAATGCAAATTGTAAACATGAACAAGTATTCAGCAGTCTGAGAAGATGGAAGGTATGATATTCATTTGAGATGATATGTGTCATACGGTCTGATTTTATTATGTGCTATTTTTAATAGATGCTGTACATAATGCTGTATATTAGGCTTTGTGAAATAAACAACCAAGTATTGTTTCACTGAACCTAAATTCTTGCGCCATTTTAGTATACATGTATTGGGTAAATTTGCAGCCTTTCATGAAATAGTTTTGTTGAACCAAGTATAGGTTCAAGCTCCTTGGTTGAACAGATATTATATTCAACAACCAGTATACCAGTAATTTATATCTATACCTGTTACAAAAACAGAGAATGATGAAACAGAATAAGTGGTCAAGGAACAACCTCACATGCATGTACAGAATCATATACAATGTAATATTTCTGGAGTAAATCTTCCAAAACATATACTATGGTTTTGAAGTCTATATGAAGAGTTTGTTTGCAAAAACCGATAAGTCCATATTTGCCAAATGGAGATATTTGCGATTAAAGGTCAAGAAAAATAAAGAGAATAATAAGAAAATTTTTACTTCTTTTGACCATAACTTCAAAAATTTACCTTTATATGTAGTGACCAATATATCACTTTAAAGGTATTATTTTGTACTTTATGACAGCGACCGTACTTCAAATTCTTCAAAAATGGACTTATCGGTTTTTGCAAACAAACTCTTCATATATATATATATATATTTTTTTTTTTTCAGTATGGTGCATTTCACTTTCCATGTACCAATTTGTGTTCTCAAACAATATAGACTAGCAAGTTCAGACATGCTGTCTGTGTAAGGTATCCAAACCGACATGGTTACAAACACAGTAGAAGCTGGATGTTGGGGGGAGGGGGGGGGGGAGGGGGCAGGAGCACTCATCTTAGAGTCTTGTTGAAGACATTGTTATTGTGAGTGTGTATATGAAAATATATCATGATATATCAAGTATATATCTTGCAATTCAAAGATTTATTGGTAACCACATTTCTGATGACTGACACCAGATTTGTTCATTGGTATTTTTATTATTATTTTTTTCAAATTCATACCTTAGACATCACACCACAATTTTTTTTTTCAAACTCAATGGTTTGTGTCCTTGGCATAGATGAAAACCTGAATAAATCATATCATAATATTTATAGTTGTCATATCTATACCTTGAATGCAAATTTTGGTTTCAGTATGTTTTAAAGGAAGGATCTACCCACGTGACCACCTTTAACATAACTAGCCAATCAAAAAACAGAAGAAACTCAAAGTTCAATTTAATTTATTTCACATCACTTAGAGTGCAAAAAACATACCTATGTATGCATGTACATATTATAAAACATAACAGGGGAATATACACAAAACAATCTCGAAACACAAATACATGTAGTAGGCCTACAAGGACTAGAAAATAGTAAAACAGTAAAAATGCAGCAAATGTGAGGGAATGATGACAACAATGGAATATTTCCAATCAAGTGATTTTGTTTTGAAAAACTTTTAGGAGTGATTTCAGACATGAGAAGTCTTGAAAATCCTAACAGGCAAACTTGAAAACCAAGGGTTATTTTGAACCCAAATCCATGCAGGGCAATAATTCTGCTTCGTTGATTACAAGTTTTGAATCAAAGTTAATCTGAGGTACAATTACAAAAGAACTATATATATATATATATATATATATATATATATATATATATATATATATATATATTCAACAAAAATACACACAGTGGCAGGTCTACAGGAGGGGGTTAGGAGGTATAACCCCCTCCCCCCCCCCCCGTTCTTTCTTTTCTTTGTTGTTCTTTGTTTTCATTTGGGTTTTAGGGTTAATTGTTAAAACCTCCCTTATGTTTTTTGTTGTTTTGTTTTGTTTTGTTTGTTTTTTTTGCTTGTCAGTGGATTTAGGAGAGAAGTGGCAACAAAAAATGTGAAGACTTTTTTTCTCTTTCCTTTTTGCTTGTCATGATCCATCGTCTTTAGGTCACCCCTCCCCCCCCCCCTTAGCAAAGAGCTATAGATCTGCCCCTGATATAATTATGACACAAATAGTACTAGCATATGGTATATTTTATAATTCAAACATTACTATGCGTTTCGTAATAGCACTCATGTAGCAAGCATATAAGCAAGGTCAATCAGTTTTATGATACATTCAAAATTTCCCTACATAGAGCATTTAAGAATCATAAAATATTAATTTTGATCGTTTACTTGCAACATTTATACAGTAAAAACTTAACAAACCGCTTCCGCATACTTATGCATTATAACAATAATGTGTGAGGCGATTGTGAAGAATGTATACTAGTGTACAGTAACATTATTTGCATGTATGATCTGTGATATTGGTCACCCGGATTGGTCATCAGGATCACCATTCGTAAAAGCGCAGCCGTGCTTGATCGAACTTGAAACTGTAAATATTTGTAGTGTGCACTCTTACAAGCGCGGGAAATACGTCCCTTATTTGTGTGCTGTGTGTGCCCAAGCACGATTTCATTATGCACTTGTTATAATCTGCTTTTGTGTGTTCATGTGATGGATGTCCATATTTATAGCACCGAACAGATCAGTGAACGTACCGTGCACAGCACAACCCAACCATCACAACCTCGTGTAGTGGACTTGACTAGAAGGCTGTGGTAGGTATGAGCGGAGTGTGCATATACAAAGTCAATGGGCATTGCGTTGCCATGTCTTTTCAAAGATTGTGTGTGTGACTGTGAATGATTAGACTGTCCGTGTAGCTCTGATGATTGCGATGAGTAATACTGTGTGTGTACATATCAAATCATTTATATACTGCGCTCTAATTGAGAGTGTAGTTAAAAGATTAAAGCTTGATAACTTACATTGTATTTCACTGGTACATATAATTGTATACAATAATATATTTCAGTACGTTCAAAAATAATGACAGGAAATGCGCAGATTCGTTGCCAAGTTCAAAGACTAGGTAGATGCTTAAAGTGCTAGAATAATGTTCTGCATGCTAAGTAATGATGGTTATAAGTTTTTGATACTGAATTCTGATGCGCGAACCGACTCGATTGTCACATTGTGTCCTCCAGCAGAAGAGCAATACTTAGTGCTTCGAATTAAGGTCAAAGGTGGAGAAGCTATAGGGTTCCCTTGAAAAAAAAAAAAAATCCCCTGTGGTTATACCAGGGAAGCAGAAATACCTGGTAAAAGGAATTGCACGCGTAAAGATTGTACCTTGCTACCACCGGGGTCGGGATGAGGAGAGGGGTAAGAGGTTACACCCACCCCCCCCCCCCCCCGACCTAGGCTACACGCTAGAACAAAACAAAACGATAAAAATAATTTTAAAGCCAAAATTGACTTTAGAAGGCTCTGCCCGTCGAAATGGAAAGGGGTAAGGGGATGTGGGAAGGATTGATCCCTGACCTAACCGAACCGGACGAGCCTTCCCTGTCCCTCCCCCCCCCCCCACACACACACGTACACACTATAATGATGATGATAATAGTAATAATGATAATAATGATAATAATACACTTTTCCCGGCTCATGTAGCATAAAGACATTCTTATTTGTCCATGCAAGACGCTCCGACAGTCAGTAAAACCTTGAACTTTTAGTAAAAATTTATAGACTCGTGTTTCCTCCTCTGAAAATTGATGGAAGAATTTATCATTTGTGTAGGGTCTACGCTATACACTAGAGGATGCATGCACAGAGTTCATTGAATCGTTTTCCCCTGAAAGTTTAGCATACATATCAGAAAGGTATTTTCTGACCAATAGAGCTTTTATCACTAGTGGTGTTCCTCTATAAACAAAGAAGTGTAACTTAACAAAATGCATCACGTAAAGGGGTTCATGTATGTCTACATATAATTTACCTACTAGTATATTCTTCTTTATATTCACTTTATATGCTGTCATTACCGACGATTTATTTTTCGCCTTTCCCTTATTGATCAACGACAACGACATGCTCATGTACATGTGTCTCCTCTGCGAAAGAAAGAATTTACGATTGTATATATTACATTCTGATAATGACATATCTGTCTCGTAGAGACTGGGTCAAAAGACAAAATGGCGCAGAGTGGAGAACACGAACATGATCACGAAGAACATATCGTAGGAGGGCGCAATGCAGTTGAAAAACAGTGGCAGGATGCGTGGTACGAGGGAGACTGTAAGAACGCAAACAGAGATGTCAGCAAGTAAGTCCGTATAAATTGCGGTATGACTCTTTAAACTAAATGTCACCTTTTTGCAACATTAAGCATTTTCAAAGGTAGTGAACATGAAAAAGTATTTCGGATTTGAGCTAAATCTGGGTAATGTTTTGAAATATTTGACATGAACAATGTCTGCAATCCAGCTTCAAAATTATATTTTCTTCGGATATTCGCGCGAAATCATAAGCTTCAGCTTATTTACTATAACACTGTGACTATAATTTAAAATTAATTTATAATCATTTTCTCAGTCAGCTGTCAGTCATGTCTTAATAGAGTAATATAAACTATACCTTAATCTATTACAATCATTCAGATAGAGTCATAAAATAAAACCCAAGATTACAATCGATAATCAAACAGTGAAAACACGTAACTTTCGTAAATCTTGTCTATATATGAATCAATCTCATCCGCAGATGGTTAAAGGAACATATCGGCAAGTTGACTGATGGAAAGTCTAATCTTCGCATCTTTGTCCCCATGTGTGGAGCTGCTAGGGACCTACACTGGTAATGATATCGTGTATATATATTCCTCAAAAGTTATTCGTCCCTTTCAGACCGCCAGTCATGTTCTCTACATGATCCATTGAATGTTCTTTGAAGTCTTCATACTTTTCCAGCTCCGTCCGTGGGATGTAAACTTTGCTAAAGAGTGTATGTCTACAAGCTACACCCATACGCCAGCTCACTCTTTAAACATCCCCTCTCGCTTCTTTATTCTCGCTCTATATGCATATCGAAAATCAAACTTTGTAGATTGATTTTCATGTTTTCCCCAAATGCACTGTGTATATAGGCCTACTGCTAGCCAACGAAATGCCCTAATAAGCCACAGACAGTGCTACACCTGCGTCATCTCGCTGTTGTTCACTGATTTCGTGAATAGATGAACTTTGCTCCATGCATAGATTGTCCAAATAGTAATGACGCGACCTGAACGTTTCTCTCTTTTCTTTGCATTCCCATTCAAATGAATGGAATGGTCTCCAAAGACTAAGTTGTTCAACAAAAAGCATCGTTACGTCCTAAAGCCATTCTGATGTTTTGTTGCTGTTGTTGTTTGTCACTTTTCTGTCTGTTCTGATTTTTTGGGGGGCATGGTGTGGGTGTAAACCAATAAAAGATATGTGGTGTGAAAATGATATACTATATTACTGCAAGTATTTTTTCCTATGGAAAATTAATATATATTATATTATATATATATATATATATATATATATATATATATATATATATATATATATATTGTAACTATGATATACCTCTCAGGAGGATACCGGTATATTTTGTCCTCGATTTACTCAATGCAATGTCCACCAATATACCTCCATTCACAAAAATGCGTGTTTTGTCGAAACTTCTAGGTTACTGGAGCAAGGTCACGTGGTGATTGGTGTGGAGCTGGTAGACAAGGCTCTCACAATGTTTCTGGAAAGGCATGGAATCAAATACACGGAGAGCAGCGTTCCTTCCATTCCTGGTGGAAAATGCTACAAGGTGAAATTCAAATAAAAATGACTTTAATGATGCCAACGTGTGTGTTAGACAGTCAGTTGTCTAGTTTTGTTAGTCTGATCGAGTGATTTGCTGCTAAAGTTTAAGATAGATCTTTTCTTTTTTTCTTCCTTTCACTTTAAATATCTGTCCGCACGTATTGACTCCTGAGTATTATGTAGTATTAGTGCATGTGTATACTTGCCATGAGTCTTTACAGTGGTTCCTAGTCCAGTTATTTGCCTCATATTTCAAGTAATTATTTTATAGTTTAACTATACATTTTCTCATGTTAGTAATTCTTGTGGAAGGGTTTTGTCATCAGTTTTCTTTTTTGTTTTCTCAATCTCAGCATTTAGAATGGTTAAATGGGATATGTTGGGAAACAGAAAGATATATATATATATATTTACATACATTATATACAGAGAGAGAGAGAGAGAGACTGAAAACAGTCATGTTTACATTAGGAGAAACTAAGGTAACCTGGTAGACGAGAAAAAAAAATGATAGCTTCGAAAATTAGCTTCGAGGAGGCTGGAAAATCTTGTTCATGTAAAGCCTAACTCTCGCTACGAAGAATTGACTAGCAAACAGATTGTTGAATTTTGACGTGAATTCCTCTTCTGTTTTGACTCTAGAGTGACGATGGCAAACTGACCCTGTACAAGTGCAACATTTTTGATCTGGACACGTGAGTTGTACATTTCTTGTCAGTATGTTAACGTGCTTCCCAAGTTTTCAGTGTTTCAAGTAACATCACGTTTAGACGGAAAATTGTACCGTCAGGCCTGATATCCGAGTCACGAAAACTTTTCTAGCGTTTACTTAAACTAAGAATCAAGACGGCTAATTTCTGCAGTGTAAGAAGATGAGGCCTAAATTTCTAAATTTCAGTGTTATATCGAAGCACAGCTAGTTCCTTATAGGCCTACACTCTAAATACGTTTGTGAAATCGGAAACGATATCCATTTCATAAGTAAGCATCAAAGTTAAGCCTACTGTTTATCAATGGCTCACTCTGTTACACTAGATTCTTAATTGTTACCAAAATGCATGTTAAACGCTTGAAATCAGTTACATTTTCTCGCTTTACTGTTTTTGTACCTTTGCTATCCCAGGAGAATAGAAAACTTCATGTATTACATTGACCCAGACAGCTTTTTTAAATGAAGCCCACGCTAATGACTTATTCTTCAAGCATGATTTATTGTCCAGGAACCGTTTGTGGCACTGTGATATCACCGATGTGCTATGATAGATATACAAACTTTGAATAATGAATATCGATATGCATTATAAAAATATGCATGTTTTTTAATACATATCTCTCTTTTTTCTGTCTTGTTTGATTTTTATTTGCTTTGTTTTCTTCTTTCTTAATTTTATCTCTGTACTTTCAAAGACAAAATATAATCATACATAACATGACATACATTGGATACATATCTGAAAACAGTTACAGTTTGTTAATCCGAATGTTCATTATTCCGAAGGCTCGTTAGTCCAAAGGTCCGTTCATCCTAAAATGAAAAAAAATAAATAAAAGGTCCATTACTGCGAAGGTTCATTAATCCAAAAACGAAATACGGTTCGTAATTCCAGAGGTTCACTTGTACGCATATTCTTTTTTTTTTCCGAATCAAGGAACCTTATTTCATTTTCAGATTAGTAAACCTTCGGAATAGCATATCCTATTTCATTGTCAGATTATCTAACATCTAGGTATAGGAAATATGTATGTTTCGGAATAAGGAACCTGAATAGAAGGTACCATAAATAATACAGTGTTACAATTCAACAAAAATAATAGGCCATTATATTATGTATGCCTTAAAGGTATAATATTAATAACATTGCTCACTAATCTCTTAGAAATAGGCATTGCCAAACGCGGGGGACTGCAAGCAGTTGCTTAATTGATTTCAATGGTGGGCCTGAAAAGTAAAATGTATAGGCTTTAAGCAAATAAGTAAAAAAAAAAAAAAAGACGAGAAAAAGGAGGAAAAGTACGTGAAAAGAAAAAAAGAGAGTGCGAGTGCGAGCGGGAGTGGTTACAGAGTGCATTTTCGTACTTGCGTGTATGTATTACATATTATGTATAAATATTCACATGTTTCTGTCTAATCATTACGTGCAGGAATCTAATAGGAAAGGTTGATGGGATGTGGGAATCTGGGGCAATGACTGACATACCTCCACAGGAAAGAGTCAGGTAGGTTTCTTGTCATGTCATTTCTGACTATAATACTCCTTGTAGCCCTCAGTAGTCAGTATAGTAAGCAGGTTGAAGGGTGATAACGTCAAACAAGTGATATACATTTAACACGACATTCAATCATGCTGCCTTGGAAATATTTAACTTAAAACACTTACCTTGGAAGACACAGCTATCTTGCTAAATGATGATGCCGAAATGATAGCACATTGTCCAATGGATTTTCCTTTGCTATATGAACGTAGTCATTGTGCTGTTCTAGCTGCAACTGCAGTATACTTTGCTTTTAACATTGCTTTACTTTGTCGAATACAAATTCGTTCCCGTTTTCCAAATTATCATGATAAGATAGAAGAATATCTTCATAGAGATGACCAGAGACTTCCGCTCTTATGCAACAGTAAAACAAAAGCGGACAATCTCTTTTTTATGATTCCATTTTAGATTTTCTGGTCCAAAAAGAGGAGAGATGCATAATGTTATCACAGCTCCTGCAGCTGGAATTTCGTTCCAAAATGTCGGTAGAAGAGGAAGACTAATAGGGAAAGAAATTAAGAAATTGATTTACTGTTGTAATATACTTGTATGTCTCTATTGTAGTAGATTAAAGTCTTTGTTGTCCCAATATGGGAAGACTCTACAAAGTTGTGTTTGTCTTTATAAGGATATCTGCCATGTTTGTTTCTGTGTTATTCCAGATATGGAGAAGTGCTCTTGTCTCTTCTATCTCCTGGGGGTAGAATTCTGGCAGAAACTTTCACCTTTGGAGAGACAGAAGGTGGGGGAAAACCTTTATACAGCCAAGAGTATCGTACAAATCATATTCGTCATTCAGAAAAGTTCACTTTAAATAGATACACGTAATTTGTAACGTGTCAGCAGTTTATATGTCATTAATGCCATCAACCATTTGCTTCAAAAATGTATTATATGAATGGCTGCCTGCACATTATATACATTTATATCATCGCATTTTGAAGGATTATTTGCTACCGTCATGTGCTGATTTTCAGGTGCCCATGAAGGCATACACAATTTCCTCAATTCACATGTGGTTTTCAAAACGTGCGTTTTCTTCTTTTTTTTTCACATGAGAAAACCAAATCTCGAATTCTGTGATGAATTTGAGAGAGCACTGTATATTACGAAGATAACATCTTCTAGTGCAATGAATATGATATCCTTCGTCTGCCCTTTGTCATTACAGATGCGGAAGGAGGCTCAGCAGGTCATGATGATCATGGACACGGTCACCATGACAACCAGGGACATGGGCATGGTCACGATACGGAGGAGGAGTTTCCTTGCCGTCCCGTGGAGATGGTAGACTTTGAGAGGATGTATGGTGAGAAACCACTGGCAAATTCACGTGTAGCACTATGTGTCAATATTGTGTCGATTGTAACCCTTCGATGCACACGATCGGTGTACGGCGATAGTAAAGGAAATGCACAAACTGAATGCCAAACAAATCATTATAAGACCGTGGAAACATAATTATAAAGCTCATTCTGAGTTTCAATAATGTAGATTGTATAAGCCTAATGAGTGAACACGTATTGGACTCTTTCAGATCCAAACCATAAATCAAGTGCCTAGCTATCATATAGGTAAAGTCAACAAAAGGTCAACGTAATGGTGTGTTTCAGTGAAATATCGTCATTGAATATCTTGTGTTTACGTATCTCTCAGACCATAAATCTAATAATGTGAGTTGTTTATGAAAAAAAAAGTAATCATAGAACGAGTCTATTAAAATTTTAGATTTTTTGTACCACTGTTTATCATTACACACTATTTAAACCTCAAAATTTATAACACTTACCGTTATAACGCCCGTGCACGAACTATCATTACCACGATTACGTGCCTATATGTATATATATATATATATATATATATATATATATACATGTATATATCCTGAGTTTGTATAAAACATTATGCAAGCTTGGATCTGTGAACGATGTTAACAGATCAGGTGCCATTGCTGTCTCTATAAATCTATAAAGACTAAAATAACACTTACGTCTTGATTGAGAGTCAGTATGATTGTCTAGGCAAAGACTTCAATAATTTCTCTTCAGTAAAAACAGAAAATATCAACATCACGCTTTCCAATGAAAAGAAATTACGAGGCAAGTGATACCAACAAATTGCTTCTTAATTATACATTGTACCATTAACTATAAATTATAATTTTGCCCATTTGTCTCACTCCCTTATAGTTGTTTTTAGTATGTCTGGGTCCCTTTCTTTTGGATGTTCTTGTCCTTGTTGTTATTCATTGCAAATCTGTGTGTGTGTTTTTTTAATGCGATCTATAATGACGTACAGCTTCTTTAACATAGTAAACTTTTTTTTTTTTTTAAATAGGATCAGCCTCGAAAGGCCAATGGCTTACTGCTGATTTCCACCACCATTACTCAAATTATCATTATGTCAATCTAAATCACACACTTTTTAATTATGACTATGTACTTATACCTGAAATAATTTTGGTTTGTATATGTATATTTTGATTGATTGTCTCTGTGTATGTTTTTAACTGAACTTGTAGAAATAAACTTGAAATGAATTGTTTGTTTTAACAGGAAAGACATGTAAGATTGAGATGATAGCCGAAGAAGACAGCGATGAGGCTGAAGATTGGGGTCCAAACTGGTGGTTCAAAAACAGGCTCCATCTCGTCGTCCGTAACTGAATTGAATTGTATGCAAGACTTTGTATGGCATGCATGATGGCTTCTTTTTTTTTCAATTATTTCAACCCATACATGTTTTTTATTGTACAAACACGATTAGCGCTTACTTTTAATGCTTTGTATTACTGGTTGGGTCGTAATTTGTATTCAAGGGGAAATTGTTAGCAAAGAAAGATGTATTTTACAGAATAATTACGATTCTTCAACATTGTAGGTGTAGTTGAAAGAAAAGTAGTACTTTTTTTTCTAACGCATTGGACAAAATTGAATGAGAGTTTTCGTTATATGTGTGTAAGTTCAGCTGTACAACTGAGTCACTTACAATGATACTAATCAAAATAATTATTGTTCAATTCAGGGAATGCCGTAAGCAACATTGGTAGCGATGACAGTGGTTATTACTTATTGGTATTATGCTGTGATCATCAGTAAACATTTTTTTTTTTAGTATGGTATCGTTTACATTTGTCTTTCAATTTAGGATTGTATAAACAAATTTGATTTCTTTTTTGATTTGATAAACTCATCTCCTATGTTATAGAGATTGAACTCGCAATGCGGATGTTCCTGTAAGGTGTAAACCTTCTTGAAAAGGCTCACAAGATAGACAGTTTTTTTTTTTTTTTTTAAAGGAGAAATAGTAATAACAAATTAAAATCTAACGAGAAAGTTGGATGATTTGGTTGGATGTCGACATTGATGACCAATGAATGACCATTATTATCAATGTAATATATAGGTACCTACAAAAATGACTGCAACAAACCAATAGGAATTACTGCAAACAGTGTAGCAGAAAACTGTTTTTGAAGCAGACTGGCTAATGATTATGGAAAGGCAGCACTCTCTGTAACTTCTCCGTACAGACGTAGGGAAGTGTTTGTGTTTTTCTGATGGCAGACAAAGAAGAAAAGTAACGATCACTAGTACCAAAAATAAAATCTTTCTTCGCAGTAATTCTGACTAAGATGGAATGTCACACTTACTTGAACCTATGCGTCTGTGTGCCTTTGTGTTTGTTTGTAGATTTTTTTATTGTTGTCCTGTATTGTGTAGTACATTTCTGAAATTAATCAGACATTGTTCAACGCTTATATCGATTCTCTTGCAAAGTACGACACCAAACAAACGAAAGAAGTTTAAAGGGATCGTATACTTTTGGTTGACACCTAATTTCAGGTTTCTAATATTTTTTGGTGAGATAATGAGAAACCTCTTATGAAATATGAAAGAGCATGTAATTCTATGAGGAATAACGTTTATTTGATGAAAATTGGTTTTGAAATGGCTGAGATATCCAAAAAAGAGCGATTCTAATAAAGTGTGGGACCCACACTTTATTACGATCGCTTTGTTGTACTTTGTTTTTGGATGTTTTAGTCATTCCAAACCCGATTTTCATCAAATAAACTGTGAATTCCTCTTAAAATGGTATGCTTTGTAGTATATCATAAGTGTTTTCTTGGTATCTCGCAAAAAGTTAGAAGCCCAATTTTCATCTCCACCAATATTGTACCATCCCTTTAAACCTCGTGGAATGAGCTTGAATATGAAATCTTTCATACCTTTGCATAAAATTATTATAGCTTGCCAGTATGTGCCAGTGAAATAAATCATCACTTAATACATTGCATCTGACTTCATATTCAATTGCGTGATGTCTTTTGAAGCATTATTTTTCGCTCTGAAGACTGTACATTATGTGCAGGGACATCGACTCTTTCAACGTTTAGGAGAAATTTTGTGAGGGGACACATTGAATTTTAAGTGGTATAAAATTTTCGCAGAAACATGAGTTACATTACAGTATTGTTAATAATCACAAATGAGGCAATAATGTCATTTCCTGACACTTCTCCCATTTTAAATCATCATGGTAAATTCAGTTTTTGTTGATTATTTGGCAAATTTGACTATCTTTCAACTGAACTGAAACATAGAGAAAATATGAATACATGAGTTATTGTTAGAATATTTGTAAATGGATAATTTGATCAGAAATATATTACCACGTTTTCTTTAGATATTTATTGTTTGAAAATAAGTGAATTGTCAACGTTTTGTACAAGTTAATGGGAAATTTTGAGTGAAGCTCAGGTCCTTGTTCACAGTGATTTTGATAAAATCCATTAAACACCACAGTTGGGTTTCATTAAAATTGTAAAGGGAGTTGTGAAATTCTATAAACTTTTATATGTATTAATTTTCATCAATCAACTACAGCTGTACCTTGTTACAATCATCGATATACCAAGTGCAGATGAAGAGATGAGTCTAAAATTACCCTCAGTGTACAATGGCACACAAAATATTCAAAGTGACATTTCTGTTTTAAAATCAAACAAAAGAAAATGTAGGTTGTTTTCACATAAGAAAGATGTGTAGCTCCGATAACTTCACTCATCATGGTTATGTCAATGGATTTTAACTGCATTGTCTTCAACCAAAAATGTTATACAAAATGAATTTTCAGGGAATATTCAGGGAATGTTAATGGTCAAATCAGTTACAACTGGTTATTTTGAAGGTTCGCTGTTTCGTAGATTCCCTGTTCCGAAGGTTTGTTTGTTTGTTGGTTGGTTTGTTCATGTCCATCTGAGAAGATGGCTGGATAGCCCATATTCAGCTACGCTAAGCTGGTCTTCCATGGGGTCCAGTTGGTTGTCAGGTGGGACCACTTCACCGGCGAAACACCCTGCGCTTTGCGATGAGTGACTGATATCTGTCACCTCTTGATTCCGGTGCGCGTCTTTCGCGGTACGTGTAGTCCCTATACATGTACTAAGTTTATGGAGGTGGACCGATAGGGAGTGTGCGTGTGTATATAGGAGTGGGATGGGGAGGGTGTTTCCCCCCCCCCCCCCCACCTCATAAGGGAGCTGTTAGTATTTTTGGAATAAGTTTTAATTTCTAAAATTTTGGAAAGAATAGTATATATCCGAACTGTAAATTTTTTTAATATGAGTAATATATTTACGAATTTTCAATTTGGATTCAGAGAAAATCACAACACGACCCACGCTTTACTTACCTTTGTGGAAAAGATTACACATGCACTTGATACATTTTCGCATACAATAGGCATCTTCCTGGACTTTTCCAAGGCTTTTGATACGATTAATCACGGTAAACTTCTCTCTAAGTTATCCCATTATGGTATTCGCGGAAAAGCCTTGCAATGGTTTACGAGTTATTTATCTGACAGATTTCAATATGTACATGTGAACAGTTTTGATTCTTCTATGAAGAAAATACGATGTGGTGTTCCGCAAGGAAGTTTGTTAGGCCCACTGTTATTTATAGTTTACATTAATGATTTTTAAAGATCTTCAGATAAACTGTCTTTCATATTATTCGCGGATGATTCCAATCTTTTTTATTCCCACCCTGACCCTAATACTTTAATTAGTACAGTGAATTATGAATTGAAGAATGTCTCACAATGGATATATGCAAATAAATTGTCACTAAATATTGAGAAGACAAAGTATATGTTTTTCAGTAATTCTTTAGATAGATTACCAGGTAATGTTATATTTGACACTACTCCCCTAGAAGAGGTTTCGTCTATTAAATTCTTAGGTGTTTGTGTTGATAATAAGTTATCATAGAAGTGTCACATAAACAATATTTGTAATGTAATTGCACGTAACATAGGCATAATGAATAGATTGAAATATTATCTTCCTTCTTCGGCTTTGATTACGCTTTATTCAAGTTTGGTATTGCCGTACTTGAATTACGGAATTCTTGCTTGGGGGAATACATATTCGACATTGCTAGGTAAACTTTTTCTTCTGCATAAGATGGCGTTCAGAATTGTTTTTAACCCTCATATCCGAGCACATACTGACAAGCTGTTTCTTGAACATAAACTTTTGAAAATAAAAGAGTTGTATTTGTTTCAACTTGGTCAATTTATGTTTAATTACAACTGCAACCATCTACCCAAAATATTTTATTCTTTATTTCACTGTAACAGCCACGTACATAATTATCCCACGAGACAATCTAAAGAATTTCATCTTCCTTTAGTGAGAACTGTACACACTCAAAATACATTTGTTTATACCGGACCCAGATTTTGGAATAGCTTAGATAATGATCTAAAAGAATCTGTGAAGTTAATTACATTTAAGTATAAACTCAAAAAATATTTGTTTTCTAAATATACCAGTTAATTCTGTTTAATGAAAAAACCCGTCATGTTTCACTTTTCCTTGAGATTTTCTAGTGTGTCCACAGACCTTTTCCATCCCTCTCCTTTTCCCTCTCCTTTTCCTTCTCTATTCTTCCTTGCTCCTTTTTCCTCGTTCTTCGTTGTCTAGTATCTGTCTGAGTGCATTTCCTCAAGTTCTGTTATTTCTGTGTTTTGTGTTGTTGTTTTTGTTGTCGTCGTTGTTTTTTTTTTTTTGTGTGTGGCCGATTGCATATCTTCCTTTCCGTTCAATTTTCCTGGCATACCTGGCCCCATAGTGTCTGTGCCACAAATGTGATATGTTACATAGTTTATACGTTTGCATTCTAAAATCCTAGTAAGTATTGTTCATAGTATCAGCATCATATATCAATGAGTAAAATGTACAATAGTATATAGAAGAATTTAAAATGAATATGTTTTATTGGTGTAACAAATTGGTGCTGTCGTTGTTTTGTTCCAGTGTTCCACGTCTTACAAGCTTGGCTTTTTTAGTGGAACACTGTTTTCCATCATTGTGATTATTTACTATTTTTGTTGCCATGGCAAAGTGCATTGTTTCTTTTTTACATCATTCGTGTATATTCTTTATATTGTATTAAAAAAAAATCCTTTATCAGACGAGTGAAGAGAAATGGAAAAAAAAATGTATCACTTTGGATTATGTCAACTTTTTCTTTTCTTTTCTTTTTGATGATGGAAATAAATAAATTATTGAATATTGAAAGTTTAAATTCAACGATCAAGTACACACTTTGGTGAAACATTTGCAAATATAAATATTGCAATTGAAAAAAAAAAAGGGGTACAAGAAACAATAGTGCAGTGGACTCTGGCGATATATCGTAGTCAGTTAAATCGTTATATCGAAATTTCGTTACAACCGAACAAATTAAGAAAAAATTAGGGAGGATATGTTTTTCGGCCTGAATTTTTATTTCGTTGTAACCGGGAATTTCGTTAAAACCGTGTTCGTTACAACGGAAGGGCACTGTAATTGATTAGCAGGGACAATATTAGCGTCATGTGCTCCATGTGCACTAAGTTTATGAAGGTGGACCGAAGGGGATGGTTGGTCTATGTTCCCGGTGGCGTCCCAAATGACCTAAAGGGTCATGACAAGCAAAGAGAAAAAACAAAACACAAAAAAGGTCTTCACATATGTTGCTGCTACTTCTCTCACGAGATCGGCTGACAAGCAGAAAAAGAAGATCTTCTCATTTTCTGCTGCCATTTCTCTCACAAAGGCGGCTGACAATGATAAAAAAACCCAAAACACTCCAAGGGGTGGGGGTTTAGACCCCTAAATCCCCCTAGATCCGCCATTGCTTCCTTATCCTAATTGTGTTTCTGATCTTGTTTGATGTTCCCTTCTCAATCATCTTTATCCTTCAGAAACTGGCAATCCATGAGCTTTTGGATCATCACTGGCCATATTACCGCTTCCTCTGTTTGCTTACCCCTCCATTATGCTCGAAGCTAGTCTTCCCTTAAATTTCCTTGATTGGCTCCCTTTTGCTTTTTATTAATTGACACCCAATCTAACCTACCCTTTTGTTTTCTCTGTTCTGCGTCCCTAGCCACTCCCAAATAGTGCATGTTATGATGTTTTCAGTCTGCTTACCTTTTATGTTTGTCATTTTGCCTCTGACGAAGATTGGCTGGGATCAAAAGTTCATACTTTAGATGATCAGTGAGCAGCACTAATCGTATCATGTGATCACTCCAAGCATTGAGGCGTTCGATCAGGTGATAAGTCACGTAGAAGGAGAAACCTGCAATTTTACGTGCCGAATATTTACAATGCAGTTCATTTTCTCTCTCTGAGCTGCCTTTGCTCGCTGGCATAATTCTTCACGGAAAGATATCCGCCAGGCCCAGCCCTCCATCCACAAGGTGCTGAAACAACTGGGCATAGTAGTGGAAGTGAGTAGTGGAATCTACTTTCGATTTTTATTTGACAATTTACCAGGTTCGTAGAACCGCAACCCTGTGTTTTGCTAGATGAAAATAGGATAGAGTGTAAAGTCGCCAACTCGTCAGTGCATGCGGTGACAGTATAATAATACAGAATAGACCGATTCAATAAATACAGGGCTACAGACAGGGCCAGGCAGGGCAGGGTAGAGTAAATCAATGCAACTGATGGATGTGTGCATAATACATGGAGGTATGTACATTTTCGTCGAGTATACTTGTGTGACTGTAGAAAGAAAGATCCGTCTGTCCGCAGGAGTCTTTTATTTTTTTTTCTGACCTTATATCGCTCTCATCCGGATCCGTGAAGCCAGACGCAGTCTCCGCGGAACATATCCCTGACGACCAGATGCAGACCGATCTTTCGGTCAAGTGTGACTGTTGCTCTAATATTACAATTAGTAATTACTAATACTAGAGCCAAGGGTTTACTTTTCGATATATCTCAAATTGTGAGTCGAATAATCATTTGCCACAAAACAAAAGGAGATAGTAGCACTGGCAGCAGATTGGCAGATGGCTGTCTATTACCCCGTGAAGTGCATGTGAACTAATTGACAACAATGTGCGGCCCACTAGTTTCATGAAATTAAGACATTGCCAAGGAATGTCCAATTTGTGAAGGGTAGTATCGACTGGATGGGTCAGAGGAAATTGTAAGCTCTAATATTGTCTAGTAATGACTTTAGTATTGTAGAATGCTACATGCTATCATCAGCACAGGGGTTCACCAGTGCACGTCGTCACCTATGCAATGTGAATGCATGTTGATTTGTGTCGATTAATTTATGATATTGATACCCTTAACATCACTGTGACCAAATTAATATCCAAGTGTATGTCATATCTTTTAATTTTCTACTTATCAAATGGATTAGCCCACAAAAAGCTTCAAAATGAAGATTTTGTCAACGACATTTTATGTCAATATCGATCACTGCTAACAACGGCGTAAATCCCTACCGAGGAGTGGGGGGGGGGGGGGGGGAGGCGAGGGGGATGATCGGCGATAGTCATCATCACAGTACAATCACGATTATAAGCCCATTATAAGTCCATACCGGCGCAACCCCCCCCCCCTCCCACTTTACAGGGATCGAATGTTTGCATCCCCCACTTTTTGTATGAAATATAAAATGGGAGGAAGTGGCAGCAAAAATATGAAAACTTTTTGTTGTTGTTTTCGTTCTGTTTTTGCTTGTCGGCGGAAAATCATACCTCAAAAATATGAAGACCTTTTTGTTGTTGCTTCTCTTTTCTTTTTGCTTGACAGACGATTTTGACACCCCCTCCCACTTTCAAAAACGTAGCGTCGCCCTGCATTATTCTCAAATGAAATCAATAAAATGGTAATATAAGGATATCCATTTCTTCGTATTGTATGTGATAATTTACAGTAGTCTATATAGATATTTCCTTATAGCTATTGTTTTTCTCAATTTTCTTGATTTAAATTAATTAAAGAAATCATCCCCAGGGGCATCGTTCCGTTTTAATGGTATGGGGGGTGGGGCAATACATGGAAAAAATGTGCGAGAGAGTGGATCGACCGAGAGAGAGAGAGAATATAATGGGAGGGGCAGGGGCGTCGATCCGTTTTCACGATTTGGGAGGGGGGACTTTGAGTTGGAATAGCTGTGGGAGGGAGTGGAGCGACCGAGCGGGGCGGGGGAGGATGTGAGAGGGGGTATCCCCCCTCCCACACGAGGAAGATTTTGCATTTTCAGACCTGATATTCAGCGATCTGGTGAACCCTTCTGGTGAAATTTTGGACTTTTTTTCCTATCAAAGAAAGTAAGAAAAACAGATTTTTTTTATTTTTTTATTTTTTTTTTATTTACAAATAATTGAATGACTAAATCGTGGTATCTCAGCTCTTGTTCCGCGTGTGCGGCATCACTGTGCAGGCCTTCCAAATGATACGTGGAAGTTGTCAGCTAGAAAAGGGGGAGGCTGTGGGAGGGGGTAGGTCCCTCCCAAAGGACGGAGCTTTTGAATTTTTAGGATTGACATAAAACGATCTGATGTGCACTTTTGTGGAATATTCGGAAAATTGTCTATCCCCAACACGCCCAAAAGTGTGCAGACTCTAAATCAATGGGTGGGAACCGAGCGGGGGAAAGGTAAATTAAAAGAGGAAGAGGGATATATATATATATATATATATATATATATATATTCTTCATTTCTTCACAAATAAAGCATGTAATAAACAATCCTATAGGTGAATACCTGCCCACAGGCATGCAAGTACTGTACAAGGAAAAGATAATACAATGGACCATTACAACACAATTGACAAGGACAAAAATATATACATACATTCACAAACGCACATAATTGAAGTATAGATCTGATGCACACTTAAATGAAACATCTAGAAATCTGAAAATCTGAAATGTGTACTTAGGACCGAAAGGGAGAGGGTGTGGGAGGGGTATCCCCTCCCACGCTAGAGAGATTTTGCATTTTCAGAATTGAAATTCGACAATCTGTTGCACACTTGGGGAATTATTGGGGGACAAAATGACATGTTTGCCTCCCCCCCCCCCTCGTCTTCCAGGATCGACGTCCCTGCATACGAGGGGGGCTTTTGCATTCTCAGAACACAAATACAAATGAAAATATCTCGTTGATACATTTTTGATGAAATTTAGAAAGCTGTCAGTCCCCAAAGTGTAGGACCCTACTAAAGTTTTTAAACGGAAACCAAGCGGAGAAAGGGTTAATTGAAATCAGATATCCCCTCCCACCCTACGGAACTTTTGCTCTCTTTTCTCTCTCTCTCTCTCTCTCTCTTTGAAATTGAAGTGACAGACCTGCTGCACACTTAAGTCGAAAAATTTGGAAATCTGTCTATCTAAAAGTATACTAAGTCTATCGGGAAAGAAACGAATGGGGGTGTGGGAGGGGGTATTCCCCTACCACGCTAGAGAGATTTTGCATTTTCAGAATTGAAATTGAGCAATCTGTTGCACACTTTGGATAGAATATTTGGACAATTTTCTAAAAAAGAAAAAAGAAAATTTTCCTCATTTCGGGAATTATTGGGGGACAAAATGACATGTTTGCCCCCCCCCCCCCCCGTCCTCCAGGATCGACGTCCCTTCATAGGGGGAGGGGGCTTTTGCATTTTTAGAATTCAGCTGAAAATTTCTTTTATATGAAACATTTTGAAATCTGTCAATCTAAAGGTTTACCAAGTCTATAGGAAAAGGACAAAACGGGGAGGGTGTGGGAGGGGCATCGCCCTCTCACGCAAGAGAGATTTTGCATTTTAGAATTGAAATTCAGCAATTTGGTGCTCACTTTGGTTGAAATATTTGGACAATTTTCTAACAAATAGGCAAGGAAATTGTCACATCTCGGGAATTTTGAAGGGGGGGGGGCGAACAAAATGGTATGTTTTCACGGCCAATATTTTCATTGGGGGGGGGGGGGAGTTCCCCCTGCCCCCAAGGATCGACGCCACTGGGGGGGGGGGGGTAGCCCCTTCAACATGCGGGAGATTTTTCAATTTTCAGACTTGTTCTTCAGAGATCTAGGTGCACACATATTTGTGAAATATTCCAGTTTTGCGTCTGTCAAAAAAGTAGAATTATTTGTATTCAGGAAACTGTGCTGTGAATGGTGTGGGACTGTGATAGAGGGGGGATCTAACACAAGGAGATTTTGCATTTTCAGGCCTGAACGTTAGAGATATGGTGCACACTTTTGGTGCGATATTCGAGTTTTGCTTGTATGAAAAGAGTAAGAAAACTAGAATTAGGGGAGGGGGGCGGGCAATGACTGTGGCCACTCCCACACGAGGAGATTTTGCTTTTTTCAGATCTGACATAAAGAGATCTGGTACACACATTGGTAACATTTTTAGATTTTGTTCCCCATCAAAAAGTAAGCAAATAATATTCACAGATATGTGAATGACCAAATCACGGTATCTCAGTTCTTGATTCGCGTGTGCGACATCACCGTGTACAAGGTATATGGAAGTTGACGGGGGGGGGGGGGAGCAGTGACTGTGTGGGAGAGGAATAGTCCCCTTCCACACGACGGGGTTTTTGCATTTTTTTAGAATTGAAATATAACGATCTGATGCACACTTTTGTGGAATATTCGGGAAATTGTCAATCCCAATCGTGCCAAGTCTAATTTATTCCATGAATAGGAACCGAGTGGGGAAAGGGTATAAGTTAAAGAGGATGAGGGAATTTTTGAATTGATCAGAATTGAAGTGACAGATTTGATGCACACTTTTCGATGAAATATCTTTGCATTCCCTACCTCCCCCCCCCCCCCCGGCCGTGGTATCGACGCCCTGATCATCCCTGTGTATGCCCATAGATGTATCCTGATTGAGTCATCAGTGTCATCGTTTGCTCAATGATTCAGGAAATGGAAGGGGGTTATAGTTTTGTTGTTGTTGTTGTTGTTGTTGTTGTTGTTGTTGTGTGTTATTGTGCGTAATTTCAGATGGCCTATATTATTTGAACGTTGTCAACATCTGGATCATGCAGATACAAGTATTACTATTTTCGCGAGCGAGCGCTTGAGAAAATTATCTATACAAATCCTAAAACATAGAATACTGTTTACCTCTGCTAGCTCTCTGAAGGCGGGGCGTAAGAACGTCATGTAATATGCCGAAATTGATACAATACATTTCTGCTTCTTCCTTTTCCCCCCAAATTTCAGGGGGGGGGGATGATTGTAAAGGACATCCCCCCCCTCCTCGATTTCGGGGGGGGGGGGAAGTGATGCATCCCCCATCCCCCCCCCCCCCGGATTTACGCCAATGACTGTTAATGTACTGAAGTGATACTAACACCACGACATTGGAATGCACCTTCCCCTAGCTAGACCAGGGAGATGGGAAGAATCCCTGGCTAGACTGAGCATCATTTTTATGTCTCCATGCTATATGTTTAACAAATGACATTGCATGGAAACAGAGTATTTAATATTTTGTGATATACAAGTCCACATAACTATATATATATCTTGCCCTTAAGATGATGAACATGTTTAACTCCATCTGTTATTAGTAATTTCCAGCAAGGTATCATGATTATGATAACACAACATCTGTAAGAAGAATCATCATAGCTAGACTTGGACCCCTTACACTGAAATATTGCATGAAGCCACTCTTGCTGCATTGATCATAACGCCTGATATGTCATTCCGATTACCCTATAGGTAGGCAGTGCCATGAACACAGAAGGCAGAGTTCGAGACAGACTGGGATGCCTTCTCAACCACCTTTACAGTGGGCCTAGAGAAGATGGAGCAAGCTGTAGGTGTGATGGTGCAGTCCTGAGGCAGTGTTCGTCAAGAAGCCAAATTAATAAGGATGTAACAGTAACTGCAAGTGACCAAGGAGCAGCTCTGTCCGGTCTTGACCGGGGTCAAGAGACACATCTTCATGTCCACCCACAGTCTGGCCTCAGTGATGAACTGCTGGACATCAGTGTCAGCGGCCTGGAGCCAGGTCAGAAAGTGACCCTACGGGCACACGTGACGTCAGAGTGTGGACGATATCACTTTGAATCAAGTGCACAGTATGTGGCTGACAGGTCAGGTCAAGTAGCAGGTGAGCAGAGGGAAATATCTTTGTAACCTCTTTGCTAATACTTATGGGCATGACCCGATAAAAACAACTTCTATGTTAAAGAAAGGTACTTCGAAGATGTTTTGATTGAAAGCTGTCATCTTAGATTGGTCAATTCTCGGCAAGACTAAACATGAGACTAAGTTGTGAATTACAGTAAGTACAAGATTATTACACATATACCTTGTAAACTGATGTTATTTGATAGTTAAAAACAGCAGTTATGATCATATGAAATGACTTCAATATAGTATGCACCTTGTGTTCCTTGGCTGTGGGATGCATCACATTTCAAAACTATTCTTCATCTTCTTTCGTATTGGTAGTGCAGAATGATCCTTCCATTGGTGGCAGCTACACCGGAGTAGAACCACATGGGCTTCTGTGGAGTATGGTTGCCACGGATACATCCAAGTGGCCTCGGCTCATAAAGAAGAACATCCAGAAGCCCTTTGTCTATCACTTCCAAGTTTTGGATGTTGCTGACCGACTGCTAGGAAAGGCATCAGCTGAGAGGTGGTCCTTGGCAGATTATGTTGATAGGATTCCCGTCACTCATGGCAAAGCCGAAGGATGCCTCTATCTTCCTCAGGAAAAGGGTAATTTGGCTTAAATCTATTGTATTTTGAAGATGTTGACCAATTTAAGCTCCAGTTGTTTGCACTACAAGGACAACCAGTAGAAATGATTTCAAACTGTAGCATTGAGTAGAAGGTGAAACATGTGCATCGATCAGAGTTCTGTTATATTGATAATGAATGCTATGATTCAGAAAACTGTTTCTATTAAAGTATGTCGTATAATCCAGATTCGGCATAAAGACAAATTTTAGATGGGTATTTCCAGAAGATCTCTCCACTCTTTGATTAGGTGATGCCACTCTGATGCCTGTCCTGATCGACATGAGGGGCGGGGTGCCGTACCTGATAGAAGATCGCCCCTCCCTCCTGGCCTCCCACGGGTTCGCCACCATCAGTGTAGACTACTTCAGGAAGATGAGGGGTGGGGTAAACTTGACGAGTAGTGTCATCACCTACTTTGACATGCAAATTTTCCTTGTGAGTATCATCATCTGCTGTCAGGATGTTCTGGATCTATGTAAGGTGACTGAGATCTGTCAATCAAAAGGAAAGACCAACGACTGTCTCATTTCAGGGTTCCCCATCCTTAATTGGAAAAATATTTTCTCAGTTGATCTATTTTTTCCTGACTTATTGGTGTGTATTGTATTGCTGTGTTTTTTTAGGCAGCTTTACCAGATATGCATGTGTGACCCGCTACAACAAAAGGATCCGAAAGGTGGAGGAGGACGATTTTCTGAAAAAGACATGACATCATTCCCTTCCTCTTCCGCTTTAATTTCGTGTATAACACGACTCACTCAAGTACTCGGTTGCGGAGATATCGGTGATTTTATGAAACCATGTCGAGTGATCTACGAAATCAGTGTTTCGAGAAAAACTGGCTTCAAATTTTTCTTTCTGACGCAATCGTGATCAAGGGGAGGTAAGATAGTTTTTACCTCTTGACAATAGAGGGTCTGCTCATAGCAACCGCCGTGATGTTCATTCAAGCTTAGCACCAGCGGTCTACACACGACCAATCAGTAACCCGTGGGTCACGCACTGACCAATAAGATCACTCCCTCGTTGCTAGGGGCGGAGTCTATCTGCGGCGCTGAATCCAAATCTTCGGACACGTTTTTGTTCTATTGAAAGTCAGAAAATCATGGCCCAGAAAAACGCTAATTTCTTGCCTTTCCTTTGATCATTTAGCTTCGAAATTTTGGCAGGTGATAGACGATACATTAGACTACAAAATTATGCCAAAAACAGAAATTCGATCGTTTTGACCGATTTTGATGATCTGACTTCAGAACTCAATTTTCCCCGCTCAGCCATGCTTTTGCAGTGGCGAGTAACATTTGTAAAGAAGTTAGCAGCAAGTATCATACAGAGTTTGTATATCTTAAGAGTCTTGTTCAATTTTCAAGTGTGACTGTGGTGTATCGAGTGGAGTGTAGATGAAACTAATCATTTTAGTTCAGGTGCAATGATCATATCTTTCTTAGAGCATGTTAATAAGAAAATCTCATGTTGTCACCTTAAATGCTTGCTTTACAATCTTGCTTTACAATCCTTACCCAATAGGCAAAACATGTTAATTTGTGTGCTATGGTACTCCACCCAAGCTGTTTGAAAGCCTGATCACCTAATACCCTACATCAACCCTGTATGATATAGATTCAATTTGTAAAATGCCAATTGGTCAATCATCAAATGGATATACCTCATAGAGATTTTATTGGTCATATGCTTAAGATCACATACTTTTGAATCCATGGCAGAAACAAACATACTCAATGTTGTACTTTGGACTCTGTAATAACTATTGAAAGAATTAAAGGACAAAAGCAGCTACTTTAGCATTACTTTATATGCAATAGTTTGGATTGGTATTCACTGTGAAACCATAACTCTTCAACAGATTATCAAATCTTTGAGTGTGTATCTTGTCACACTTGCTTTGTGATCGGTAGGTGACGAGTGCTCTGCAATTATCAGTAAATAGGAGCAATATTAGTAGTGATATAACTTTGGTATTAATAAATATTATCAATATTAATACATTTTATGTAATATTATTGCAGAGTGTTATGATGAAGGATTTCTGTGATTATATAAAATGTTTTTTTTTTCTTCCAGCATATATGCTGGAAGTTTCTATGTACATATTGCATTGGTTTTTATCTTTGTCAGGACGTCATTGATTTCATCAGGAAACATCCTCGTCTGGACATAAACAGAGTTGGAATAGTGTCTGCTTGTCTTGGCAGCTATCTGGCCATGAATGCTGTAGCCAGAATAGCGGGACTTCCCATCAAGTGTTTGTCAGTTACAGGAAGCAGTGACGTTCCTCCAACTAGTGTAGGACTTGTCCTACCTGACGGAACTCGGATCGTACCCCCGTGAGTATCATACATTCGTGATGACCTTGGGGATAGAATTATTATGAGGCAGATTCAGGAATTCCATAAAGTGGGGGCGCAAAGCAGTTCATATTTCTTGTGCAACTTCAGGGGTTAATCAGCTGACAAGCAAAAAAAAAAAAAAAAGAAAAAGAAAAAAAAAAGGCCTGTACTCATAATTTCTTGTACCACTTCTGGGGTTAATCATGCGATTTCACGCATACTGTACTTTTCTGTCAGTTTTGTCAGAAGTTTAAGGGGAGCATGCACCCAGTCCCCCCCCCCCCCATTCTTTTTCCCCCTTTTATTCTAAAAAAAAAAGATGATATCATGAACATTCAAAACATTCTAAAGAGATTGAAATTGTATGGAGGGATTTTGTGACTTCCCCAAAATGGCGTTTCAGACCCATAATAAGTTATTATAACCTGTATATTCCAGACATCAACTATTATTATCTGAGTTGTCGTGGTTGGTCAAAGTACGCTGAGAATGTGTCACATCAGCTTTTCACAAAAACTCCGCTGAACCTGGTGTAGAGACTGTCATCAGACACTCCAAAGACTTGAGGAGATCAATTAGCAGTGTAGACGTTAGAGCCAATAGACCGCAGAAAGTTCTCACACTTATCAACACTGTTCACAAAGTACAAGAGTGTCTAAAGTCTGGAGTTCCTATCATCCCGCATTTGATATCTTTGCTCTTTGTGGACACTGTATGTTCTCCTATGGGTTAACAATTAGAAAATGTTTGCCTTATGTGTTATTATTTCTGCATTGTGCAATCACAGACTGATCATTAAGTAACCCATATATTGCAGTTTACTCTATGTCAATACAGCTGTAGCAATCTAAAAAGTATTAAAAAAGATAAATCATTCTTACATTCAACATCATATGCTCCTAGACTTTGAGTGGATGTCACATTGCTGTGACTCTGAAAGAAAGAAAAGCATGTGGTAGTGTGCACATTTTCTGCATATTGGATATCAGTTCCAGGCAATAGAAACAGGAGTGGAAATTATCACATGTGCTCATTTTTTTCCTGAAACAGTGTTGCATTGTTTGCATATCAACCACATGACAGATTAACTGAAGGGTCTGAAACAGGCTGTCACAGAATTTGCCCGATTTCCATCCTTATATATGGAAATAAACGGAACAAAGAAATTTTCATAACCTCTGAGAACTGTTGGTAGGCTGTAACTCATACAAGATGAAACGGAGGAAACAATGTGCATTCAGTTAACTCAAATATTTTAATTGTCTATAACTGACTATTGGTTTTACAGCAAATTATAAAAAGAGAAAAAACGAACATAAATTATTCCTGCTCAGTGGCTCTCTGGCTCTTAGGAGTTTATGTTTAACTTAAATTGGACTTATTTCACCTCGAATGGCTGTCACGGGTGTACGTTGCGTGACGATGGCTTATGACGACGATGTATGACGATGACAATGCAGGTCGATGACGATGTCGGTCGACGACGGGGCCCCGTTACGCTGGTGCTGGTATGGACTGTCGCGTGGTCTGTCGTAGCAACTCTTCGCGATTGCCGTTCGCGTGGTCGCTCTCCCGACGGACGTCTTCGCGATGTCTCCTCAGCATCCAGGAATGAAGTTCAGTCGACAGTCTATGCTCCCTTACTACCTCGGAGCTGGTCGACAGTCAACGCCTTTATGAACCTGCCTCTTGCAGTGTCAGTGGGCCCTTGACCCTTCGGGAAACCCGGAAACCCTTCAAATATTAAAATATTCAGATCACTTACAGCCAGAGCACTTGAGCACATTCATATTATCCTAATCAACGTTCAAATTACCTCATTATAAATATACAAATGTATCTCAGCTCATGCAACCATAAATAACGACCATTCTATATTCTATATCACATATTAACTTGAGCGTTTAACAATAACCATTGTATCTACATCACATATTAACTGAAACCTTTATCACAATTCACTCTCAATTCGGATATCCGTTACACAAACGAATTATGCCAATTGAATACACAAACATTTCAAAATTAAGGCACTTACCGCTATCTGTGGGTATCTCTAGCTAGTACTGACTGGGGTGGCGGCCCCTGTCACCGTTACCGAGTGGCCATTCTCATACAATGGTGTCCCGGAGACAGCACCACAGCGTGATGTCCCCTTCAAGTCCTGATGTCATACTGCCGCTCCTTGCCACACATAGCACTACCGTGGCTCTACCGAGAGCGGTCTGGAATTTCTTCTATTGAAATGCTAAACAGTTTACATCAATTTGCATGCTTAAGTGCTTATTTACAAATTCTATGCAAATTGACCTCAGTGGAGGAGAGCGTCTGTCACTCCACTCGTGACAAATAACCCCCCATTTAAGATGACAGTCGCTCTGAAACCATAGCCTCATCTCTCTAATTAAAATCCAATGTCTGTAGCAGGTAAGTACTTTCTCACCATTACTCTTCTAAATCAAAGCATTATACTCCTAATAACAATTCACTGCTTCATAACTTCACTTGTCGTGATACATGACAGACTACTGTTCCAAATATCGGCTGCTGTCCATGGAGACAGTTTATATGAGTATTCTATCGAACCAACAAACTCCATGGTATACTATACAATCTGATTTACTCAATCAATTAGATAACATATAAACTTCATCATATCTCTTTTAACACTCTGTTGCATTATTATACCAGCCACAGTTCAATAGTAAAATTACCTTTTTTGCACCGCACAATACAAAATTGACACTTTCGGCACAATTTCAACAGACTCTTCTTGTTGGCCAGTATAATATTGGAGAATATTATGATACCTGTGCTAATCGTATATTGTGTGCATTAGCTGTTGCTACAAAATAAAATGTACTGTGCAAAACCTTCTTATGCACGGTTTTATACCGGGGTGTCTGATTCAGAGCAGTCCAATAATATCAGAGATGTATGAGTCAACTGCGTATCTTACCTCATACTCAGCATACATAATGTGTGTAATACTGTAGCTTTCCAATATACCTCCTAGCATACAATGTATATAACGATGAATTCATTGCAAAATTACATTCTGATTAACCCACATATAATAGAGATAACATGGGCTGTTTACACCTCTATTTCTACTCAGTAGGGCATCTGCTGAGGTAATCAGCCCCAACATTCTCTGAGCCTTTGATTACCTGTACACGATACTGATATGCCTGCAGTGCAAGCGCCCAGCGCATGACTCTTGGATTTTGCATTCGCGCGTGTGTTAGATGAGCAAGCGGGTAGTGGTCAGTTTGCAGCTGGAATGCTCGGCCATACAAAAAGTAAAAGAACTCTTTGACCGCCCACGCAAGAGCTGGACACTCGCGCTCAGCGATTGGGTACACGCGCTCGCGTTTTAGCAGTTTTCGAGAAGCGTTTCGAGAAGAAGTTTTCGATGGCGTGCTCGATGATGTCGGTCCGTCCCGGGACATCGTTCATGACGTCCGAGAACTCCAGCAGGAGAGTCTTTACCTCCCTCATCTTCTCCTCATCTAGCTCGTCGTTGCACTTCACGTCATGCACGCCTTCCGACGCTTCGATGGAGGGAAATGAGATGGGCACCGATCCGTCATCATCTACCTGGTCGTCCACGACACTGACGTAGTTCGCCTCCAGTTGTCCCTGGTTTTCGCTCTCGACATCGTTGACTTTCTCGTCGTCTCTCCCAATGTACCGTTTTAGGAGATTGGCGTGGTAGGTCCTTTCCTTACCGTTCACTAGCAATCGGTAATCGTCTCTGGCAATTCGCTGCACGATTTCGAATGGACCTCGCCATTGCATTTGCAGCTTATTCCGCGTCGTCGGTAACAGGAGTAGCACTTTGTCGCCGCACTCGAAGCGTCTCTCCTTCGTCTTCACGTCGAAGTGTTTCTTGTACTTCCTTGATGCTTTGGACAGCTCCTCTTTGGCGAGTTCACACGTCTGTTCGAGTCGGTTTTGGAGATCGATGACGTACTGGTACGTAGTCTTCGTTTCCTCCTCAGGGATCTCCTTAGTCCACAGCTCTTTCAGTACTGTCATGGGTCCTCTCACCACTCTGCCATACATGAGTTCGAAAGGAGAAACGCCAAGGCTTTCGTGAGGCACCTCTCGATATGCGAAGAGAAGAGCTGGCAGGAAGCGGTCCCAATCACGAGGTCGCTCCTGGCACATCCTCCTCAGCATCTGCTTCAGAGTGCCGTTGAATCTCTCGCAGGCGCCGTTCGCCATCGGGTGGTATGGTGTCGTGTGAAATTGTTTCACTCCCAGGAGTTGAGCTGCTTCTTTCATCACACCTGAAACAAATTGAGTGCCGTTATCAGAGAGTATCTCATTAGGAATGCCTAACCTCGAGAACACTTCAACTAACGCCTCTGCTACTCGTTCTGCTTCGATTCGTGGTAACGCTACCGCCTCTGGGTATCTAGTTGCAAGATCGATTATCGTCAAGATATATCGATTCCCTCTCTCAGTGATCGGTTCAAGTGGTCCGATCAAATCGACCGCCACTCTACGAAAACATGTATCAATCAAAGGGGGGATGGTCAGGGGTACTTTCCCTATCTTACCCTTAGGCGTAGTGCGTTGACATGAATCGCATGATGCACAGTAACGCTTGACATCGGCTTGAATCCCTGGCCAACAGAAGTGGGCAAGGATCCGGTCAGCCGTCTTCTTTGTCTGCAAGTGACCTGCTAGAGGGGAGTCGTGAGCTAGTCGGAGTACTTCACTGCGATACGGCTGGGGCACCACTAGCTGCGTGAATATCTTTCCTCTCTCGACGTAGGGAGACCTGTATTCACGGAAGAGAAGATTGTCACGACAAAAATATCTGACCTCACTTCCTTTCCCTACAGCCTTAGCCTCACCTTTCTCCGCCAACTTTCGAAGTTTCTCCAGCGTAGCATCTCGTGCCTGCTCTCTGATCATCTCCTCCCTGGTTGCAGTGATCGTCGGCTGGTCTGCTGATCCTAGTCTCTTCCACGGCCGTTCCTTCGATTTCCTCATGCCTCTTGTCTCTACTGCTGCACTTTCGTTGGTTGTAGGTAGGGGTGTTGGTAACTGCTTCACACTCTCGTCAGTGTGGGGACGATCACGACTGTCGGAGGTCGTTGTGATGCCGTTCTGCGTTGTCCCTTTCGAAGACTCTGCTTCCGCGGACTCTGCCTCTGAACCGGAGGTCGTCATCTCCTCAGCTGACGGCTTCTCCCTAGCATCCTCTCCGCTCCATCCGATGTCCTCGTCGCCAGGCTGCCTAGCACCACTAACATTACCTATGATTAGATCGTAGATAGGATTCGTCATACATAAAGCATGTGTTGTTCCAACAAAGTATGGTGAGTCGATTTCAACTTTTGCTAATGGCACTTTTCTCACAGTACCATCTATGAGCACACAAGTTTGAATCTCACCAGTCAGCTGTGATTCCTCTATCAGTTGACGTTTCACCACTACGGTGTTGCAACCAGTGTCTCTCAGCACCTTCACTCTTTTACCATTCAACATACCATCACATGTCGGCATGTCTGTGCCTACGTTACACCCACCACTAAGAAGGGGTAACTCGTGACCACACATCAGTTTGACAGAAGGTGTGCCACTAACATTCCCTCTCTCGTGAGCATCATGAGTAGGGCATACTCCTACCACACATGTTGCCCCCGTCTGTTTTGACTTTGGCACATACTGCTTGTTAGTAACTTTCGACTGGTCAGTTTTACGGTCTGGACACTTAGAAGCAAAATGTCCTTGCTTACCACAGACAAAGCAACCCTGGTTGTCACGTGACGTAGCGCCCCCTTTCTTTGCTTGGCTTGCTTCGTTGCCCTGGTTACGAGACTTATTATCGTCGCGTGCGCGTTTACCGGAGCCGCCATGCCCGTGTGCGTCCCGATACCGATCTGCAATATCTGCCATCTCCTTCACCGATCGTGGGTTTCTCTCACGAATGAAAACAGATAATCCACGATCACAACATTCGAGCAGCTGTTCACGCACCGTTAGCTCTAGTAGCCCTTCATAGGACTTACTTGTACCCGACATCTCTACCCATCTAGTAGCATATCCGGTTATGCGTGTTGCAAATTGCCCAAATGATTCGCCCATTTTTTGCCGCGCCTCTCGAAAACGTTTGCGAAAGCCTTCTTCAGTTAGCGCAAACTGCCGCAAGAGTGTATCTTTCAGACTTTCATAGTCATCAGCTTCATTTGCCGGTAAAAGAGAATAAACCTCCAAAGCGCGCCCGGTCAAAAGGTTCCCCAATGCAGGAGCCCAGCATTCCTCTGGCCACTGACTTTGTTTTGCATATCTCTCAAAGCGCAACAGATAAGCGTCCAAATCGTCAGAGTCAGCGCGAAACGCCGGCAAGCTTGGTAAGCTACTCCTTACACTATTTGTTGCCTTCACATTGACACTCTTGTATTGAGCTATTTCTAACTCAATCCTCTTTTGCTTGGTTATTTCTTCCCTTTGTACCTGTCTTTCATCTCTTTCTAACTTTTCATCTCGTCTCTTTTCTTCGAGATACTTGTCTCTTTCTGTGCGGGCAAACTCCACTAGTTCTGCACCTTGCAGTCCACAATCTTTACCTAATTGTACGTACTTCTCTAACTCCATTGTGATATCTTATACACACAACATGAGGTTAAATGAATCACGTCTCAAATTCTTGTATGAATAATCCCTGCCAAGTTCTCTCCAGCGGACGAGCCCCCAATTGTCACAGAATTTGCCCGATTTCCATCCTTATATATGGAAATAAACGGAACAAAGAAATTTTCATAACCTCTGAGAACTGTTGGTAGGCTGTAACTCATACAAGATGAAACGGAGGAAACAATGTGCATTCAGTTAACTCAAATATTTTAATTGTCTATAACTGACTATTGGTTTTACAGCAAATTATAAAAAGAGAAAAAACGAACATAAATTATTCCTGCTCAGTGGCTCTCTGGCTCTTAGGAGTTTATGTTTAACTTAAATTGGACTTATTTCACCTCGAATGGCTGTCACGGGTGTACGTTGCGTGACGATGGCTTATGACGACGATGTATGACGATGACAATGCAGGTCGATGACGATGTCGGTCGACGACGGGGCCCCGTTACGCTGGTGCTGGTATGGACTGTCGCGTGGTCTGTCGTAGCAACTCTTCGCGATTGCCGTTCGCGTGGTCGCTCTCCCGACGGACGTCTTCGCGATGTCTCCTCAGCATCCAGGAATGAAGTTCAGTCGACAGTCTATGCTCCCTTACTACCTCGGAGCTGGTCGACAGTCAACGCCTTTATGAACCTGCCTCTTGCAGTGTCAGTGGGCCCTTGACCCTTCGGGAAACCCGGAAACCCTTCAAATATTAAAATATTCAGATCACTTACAGCCAGAGCACTTGAGCACATTCATATTATCCTAATCAACGTTCAAATTACCTCATTATAAATATACAAATGTATCTCAGCTCATGCAACCATAAATAACGACCATTCTATATTCTATATCACATATTAACTTGAGCGTTTAACAATAACCATTGTATCTACATCACATATTAACTGAAACCTTTATCACAATTCACTCTCAATTCGGATATCCGTTACACAAACGAATTATGCCAATTGAATACATAAACATTTCAAAATTAAGGCACTTACCGCTATCTGTGGGTATCTCTAGCTAGTACTGACTGGGGTGGCGGCCCCTGTCACCGTTACCGAGTGGCCATTCTCATACAATGGTGTCCCGGAGACAGCACCACAGCGTGATGTCCCCTTCAAGGCCTGATGTCATACTGCCGCTCCTTGCCACACATAGCACTACCGTGGCTCTACCGAGAGCGGTCTGGAATTTCTTCTATTGAAATGCTAAACAGTTTACATCAATTTGCATGCTTAAGTGCTTATTTACAAATTCTATGCAAATTGACCTCAGTGGAGGAGAGCGTCTGTCACTCCACTCGTGACACAGGCCAGATAACATAATAACTGCAGTGTGCAGCAAGACCTAAACTGCACATGTGAATGTTCCAATGCAGTCTGTCGAACTGCATGACAGTTAATCATGTCACTTACAAAATACTTTACCAGCTCAATAAAACGATCGAAGTGAGATATAGTGAGATTGTGGTAGCAAATCTTGATAGATTTGGATTATGTGTAACTTTTAAAAGCAGTGTGTCTTTTATTTCATCCAGAGTTAATCCAGTCGTGTCCAGATAGCAATGAAAGAAAGGAAGAACACACGGACATCATGTTGTCCAGTGAATGCAAAGTCTAAAAGCAACCAAAACAAGGTTTTTACATGAAATTTCAATAGTTCACAAAAATATATAAATCATCAGCCAGTATCCCTAACCTTCAATTTCAAACTCAATTAAAGCTAATGCTCTTTAAGTTCATTGTACTTTTTTTTTTACACTCTGAGAAAAATATTATTTTTAGACCACCGAATTTCGACGGTAAGGTGTTTGAAGGAGAAGATGGCCTACGGTACTGGATAATCACTCACCAGCGTGTCTTTCCTTCAGGAGAATTCACGACTCCAGTAAGTGAGGAAGATTATGATTATGATGATGATGATGGTGATGGTGTTGATGGTGACAATGATGTTTGTGATACTGATACTGGTAATGAGGATGATATACAGTTGACTCCCGTTACAACGAAGTCCTCGGGACCAGCAGTTTTCATTTGTTATATCAAAATTTCGTTATAGCCGAACAAATAAACAATAAAAATACATAACGTGGATAACGTTGTTTGCGGCCTGAATTTTTACTTCGTTTTAACCGGAATTTTGTTTTAACCATGTCCGTTATAACAGGAGTGCACTGTTTAATGTACAGTGTTTGATAAAAATAACAAAAAACAAAAAACAAAAAACAAACAATCAAGCAAACAAACAAACTGGCATGACAAGAATATTTTTTTCCAGTATTTATCAGTATATATCTGCAATAGATTTGCAATTTAGTATATCATACACCTGTCTGGATGACAAGAGTGTTGGTAGGGCTTTGCAGCCAGTATATGAACCGTATGGGAATAGATCCTGTCTTTGTTCCAATTCAGATAAAAGCAAACAGCTGAAACTTTGTGATCATGATATGAACTGAAATCCTAACAAAAGACTGTGAACAGTTAGACTATATGTTCTGTTTTTCATGTATTCATACATTTTGCATGGATATAGATCAGAACTGATTATAATCAATTTCAGTCAGGGTGCATTATATGCTTACCTTTTGTTTGGGGGGAGGGGCAACAATCAGTGTTTTGAAACATAATGATTATAATTGCAAAACACTGATGTGTCCCAGCTCTCATTGATAGAAACACAGTTTCAAAATACCGATTCCAAATGAACAAAAATGTGCATTTATAATCAGCAATTCTCTCTAATCACATTTATACTGGGAAAGCATATAAATGCAAAATTACATACATAGTGTTTCAACAACGCACAGTGCATGTTTTCCAATTCTCTCCTTCTCGAGCTTATAAGAAAAAAAAATGAGCATAAACAGTACCCCCCCCCCCCAATGGCATTTTGGATCAGCGTTGTGGCTCAGTGTTTCAAAAATCGCTGACTCTGCCCTTGCAAACTGAGCATTAATCTTGTGTGTTATGGCAGTTGGAGTGTCGACCATTTTAAGTTCTCTTCCCTAGATTACACCTATCTTGTATGTTGGTTCGCATTAATGTCTGTACAGGTGGAAGATATCAACATTCCAATGCTGTTCCTCATCCCAGGAGATGACAGGTTTGTGTCATCACTGAAGCGCACTAACAGGGTGAGTAGTCTCACTTCAAGACACATTAAATCTGTGTCTGAGACTTTCTTTGCTTCCATTTAATCCAGTGACATCTAGAGATTTCATTCAATAATTCAAATTTTTTCTCACTAAAGAAAGCAACACATTTTACACTTTCACCAGATATTGAATTGAGGATTAGTACGATACAGGCGTATGGTGTTAATGTGGCAAGAAACACAAACCCACATCCCACTCAAACAGACACACACAGACATAGCTGTAAGTGTAGCCATAGGAAACACTTTCTAGTCTAGATACTATAAAATGCAAACATTTTTTTTAAACACTTAATAGTAGCCTTGTAACTTTATACTTTACTGTAAGCTGAAGTACTGTAACTAGGAAGAGCATTAATGTGGTAGACTTTCAGTTCTTGACAAAGAATGCCTTCACTGAAAAATGGCTCTATTCAGTGCAAAACTTATGCCGGAAATGAAACTACATGTATTTCGAAAATGAGGCGACAGCTGTTGTGGACTAATAATATAAATGATATGATATGATATTATATATACACTCAGAAAAAAAGTAAGTAAACGCTTTTTCAAGTTTAGATTTCTCATAGAATATTTGGCTGAAAGCTAATGTATTATATACAATATTGAAGGTAATTTAGTTGGCTATCAACCTGGCAGGTCAACAAAAAGGGAACCTTTACGCATGAGTGAACACCATTGTTTTTCTCTTCCAGAGCACAAAAGTTAAAAATTGCAGAACTGAACAAGTTGTCATTCATGCGTATGTTCTCTTCCATAGAACAATAAGAACAAGCAACAAATTTCACACAAAACGAAACATGAATTAAGTTGCAAAAATAAACCTTTGATCTCTATGATATCTTTAAAGCCCAAAAGATCAAGGAAGGCTAAGATTAATGAAGGAAAATAAAGCATGTTATGTCAAATCTAAATTCAAGTGAAGAAGTAAAAATTAACAATAATGGTAGAAATGTGAGCTTTTTTTTCATATTAGGAAATTGTAAATAATGTTTGGTTCTTGAAATTTTCACTGGACTCTCAAATCGCTAGATTAAAAGAAATAAATAAAGATATTCTGCTCATCAATTCTAATCATCTTTATGCTTATTATTCCCTATGTCATTTGAAGTTTAACTAGACAGAAAATTCTTATTTTCCCCTTTAGTTTCCTACTTTGTTTTTCTTAGATGTTATAAAGAGATAAAGAGAACAAAAACTTATTTTACCTATTTCATTCATGTCTCTCATTGTGTTAAATTTGGTCTTTTGTTGTCAAGGTTATCGTGAAGGGCATTTGCAAATGAAAGAGAACATGTCAATTTTTGCAATTTTTGATTTTGTGCCTTGGAGGACAAAAACGAATGTGCTCACTTATGCGTAAAGTTTTCTTATTATTTAACCTATTAGCTTAATAGTCAATTAAATTACCTCTAACATGGTATATAATACATTGATTTTCATAAAAATCTTCTATGAAAAATATGACCTCGAAAAAGTGTTTACTTTCTTCTTTTTTTTTTGCTGAGTGTATGTATAATGATGCTAATTATATGATTAGATAATAGCTTATCATGTGACAATGACATGTTGATTACACTATTTCCCTCATCATGCAATGCCTGAAGGCATTTTCTTGAAATTTAGTGCATACATGTACTACCAAATAAAGATTCTGCAAAAAGGGTTTCAGGTCATGAGGTCAAAGGTCAGGTGAATGTTAAAATTTGTCTTTTTTTCTATATCTCACAAATGGTTCAAGGTATCTTCCTGGAAATTAGTATACATGTATATGCATGTCATGTATTGACTGGCAGTGATTACTTTGGGAACTTAGGGGTTATGGGTCAAAGGTCAAGGTTAACTTGTCAAAATTGTCACTATTTCCTTCATATCTATGCAATGCCGGCAGGAGTTTTCTTTAAACTTAATTGTATGTATTACACAATAGAGATCCTCGTGGAAGTTTCTAGCCAATAGGTCAAAGGTCAAGTGAAAGCGCTAAATGTCACTTCTTCGTCCATATCTCGAAAGTGACTTGAGGTATCATCATGAAACGTAATGATTTATTTATGCCTGTTCTACCTGACAGTGATTCTCTTGGGAATTTAAGGTTCACAGGGTCAAAGGTCAAGGGTCAAAGGACAGATTAAAATGCTAATATTGTACTATTTAATACTGAAATTACACTTTTTCTCAAAGCCTTGAAAATTACTCAAACTTATAAAAGGGTCAAAAGTTAAGTAAAAATCCTCAAATACAGATATATATGTACCTGCACTATAGCCATTCATCCAATTAAAGCTAGTTTAAGGAAATTGAACAATTAACACATTTATGAAAAACCTGTCATTTTAATATTTTGCCAATTATGTGAAACTGTCATTACAACTTCTAAAGACATTAGACCTATTAGGAGAAACCATGCATTATGGTGGAAGCATACCAGTCGCCATAGCGGCATTTCTAGTTACTGTCTGTTACTCAAACTTCCACATGGGTTAAGTAATTTAGCTCTTTAGGGATATTTAAGATGAAAAGTGTGTTCAAACTCAGTGCAGCAATATGTTTGTCCTACATTTTTGAGCCCTAGATGGAAACAGTGCCTATGCAGCAATACCTCACTATAATTTTTGTGTTCGTGTACACTTCTTCTTCCAGCTTCAAGACTAGAGGTATTTGTTAAAGGTTTTCAGAAATCAATTATTTATATATGGATAGTGTCTTGGATATAGGACCCTAATATATTTTCTTTCTCTCTGTTGATAGATGCTCACACGACTCCAGAATGTCGGAAAACATCATTTGTTTGAAGCTGTCTTCTTGAGAGGCACTGGCCACTTTGTGGATGTTCCATACCTACCACTCTGCAGATTTACCAACGTCAGGCCTGGTGCGAAAAAAGGTACCAATATAACACAATAAAAGGAATGGAATTATATTGGTTGAGATGAAGATTCAGGTTTTCAATTCTTTTTTTTTTTGTGAGATAATTAGAAACTACTTATATGAAATATCAAAGAGCATAGAACTCTAAGAGGAATTAAGAGCTGATGAAAATTGGTTTTGAAATGGATGAGATGTATCAACAATCAAAGATGTCCGTATGAAAGGTTTGACCCAGCTTTCATTATTACCTCTTTGTTTCACTTTGTTTTGGGGATAACTCAGCCTTTTCAAACCCAGTTTTCATCAAATAATCTTTTAATTCCTCTTGAAATTGTGTGCTGTTTAATATTTCATAAGTGGTTTCTAATTATCTTGCAAAAACGTAAAATTTGAAACGAGAAAAAAAAATGATGAAGATGTATAAGTATGAAAGATGTTAGGAAATGAAGCCAGAGAGAAAAGAAATGATTGAGAATGTGGAATCAACAATTACACAATGATTCTCTTTTCATAGTAGAATGCAACAAGGTGTCGTTTTGCAAGATAAAAAATGTAGTGTTTTGTTTTGTTTTGTTTTGTTTTTCTGTGATGTGGTATTCATGCAGATTTAGATGTGTTTATCCACATGAAATTCTTTCCACTTGGATTTTATTGTGGTTTTTAAATGTCCATTTTGCCTCAGATCTCTTTGCGACCTGTGGAGGTGATCCAAAGCTTCATAGTCGTGGCCAAGAAACGGCTTGGAGGAAGACTATCAACTGGTTCCGCTACCAGCTAGGGGTGACTGAGGTCTATCGCACAGACTGGCTAGACTCTGAACAAGGCCAATGAAAAACTTTATATATCATTGACATCTTGCCCAGTGATGTGCCTCGGCGATAGCTTATGCAGACTGTTACCGGGTACTTATAACTTGCATCCACACAACAGCTATGTGATATTAACTTCTTATCCTACTTATATCCTACTTGTGGGAAACAGGAACATTATTATTTCAATCAACTTGGAGGTTGGTTCAGGGAAATAATCATAATGTTTTAGTGCGTTATTTGATTATCGCTCAGCTAAGAATACTGTGCAAACCATTTTTCTAGCGTACTCTCTATAGGCAGGACCAGCAGGTATGATTTCTGCACCAAACACATGCCCTGAAATATTACTCAGCAGTACTCAGACTTAAAGCTAGTATCTCACCAACGGAGGCGTCTCCGCGACGTCTCCAACTTATCAGTCGCAGCAGTCGTGGAGACGTCTCCAACATAAAAATGTCTTGCGGTCTCACCAAGGAGACGTCTCTGAGACGATTTATGGCAGGTGTCAAAAAATTTCAAATATGAGGAGGCCGTTGCAGGATCACCTGACTTGATCTAGGTAGGATGTCAGCACGCAGATGGGTCACGTGGTTTCTAAAGTAGGTCAAACAGCGTCAAGTAGAGTCGCAGAGACGACTCCGTGACCTCTCACCAGTTTTCTGGTCTCCAGCAGGTCTCGGCGACGTCTCTGAGACGTCTCTGAAACATTGCGGAGACATCGCGGAGACCTCTCAGCAGTCGCGGATATGATTAGTCTCCGCGACGTCTCCGCAACTGATGGAGACGTTGGAGACTTCGCGAAAAATCGAACATATTTAAATTTCTTGCGACTAATCAGAGACGTTGTAATTTTGAGGAGACGTCTCTGCAACGCAAAATCTGGAGTCGCGAACTAGTCTCGAACTAGTTTCAAGCCTGGTGAGATACCCCCTTAAGTAAATGTTGCTAGATATGAATGTGCATACAGGAAACACTTCCAAGAACTCGGGTTATGATGTGACATATGGGAATTTGTTTGTATGCAGGAGTGGATCTAGGAATTCCCTAAAGGGGAGGTGCCTTTGCAAAATTAAAGGGGGCGCACACACGCCCCACTTTTCTTTTTATCTCTTTTGTTTTAAGGAGAAATGAAAAGGGGGCGCATGCTCGGTGCGCCCCTCTCTGGATACACCACTGGTATGCATAAGTGTCACGCATGGTTTATTCATTTTTTAAAGCAATCTATTATACATTGTAATTGATTCATGTGAATTTGACATTTTGCTTCTTGTGCCAATCGCATCTCCAACAAACTGAAATTGTTATGAGTAATATGATACTGCAGTACGCAGTATCAACTCTTTGACATGTGCAATGTGGTATCTTGGGATGCGTGCCAGACAAGGCAGATAATGTATTCTGCATAATGTACTGAGTAAAGTATGCTATTAGAATTCAATGACGATAATCATGAGAAGAATTGCCACTAAGCCTTGGGAAAACACCTTGAGCTGAGAAGTTTTTGATCAAGATTTTTTGGGCTGAATTGCTAAATTTTAGAATGTTTTGTCAGTTGTGCTTATTAATGTGCAAAAGGTGATAGTTTATCATTAGGGAGTATAATTTCCATCAGCAGCAGAAAGGATCTATTCTTAGCCAGAGCACCTTAGACTGTTAGTAAAAAGACACTTTTATAGTGATGTATGTTTAACCCTATTCTAACTGGGGGGGGGGGGGGGTTTCAAATTGACCCCCCCCCCTCGACATTTCGCGCGGTGATTCCGCAACGCGCAAAGACTTTGCCGCATCGTCTCATGACTTTTTTCACTGAAGTCTCCCGCATATTTTGAGACCAAATTTGCGACGTCCGGATACGCCGTTCTGAAGTTACGTAATGTTTTGCATATGCATGTCAACCCGAAAACAGGTTGACAAAAAATTTATGCTATCGTGTGCAAATCCAATGCAGATTGTGTTTTTTAGTTAAATTAACCATTAAACCATTGAAATTAATCAATTTTGATGTAGATAAGCTTGAAAAAGTGCCTGCAACAAATTTTGGAAAAAAAAGAATGGAAAACAAAAGAAACTAATTTTGATTGTGCTATTTTTTTACAAGAAAATTGTTTGATGTTTCTTGAGGAACTCTGATACAAAAATTTAGCAATCCTTGAGTCTTTTTAATGGAGTTATAGGTGAAAATATGATTTCATGCGTACATTTGCATAATAAATTTTTTAAAAATAGAAAGGCAATATTTTTCTATTGTGTGACCATGTAATCTTGTAGTTGACATCCGGCTCTATCTTCAGGCAAAATTTTGCGGCGATCGCGTGATCGGCGGCCGAAATCTGAAGGGGGGGGGGGGTCAATAACCCTCCCCCCCCCCGTAAAAACTTGGTCTCAAATAGCCCAGTTAAAATAGGGTTAACTCTTATTCTTAATTAAAACGTTTTAAAAGGGAATTCCATTTCTGATGTTAATGTTGCCCTGTGTGAAAACAGAAAAATCAGAGAAATAGATCAGTGAAATTTTGGGAAATAACCAGACACCCCTCAAAAAAGTTATAAACTGATGAAGCGTATAGAGTAAAACAAATAGGCAACTCTGTGTGACGTAGGTGTTGAGCAATTTTCGATTTGTTTTGTACATAAAATGTTCACTTAATGTCATTTTATCAAATATTTTGTCACAGACAGAACATATCCGCTGAGGAGGACATGTATTACTCTTATCATATACCAAAAACACATTTGAAGAATATAAAATTCTTTCTAGTAAGAAAAATGGTAATTTGTGACTTTTGTTGAAAACAATGTGAGGTTGCGAGCGTGAATGTTGAAATGTTTCATACCACTTCAGCATGTGCCAGTGAAATAAATTCTCACTCAACCAATGCACTTACATTGTACACGTATTTGAATCTAAACTCCATGTACTGTACCGTCATTTTTCGCTGAGACGACGCTACACTGTGAGGGAACATTCAACTTTCATCAACATTGAAGAAGTTTATGAGGGACACTTTCGTGTGTGGAATTTCAAAGTTGTATAATTTGTTTTTATTTACAGTTTCAGATTTTGAAGAAAACAGAAAACATTGATTACAATTATTTACAAATAAACAATTCTAGTGGTAATGACTTCATTTCCTCACAGTTCATAAATTTATTATCGAATGGCAAATGTAATTTTTTATCGTATAGCAACATTCACTAACGTTGACCTGAATGTATATAGATTCAAAAAAAGTTGATGGATACTAGTACAAGATAATATTATACTCTTATATGAATTGTATGAGGGTTAAATTATCACAAATTATTAAAAAAAAATTTTTCATTCATAGGGATATGTTGGATGAAGCTCCAATCTACGACCACATTGATTTTGATTGAGAAAGTGAAATAAATACAAATGGCACATTAGCTTTTCAGTAAAACTGAACAAAAAGTGAACAGTTTTCAAACATTTTTTCACAATGAAAATTAATGAACTATGTGTTTTCAACTATGACACCAAGTATACCTCACAATATCTCTAATTAACCTGCGTGGTAAACACAAATCCTCAAGATAAATTGTGTGTGTTTGAAATCAAACAAATGAAAAATGTACATCCTTAGCATCACATTAATAAACGACTACATGCAGTATACATGGTATACATGTATATCAATCAGTCATTGTATGGATGACAGACTACTTAATATCTTAAAGGGGCATTCCGGACGATTTTCATAATTTCACATCATGTAGTACATAAATCGACAGCTCCATGTATAGATTTGTGGAATTTATTGTGGTCCTTGAGCAGAGAAACCAATAAATTGAAAATCTTAAATAAATTACACTGAACAGTATCGATGACATCAGAGCCTCATATATTTCAGAAATGTAGCAGTGTAATTCCATTACAATACCGCTTGCTCAACAATTTCACCTGTGAAAAATCTATGCATGCCTTCTTCTTTTGTTCTGCTTCCTTGAGCCCCAACTCCTGCATTCTTATGGTGAGGCTGCTATGTCATCATCCTTGTTCATTGCAATTTGTTATCGATTTTGAAAATATTCTCATTCCTCATCCCAATCACTAAAAATTCTGAAACTCTGTATTCAGTTTAAACTAATTTATAGTTGTTCAGATGTAAAAGTCTGAAAATCATCCGGAGGTTCCCTTTAACGTCACGGCAGAACAATGAGATATATTCCAAAATTATGAAGATAATTCAACAAAATTGTTAGTTTTTTAATGAAAAGTACACATTTCTGTGACTTGTTACTGATACATGTAGTATCATTTTCTTACTTTCAGAAAGAGGTAATGTCAGCTGCTCCCCCATTATTATAGAAAAATTGCATTTTGCAAAATTCTTTCATACATGTATTTTCTTTACACCGTTGTTCTGCAGTGACGTCACGAATTGTAGTTCTCTCATCCAGCGATGATGTAAATAAAACTTTATTAAAATTCTCAACTGATTATCTGTTTTTCCTTTTTACTGATGTGCTCTATTAGTACACATGCAGGCTTCATTTACCAAATCTTTGTGTATATTTGGGGGAAATTCCCCTTGAATATAGTGGTACAATATTTGTAATCTTCGGTCTATTGGAACTCTAAGGGATATGGGATACGATAATAGTGATGATGATGGTGATGATGATACTACTACTACTACTACTAATAATAATAATAATAACAATAATACAAATTAATAATAATAATGATAATAAGAAGAAGATAAAAGAAACAAAAATAGGCATCGGTGCCCCCTTAAGAACTACATGACATTGTACTCACTTCGGGGCTGCGCCCCTATAGGGAATAATTCTTTTGGAGTCACCTCTGCCCATAGTTTTAACCTGAAACTCTCAAGGCAAAGCATATATTGGCATGTTTGACACTACATGAAGTAAAATGACGTCACTCCTATGACGACATTAATTTGCAAATACAATCATGTAGTATACTATTTAGAGTAGAAATACCGTAAGGCCTATGATTGGCATTGTAGCTTCAGGGTGATGATACAGCCGTGTGTTGACCGAAAGATTGTGGTCGTCAGAGATACGTATGTTCCATGGAGACTGCTCTGCGTCACGGAATCCCCTCCTGTCTACGGAGGAGAGCTGATAAAGTTTAAAAAAATAATAATAATAAAAACAAATAAATAAATGATAAAAAAGACTCCTCCGAACAGGCGGATTTTTTTTTTTTCGCCGTATGTTGCTTGGTAGGGGCTGAGCAGTGCCCATGACATGGTGCATGGCCAAATGGGTACTGTGCATGTGCAGCTGTTTAGTGTAGTGGTCCTTTGAGTGCAGGACTCGCGATCCGGTGTGAGAATCAGATGGCGGAGAATTGTCCCTCTTCTCAGAGGCTTCGCTAACATCCCGAGGCGGACGGTAATCGGCGTTCAACTTTGTCTCGTCCATATTGTCAATATTGCTTGGGTTGTTAATGACACGGTACTTGTCCTCACTCTCGTAAGTTCGGAGGAGTAGCTGGTGAGAATCTCTAGGTTTGTTGATCTCGCACGGTTCCTCTCCAGCCAACTTGGCGATGCCAGCTGGAGGGCAGGCCATCGCCGCTTGAGTTGCCATAACCAGTGATTCGACAAGCGTCTTCCTTTCTGGGATGAGGGCCGCCTGCCAAGGACATCCGCCATGTCAGTAGCCATGAGAATCACCTAAATGAATGAAAAAAAGAAATGAACAGAAAAAATAATGAATCTCAAATACCATGAATGTTCTTCAATACTCAATACTGCATAATGAAATGAAAATCTGGGGTCTAGGAACACTACCCCCTGGAAAACCACCCCCGGATATTTACCCCCAGGGATAACTACCCCCCCCCCCGTAACTACCACCCAATAACTAACCTCCCCCCAACCCCAATAACTTCCCATGGAGGATTACCCCCGGATAACTACTACCTACTACCCCCCCCCCCATAACTATCACGAGGAAAATTACCCCCAGGACGATGCCCCCGGTAAATTACCCCCTGGATAACTACCACCCCGGGTGAATTGCCCCTCCACCTCCCCCCCCCCGTAACTCTTACTTTTAATAAAAAAAAATATCATTATTACAGAAAACGAAGTTCTTTGTATCATTTGTATCGTTTGTATTTAGGACGATTTATGAACAAGCTTAATTTCTCCCTTCTGTATTTGATTCTATGTACATCAAAAATAAAACTGTCCCTTCATATCCTACTCGGCAATCCAGTGAATGTCATTTGCCTTTAACCAAAACTATTTTCGCTAAATCTGTACTATTTTCTTTTTCTGTCCCGAAATTTGGATTTCTTTTGATAGTAGTATAAAAGAAATTTTTAAGTTTTTAATCAAAGAAATTTTAAAGAAATTTTACGTTTCAGAATGAGTTATACATTTTGTAAGCTTAAATCTCTAGTCCCATTTTTTTTAAACCACAATCTTCTATTGTTTAACACAACTCCACTTTACACTTCTTTATTTTATGCCTTTAATGTGTCTGTATGTGTGTACTTTGTCGAGAGCTGTCTTACTTTACTTTCTTTGCCTCGTTTTATCAATTTTGTAACAAATAGTTCTTTTTTTTTTATTAGGGGGTCTGCAGACTACAAGCTCTGCTTTTTAGCAGTCCCCTCATTTCCAACCAGTTTTTCTGTACTTGTCTTGAAATTATCAGGAAATTGTATTATGTATTATGGTTCATTGGTTGCCGTTGTTTTTTTTTTTTCCATTACCTCCGCCAAGGAGGTTAAATGATCATCTGCGTTGGTTTGTCTGTTTGCAAATAACTCAAAAAGACGAGTACAGATTAAAATAAAACTTGCATGAATAGTCGATATTGACACAAGGAACACCTCATTCAGTTCTGGTTGTGATCCGGGAATTTTTATGGATTTCTAAAGGATTTTTATCTTTTGGCATATAATGCCAACGAACTTGGGGTTCAAGCAGTGCATACTAAATGTTTACTATATAAATTAATGTTCTGCTCAGGCAAGGCGCTGTGCATTGACGTAGACAATGCTTTTATTTTGGGAAATTTTGCATGAACTGACATGAGTTGCTGGCTTGGCGGAGGTCTGTGCTCTCCGAGTGCTTTTCTAGTTGCATTGTTGTATCATTAGTATTATGCGTATTTAAATGTTGTACTCAATGTGTTGGAAATGAAATAAATGAAACTTAACTGAAACTGAACGAGGGCTATAATTCCCCCAGTGCAACTACCACGAGATAACAACCCTCTTAGCACTTACGGCAATTATCCTCAAGGCCAATTCCTCCTTGGACGATATTCCCCATAGGGCAATATTCCCCATTTATAGGGCAATCCCCCTCCCACAGACAACTACTCAGGTTAAGTTCTGCTAGGAAAAAAGTCACAGAGTAACCGTATTATCGCACATAATCATATCTACTTACATATTTTATAAATTATTGAATAGAAACTGTATCTATTTCGACAATGCCTATCACTGCCACCAGTTGTGTTTAGGCGTTTCTTCGATGCGATTTTACTGTTATACCGTAAATGCTCATTTCAGAATTGCCCTGCTGCATCATTGGGCATTAACAAATAGTATAATCAGAGATATGGGAAGAGATTCCCACCTCTTTGGTATAATTACCACAGAGCATTACCTCCCTTGAAAATTACCCCTTGTTAACTGTAGGAAAATTGTTATTTTTGAACATTGTTTGTTATTTGAATTGAAGAAAAAACTGGGGGGCAGTTTTCGGATGAAATGGATCGTATGGTTTTGGTTGAGACCTAACTTCAGGTTTCTAACATCTTTTTGGAGAGATAATTAAAAACCTCTTACGAAATATGAAAGAGCATGTAATTCCAAGAAGGATTCAACGTTTTTGTGATAAAAAATGGTCTTGAAATGGCCGAGATAAAACAGAGCAACCCTAATAAAAGGTGGGACCCATCTTTTATTAGCATCGCTTTGTCTTCTTTGTTTTTGGATATACACACTCGGCCATTCCAAAACCTCTTTTTATCATATAAACTTTGAATTCCTTTTAGAATGGTATGTTCTGTATGCATACGCTCTGGTTTCTTGGTATCTTGCAAAAAGCTAGAAGCCCAATCCTCATCTCCACCAATACTATACAATTCATTATCCCTTTGTGTATCAACAAAATTTAATTTGAAAACTAGCGCAATTATACTTGTATGGATAAAGCTGTAATTATACTCTTAGGACAGATCAGGGCACCGTCTGATAAAAGTTGCCAGCTATGACAACTTGTTGAGTCTCTGATAATTTCAATAAAATCCTTATTTCTGATTGGCCGAGAAGCTCTGGTCACCGACTTGTTACCATGGACTTACATGGATCGAACTACAACGATTGGTAATTTGTCTGGGACTGACAACTTTCATGAAACGGTGCCCGGATCCTATCAGAAATTATGGCTTTATAACGAGCGCCCCTTTCTTATAAGTGAATATGAATTGCAGTGAAATCAACTCTCATTTTCTTATGTTTATCTTCTTATGTGTTATAACGGAAATAAATGACACGCAAAAAGAGTGAATGATGACAGTGCAAGCAGGGAGATGCCTTCGAATGTACATGAGCTAAAAGGGATTGTACAGTACTGGTTGAGGGGGGATTCATGTTTTGAACATTCCTAAGTGAGATAATGAGAAACCTCTTATGCAATATGAAAGAGCATGTAATTTAAGAAGGATTTAACGTTTATTTGATGAAAATTGGTTTTCAAATGGCTGAGATATAAAAAAAAAGTGATAATAATAAAAGGCGACAGACCATGCCTTCTATTAGGATCTCTTTGTTTCACCTTGTTTTTGGATATCTCGACCATTTCAAAACCGATTTTCATCAAATAAATTTTTGATACCGCTTAGATTTATTGCATGCTCTTTGACATCCCATAGAGTGGATTCTGAATATTATCTCGCAAAACGTTAAAAGCTAAATCCTCACCTCAACCAGAACTAAACTTACAGCGGGTGGTAGTTTTCCGGGGGAGGGGGAAGGGGATTGCCCCGGAGATTAATTGTCCTGGGAGGGTAGTTGTCCAGTGGGTAGTTATCCGGAGGTTGTCGGGGTATAGTTATTGGAGGGGGGGGGGGAGATATCTGGGTGATAGTTGTCCATCACGCCCCCTCTTTATTTTTTTAAACAAAAGAAATAAAAAGAAAAAAATGGGGGAGGGGGTGCGTGCACCTCTTATTTAATTTTGTAATGCTGCCTCCCCTTCACGGAATTCCTGGATCCACCCCTGGTTATTGGAGGGGGGGGGGGTAGTTATCCGGCTGGTTTTTATCCGGGGGGGGGGGGGGGGGGTAGTTATCCGGAGGGTAGTTTCGGGGGGGGGGGGTAGTTATCCAGGAGGTAGTTATCGGGGGGGGGGGGAGGGGTAGCTGTCCTGGGGGAATTGCCTTCGGGTAGTTGCCCTGGGAGGGTAGATGTGGGGGGGGGGGGGGGGAGGTAGTTGTCCTAGGGGGTAATTGCCGTGGAGGGTGATTGCCCAAAGAGGGTACTTGTCTGGTGGGTAGTTGTCCTATAGGGGGTAATTATCCGGATGGGAGCAGTGGCGGATCCAGAGGGGGCGCAACCGGTTTGTTTTCGTTAAAAACAAAAGAAATAAAAGGAAAAAAATGAAATGAAACCCGGAAGTGGCACCAGAAATAATTAGTCACGCCCCTCCCCCCCCCCCCCCTTTACAGAATTCCTGGATCCGCCCCTGGGGAGTTATCCGGAGGGTAGTTACTCAGGGAATAAGTGCCCGGATACGGAAAATCTGATTAGTCTCTTTTTACTCTTCCATGAAAAAGAGTCATGAGGATATACAGTAGTTACATGAGTTGCAATAACACGAAACATATTTACCTGGGTTTTTGTAAGGCCGTAGCCGTGAGATGACAGTTCCATTAGATGATCAACCAGGGCCTTTTCCACCTCTTGGGGTAAGATGGTCCCCCTTCCCAGATCGTCACTCGACTTTGTACGCCCCCTCAACCTGTCTAGCAGCGTCGTTTTTGGCACCCCACACCTTAGTGCTGCTCTTCTGCACGAGACTCCTTCACGAACAAGCTCAAGGGCCCTCTGAAATCTTTCTTTTGAGTAGCTTCTACGCCCTGAGCGGCGCGGATTAGGCTATAATGACAAAATTATACAGAAGAAACAGATTTTAAACAGTGATTTGTCATTAATTCTCAGTCGTAAGGATTCATTTTCCTTCTACTACCGTAATTTTGAAACAAGGCTTTCAATTCATATTCATCCCATCTAATGTTTCCATCTATTTTTTTCCACCCGATGGTTAGGAGGTGTTTCATGAAGAATTCTAGTCGAACTAAATAAAAATTTAAGATTGACTGAAAATTATGGTATGCTGTGTGTGTCTTCGAATTCAATGTTGCCAAACTTTATAATGAAAATGAAGATTTTGGAGATCTTTTTTTTTTCATATTATAGCCATTGATAATACAGATAAGGTAAAGAGTAGTGGAATTATTATGCAAACATTCATGATAAATTGAAGTGAATGGTGATTAGGCTAATGAAATTGAACAGGGAAACAGTGGCATTCCATAATTTTAAGTCAATCTTAAAATGAGTTCGACTTCGTTAAACACCCCTAGCTAGCAACCCTATCTATACTTTCGACACATTCCTCCCTCTTTCGTCTCACTCTGAGATGTCCTTTTCACCCCTCCCTCGTTATCCTCTCGTCCTCTTTTTCTCTTTCGTCACCTTCTCACTCTATAGTTTGTATCAATTTGTATATTTTTAAGCTTATTATACGTCAACTAAGATTGTCGGAGCTCGATCATGAATTTCACAAGTTTTTAAATCTAAAGATAATTAGAATCTAACATGATTCAGTAATATTCTGATCTTTATCCCTATCTTTGGCCTTTTCAATCGAAAATGAATTTTGTTATAAGTTTTTTGTATGAAACCCGAAATTGGTTCGGCCGTAGCAAGCGACAAAGTAATGTTTACGTAATATTGATGAACACAATGTATTATGTACATGTGTGTGTGTGTGTGCGTGTGTGCGTGTGTGTGTGTGTGTGTGTGTGTGTGTACGTATGTGTGTGTGCACGAAGCATATGGAGAGGTCTGTGGAGCCGGGATTTGTAAAAACGCTGGGAAATGTAAAAATCTCGAAAATTGCATCAATTGGAAATGTAAAGAGGTATCGCCGGGAAATGTAAAAATGTTCAGTTTTGCCTAGAAATGTAAAATGCTGCCGGGAAATCATGTATTTCAATGGTATTACGTACCGATGGTATATAGATACACTCGATATCTAACGAAATTGCTCATGAATCATTACCGTTTTCATTTTCTTGCAGGGGTGGCTTAAATGGGGGGGGGGGGGGGGTGAGGGGGAAGAGGATAGGAGTTTTCATGGACCTGAGCAAGGCCTTTGATACAATAGACCATGGAATTTTATTAAAAAGCTACATAATTATGGCATAAGAGGAATAGTTCTTTCCTGGTTCCGAGATTATTTATCCCAACGTCAGCAATACGTAGCATTTCATTCAAGTACCTCGCTTAAGTCATATATTACTTGCGGTGTACCACAGGGATCCATTTTAGGACCTCTACTTTTTCTTATATATATCAATGATATCATAAATTCCTCAACCCTTCTCACCTATGTATTATTCGCGGACGATACCAGTGTCTTCTACTCTCACAACTGTTTAAACACATTAGTTGATATACTTAATTCTGAGCTTGCAAAAATTTCTACATGGTTTAAATGCAATAAATTATCACTAATATAGATAAAACGTGTTTTATAAACTTCAATACTTCACATTTGCAACCGATAATGCCTAATAACATTATTATTGATGGTATGCCCATTATTGGAAAAAAATCAACAAAGTTCTTAGGGGTAACCCTTGACTCCAACTTAAATTGGAATAACCACATTGACAATATAACCACATTAATATCCAAAGCCATTGGAATACTTCGGAGATTAAAATATTTTGTAACGGAAAAAGTACTCATTATGTTATACAATGCATTAATCTTACCGTACATTAATTATTGTAATGTTGTCTGGGGAAACTGTAATAAAACCAAAGTAAATGTTATTTTTCTTTTACAGAAAAAGGCAATAAGAATATGTACCAACTCACATTATCTAGAACATACTGATCCATTATTCCTTAGATACTGATCATTATTCCTTAGACTAAAAGTTCTTATGATATACATAAATTTCAAACAGCAATATTTATGTTCAAATACACGCAAATCTACTCCCACTCTTCCACAACGCATTTTCCCTTACAGGGATGTCCATGCTTACCCCACGCGCCATCGTAATGATTTCCATTGAATAACCCTAAACTCCTATTAGCTCAAAAATCAATTCGGCATAACGGGCCTGATATTTGGAATTCACTCCCTCTCCACATAAAACAGTGCACATCTCTCTATTCCTTTAAGGCAAATACAAAGAAATATTTCTTGGCACAATATCATACGGTACAGTAATCATTAAACATGTACCTCTTATACTCAACAACAAGGCAATATTTGGTCCACCCCTTTTCCTTTTCTTTTACTTTGCTGCTTGACCCTTCGCCCATATTATAACATATCCAATCATTTTCTTAGAAGTGCTGACCATCAACACTTTCGCGCTTCATCACCTGCACACGCACTCACAGGCACCACTCCTGTTTACCAAGTAATTGTATAAAACTGGATTTACACGCACTTAACATGGCCCATCTGTATTAGTGTTCAAGTACTACAATAAAAAATGGTAATTTAACTCTGGCTGTCCGTCTGTTCAAGCACGGCTTATAACGGCGGCCCTCTGCATCATATGTATATATTATATATATTATATATTGTACTGTGAATTAAGTCATTATTGGCCATATAAACATTTTGTATGTTATTTAACGTTTCATTTGTCTTTACATACAAAATATGACTTACTATGTAATATGTCAATAATTTTCAGAATTGTATTTGTGTAATTGAACCTGCCTTTGTTATTTTTGTTATTCTGAAAGAAAATATGAAATGCAGAAATAAAATCTTTTCGAACAAAGAGGGGATTTTCCACGTTTACTGCATCTCCTTGAAGACCGATTTTCACCAAATTTGGCAGATATCATCTTTATGGTGATATGATCTTTAATGAAAATGATCCGGCCCCATCCCCCAAACGCCGGGGGGTGGGCGGGAGGGGGAGTTAAAGCCTAAATAATATAGTCCCTTATAACTTCTGGGCCCCATTTCATGAAAAGTTGATATGATAGCAACTCTTGCTGGAATGGCAGTTGTCATAGCAACGAGAAGAATCCATCTGAGTGGCTGTTGCTATGGGAAGTTGCCATTCCAGCAAGAGATGCTATCCTAACATCTTTTATGAAATGGGGCCCTGGAATTTGCATGTTTGATTATTGCGGATTGGGGGGGGGGGGAGGGTAAGGGGATCATAGCTGGGAGGGGGATTTTCCAAATTTTCAGTATCATCTTGGAAAATCTACGCCGGATTTCCACCAAACTTAATTGGCAGATAGTATCTTTACGGTGATATGATCTTTATTTGTCAGAATGAGCCCATCCCCCACCGCCGAAGGGGGGGGGGGGGGGGGGGTTAAAGCCTCACAGTCCCTAACTCTGGATATTTTTTTTTTAAATCTTCTTCTGTCGACCCGAAAAAAATATAGCCAAGTTAGTGCTTTGAAGACATTATAGTGACTGAACCTTAATTTTTGATTATGGCGGATCCAGGGGTGCCCTGATTTTTTTTTTTTTTTTTTTTTTTTTGGGGGGGGGGGGGGGGGTGACGGGGAGGAGCCGGGGGATTTTCCACAGTATTACTGCGTCTTCATGATAAATCTCATGACGAATTTTCACCAAACTTGGCTGACAGCATCTTTACGATGATAATTATGATCTTTATTGTTAAAATGAGCCCCCCCCCCCTCCCCACCACTACCAACGAAAGGGGGGGGGGGGGTAGTTGATGCTTCAGATCTCTAACTCCGGAAGTCTTAATATTCTTCTGTCGAACCGAAAAAGATAGAGCTAAATTAGTGCTACGAAGACACTGAAATCTCATGTTTAAAGGTGCATAGTCCCGGTTAGTGTAGAGGGCGCTGTTGATGATACTGCCGATCACCGTTAGCATTGATACGAAGATAGCCGAAGTTGAGCTGTCATCAAGAGTAAAGCGCGTAGGTGTTGCTATTTAAAGTATCGTCGCCTTCGTTGTCTTCTCTGCGCAACACGCAGTCTGTAGTAATGCCAGAGTGCGTGCATAATCTATGTGCTTCTTATTATGACATCACAAAAGAAGTTTGCTGAAGCTGTCATCCCCCTCAGCCGAATCATGAACCGAACTGTGATCGGACACTGACTACAGTGAATCGGACTTCTTCGGACTCGGGGAAGTGGGCCAAAGCGAAAGCTATAACAGGTTTAGCGTAAAGAGGAGTCGATAGCGTAGGTCTCTACAGAAAACTTGCGCCGTGCGCCCGCGTACGCATTTTGACTAAAACACCTTTAATTATGGCGGGTCTATGTTAGGGGTGCCCTGCATGATCAGAGGTTGGTGGGGATGAGAGGGACGATGGGGATTTTCCAAATTTTCTCCATCTTCTTGAAAAAATGTATGACGAATTTTGACCAAACTCGGCAGATAGCATTTTTATGGTGATACGATTTAATTTGTTAAAAAAGACACCCCCCCCCCCCCCCGCCGAGATTGATGCGGGGGGGGGGGGGAGTTGAAGTCTCCCTCCCAGTCGCTACACTCTGGATATTTTTATCTTCTTCTGTCGAACCGGAAAAATAAAATAGAGCTATGAAGACTTTTGACAGAAATCTAATGTCTGATTATGGCGGATCCATGCAGGGTGTCCTGATAGGGGCGGGGGAGGGGAAGAGGAGGAGGGGGAGGTGGGAATTTTGCACTTTCAGCATCTTAAAAATCTATGCTATAGATTTTCACCAAACGTGGAAGGTATACAGCATCCCAGGGTAATAGAATCCCACTAAGGGGCAACAACTCCGGGAGTGGACGGGAGGGGGGGGGGGGGGGGGGGGACGAGCGTGGTGGATGGGGTGAGACGAAGGCTCAAATGTATTGATTAGAAAATTCTCTTTAACCAGAAGTGATAGATATATACCTTGCTTTATTAGCAAGTACATTTTATGCATAATGTAGGTTCAAGTTGGCTATATGGCAGATGAGGGGATGCCCAAGGAGGGGGGGGGGGGGGTAGGAACAAGGCATAATTTTCACATTGTCATCTTCTTCTTGAAAACTCACTAAGCATCCCTAGGGTAATAGACTCCCATTTCAGCTTTAAAAAATAGATAAATGAAAAATGTTCTGTACAAAAGTGATGGAGCTAATAGTGTGCTGTATAGTTTTAAATTATGAATGTAGCTTAAAGGACACGTTCACCTTCATAAACATAAAAATTGAGAGAATGCAGCAATATTAGTAGAACACATCAATGAAAGTTTGAAGAAAATTGGACAATCGATGCAAAAGTTATGAATTTTTAAAATTTTTGTGTTGGAACCGCTGGATGAGGAGACTATTAACTAAGGCTCATGATGTCATATGAGTACAACGGTGACGACATACACTGGAGTAGTCTTCTCAGCCAGCGGTGACTGCACAAACACTTCAAAATTCATAACTTTTGAACGGATTGTCCGATTTTCCTCAAACTTTCAATGATGTGTTCTACACATTGCTACATTCTCTCAATCCTTATGTTAATGAAGGTGAAATAGACGGGGGAGGTGGAATTTTCAATTTGTTATACAGTTTCTTCTTGAAACTTTTACAGTAGATATTCGCCAAACTTGGCACGTGGCGTATTTATCGGGTGATATGACCTCAATTTTTAAGAACACCACGCAACCCCTACAGTATGGGAGGAGGTGGAGTTCCCATCCTCTATCCTAGCCCCTTGAAAGAGGCCGAGACGAGGGGTGGGGTCGTTCGGGTGGAATTAAGCATTTCAGGTATATCTTGAAGAACCTAGTCATGACGAAAGGAACCTTTATAGGAATTTTCTGTTCAACCACCAGTGATAGAACACAATAATTTTATCACATGTTCAGAAGGTAGGCCTACTTTGATCAAATTCGGCTGCTTACAAAGGGGGGGGGATGCCCTCTTTTTAGCCCCCGCTTTGGGGAAAGGGAACAAATTGGATTTGTTGCCCTTCCGAACAAAGTGGGATTCTAACCCTATAAAGGATGCTACCTCCCATGTTTGATGAAAATCCGTCAAAGATTTCTCAAGAAGATGCAATTTAAATGCGGAAAATCCCCCTAATCCCCCATAAGGACACCTCTCGATCCGTCATAATCAAACATGACATTTCAGTCATTAATGTCTTCATAGCACACTAACTTAGTTCTATCTTTTTCGGTTCGACAGAAGAATATAAAAAATTCAAAAGTTTAGGAACTCCGAGGCTTCAACTCCCCTCCCCTTCGGCGGTGTGCATGTGTGTGCATGTGTGTGTGTGTGTGTGTGGGGGGGGGGGAGACATTTTAACAAATTGAGATCAAATCACCATAAAGATGTAATCTGCCAAGTTTGATGAAAACCCGTCATAGATTTTACAAGAAGATGCTGAAAACGTGCATCCCCCTCCTTCCGCTTCATACCCGATCAGGGCATCCCTGGATCCGTCATAATCAAACATGAAATTTCAGTCATTAATGTCGTCATAGCACTAACTTAGCCCTCTCCTTTTCAGTTTCACAGAAGAAGATAAAAAAAAAATCAAGAGTTTAGCCCCCCCCCCCCCCCCCAATCCAAATTAAACAAATTAAGATCATAATTACCATAAAGATGCTATCTGCCAAATTTGGTGAAATTCCGTTGTCGGCCGGGTTTACGAGAAAATAAAAAGGGTAAAAGTTTAACGAGAAGTTTTGTTAGACATCAAGTTCATGTAGTCTCAGTCTTCCGTTGAAATACATAATTTTTACATTTCCCGGCGTTATTACAAATCCCGGGGTTACACACTCGCGGGCCGGTGGAGCGTTTTCAAAAGTGGGGATGGGGGGGGGGGGCACTTCCGGGTTTCATGAGCTAACAAGCAAAGAAAGAAAGAAAGAAAGAAAAAAAAAAAAACACCTTACTGCGCACACGCTTCACGGTCTCTATCTATCAAAGAGGTTCTAACCTCTTTGCTATCTATTCCCTTTCTAGTGCCACTGTCGCACTTCCGGGGTAAAAAAAGTGTGTGTGGGGGGGGGGGGGGGGGAAGTGGTGACACCTAATATGTATTCCTATGTAAGGTGCAAAAAAAAAAGGGGGGGCGGCCCGGCGCCCTGGCACCCCCCGGTTCCGTCGGCCGTGTTCATAATTGTTAATTCTTATCTCGGCGTTGACTAGATAAAAGTTATGGTAATGTACCTAGGCCTAATCGTCAGAACTGATGGAGACCTATGCTGTGTGTGTCTTCAATGTTCATGATTGTTGCTCAGAGTTTTGGAGACTTTTTTTTTGCTTGTAACCATTGATAGAATATTAAGCCCTTCATGATAGAACTGAAATACCACTCTGTAAACATTAACGATAATTAGAAGTGGGTGGTGATTTATAGGCGAATGAACGGGGACGATTTCGTGAAGTATATAACCATACCCCCTGCCTGCGCGGGCGGCGCCGCCTATCACACCTACCGCTACCGGCGCGGCCGCGGCTGGCGGGACCGGCTAGGCTACCGGCTCCATAATTATGATCGACAAAAGGTCAGGTCCGTTTTCATAAAACTTGTCATCAGTGTGCACGTACGAAGCGGAGGTTGGAGGTGCAGCGCTGCTTATACGGAAGGATATTCTACGAGTCAGCAAAGGTAATTATACACGGCAATCATGCACTTGCCATTAAACACGAGAGAGGTAATTCGATTTTGCTGAATTCAGGTAATTTAGAGCAAATACTTACTTGTTTTCGCCTCATTTCACTCGGTAGCGTAGCCCAGTGAAGAATCGAATACTACCGGTGCATTGCGCGTAGTCCCATGCGCGCATTCTCGTTCTATACGCGAATGCATAATTTATGCTAGAGGGGTAGACTATGTTGTTGTTCTTGTTTTGGTTTTAATGGCGGGTACCGTTTCAATGTAGTCTACTATACTCATCGACCACCTACTTTTAGATCGACCACTGGGACCCTCGCGCCGCCATGGCTTTCTCGCATATAAAATAAAAAATAGGGCGTAGAGTCGGGGCACCACTCAGTTTGCTGCAGCGCAGGGGTCCAGTTTGCAGCACCCCTCGGCCCTAGCTACACGCAGCCGCTGTAGCAGCGCGTCGCTTCGCGACAGCGGCTGCGTGTAGTTACCCTCGGCCCTAGGAATTAATATCTAACCATATCTTCAAAAGTAACGTTTAGAAGGGTATTGACCGTTTTTTCTAACGTTAAAATTATTTTATTTGAAGAGCAACTGAAGAGCTTTCTTTTGATACCAGAATCATGAAATAACTTGGATGGTGGCCTTCATAATTCTAATTTAAACCGTCTGTGTCACACTGTTTTTAAAAAAGTAGGCCCCTTAGCCTGACCAGACCGCTGTGCACAGCACAGCAGTCTGACATGTACTACAACTAGTGTTTAAACGTACGTAAACGACTGTCGCTTTTGACGGCAAGACCACAAAAATGTCTTTTATTTTGTTTGATTTTAACAGTAATACCACCCACCTATATCGTATATTGCTGATGGTTGAGTTGAATTTGGTGTTTTGTTGGTATCCAAACCTTATTGTTGAATTTTTCGGAGTACTGTAGATTGTGCGATGATTCACAAAATAAACGAACAGCCACGAACGCTCAACCCTAGTATATAGGTACGGTGTTAGCATTTTACGTATGCCCGTGCGTTTCGTGTGTTACGTATATAAAGCTTGTCGTCTTCTACCATGTATTTCCGCGCGTGCTGCTCTCATGATATGACGTCACTCCGACTACCTCCGACTACCTACGTTGTAGCATAGGAGAGTGATTGCCATTCAATAACACGCAGAAGATGAGGAGTGAAGCAATACGGACGCTCACAGACCTGATTTTAAGGACTTATTTCGGTAGGTTTTTGACGTAATTAAAAAAAAATACGCATACCGATTATTGGATGATTATCATAGATTACGGGGATTCCTTATATTTTAGTTTTCCACGATTAAAAAAGATATTCATGAAGGAGTCGCACAACCACCACTGAAAAATGACAACGTCTGCGAAGGAGTAGCCGTGCAGCCCTGTCGCTTCGCGACAGCGGCTGCGTGTAGCTAGTAGGCCCCTATGACTTTCTTAACAAATGTTAAGAATATAGACTTTGTTCTGTTGATAGGCAACCACCATCATCCCTTGTTTGTATCTTTATACAAAATCTTACCATGAAAAGAGGCCTGGCATGGTAGGGATTCCTTGTGTAACTGTGTTAAATATTCTAAAATTCATTTCCTTTTTCAGTTTTGAGGATTGCAACAGTGACCAAAATGTCGGGGATGGGTCCGGTTTGCGGCAGGATTTACACACATAGACATGTCAAAACGGGTGGAAATTGATGAAATACATGCGATCTTGAAAAACTATGAAATCGTGAAGGATCGAGATAATGAATCCAAATAAAGTGTTCTAACAAGCTGAAAACTAGTTGGACCATCAGAAAATATTTGGTTTTTGCAAAATTTTAATGTTTGCAGAAACCAGGGGACATTTTTGTGTGGGGTGCTGCAAACTGGACCACCTGCCGCAAACCAGGTCCTCTTCGTGGTTGCAAATTTTCTACATAAAATTGATTATTATGACTTGGGTAATTGTCCACCATACAAATTTGTGATGCATTGTCAAAGGCCTTTGGTACTTCTTCCAATAAAAGAAAAAATTATTTAATTTCTGTTGCCTGTTTTACCGGAATACTACTAAATACCCTTGAAAAGGCCATAACCTGCCGCAAACTAGGTCCGCTACTCTATACGATATAGAAACCTATGCGTGGGACGGGGCGCAATACGGTGGAACATTCAAACATGAATACAAATCAAGAAAAATTAGGGGGATAGGCCCTACAGGTAAATAACCTGAGGCTGAGGAAACAGGAGGAAAAAGAACTGAACGAAAGAAAATCCTCATTAGTAATATGGTAACCCTAACGTTACAGTATACAAATAATGACTGCTATGAGGGGCACAGTTATGGTTTTCACATCACCGAGGGCCTACATAATTTTAACTGTGCCCTGAATATCAAGCTGTCATTATTTGTTTTAATCACTTTTATATACCGAAAATAGAGATTCCGATATATAACGTTATATAACGCCCTTATTGAAACTGACCGCGTAGTATAGTATTGGCGCACAGAACGCTTAGTACGCACTTCACTGCGTGCAGAGCACATAAAAATGGATTGGCTTTGACTGTTGATGAGGATACTAGTGTGGGAAAATGCGAAAATTAACTTTTCATTAACGGTGTGAATCAAGGACAAAATTTCGAATGAATATTTTAACCGAATCGTGATATGTAATGTCTATGGAAGTTTCTAAAAAGCTTCGTACAACAAGATGTTCAATACAACTTAGTTTGTGTGCATTGTCAATGCAAAAACAGCGGTCGATCTAAATAAGGAGCGGCACCGCGGGGAGCTGAAAAGAGGCCACGCAAGTTCGACAGCGATATTTTTACACTGAAACTTCGAATTGAAAAGGGAAAAATGGCATTTGATAGTGCTGGATTATCTCAATCACGTACATATAGGTCAAGGTTTTACGTGAATTTCAGTGTTGAATATTCTTATCAAGCAAATAAACATTAGGTGGTCGATGAGTAGTAGGTCATAATAGTAATACACGCAATTATTGCTAACATATATAATTGCCCATTCACTGGAATTATGTGCTTTTCAATGGGAAAACAGGTGGTCGGTTTAAAAAATGAGCTACCACGGGCGCACGAAAAAACCTCCCGTGTGTTTATCATCGAGATTTACGTGCGTAGGATACGGAGCAACAATCTGAGCATGTGGTAAGGAACTGCGGTATTTTCTCCCAAGGTGAGATGAAATTGAGGTAAGTCTGTTGAATATTTTCGGTGAAATAGTGGTTACAAATAAAGGCGGTCGACGAGTGGTAGTTCCAACCATATAACGTTAGACCCTAGTGCAGGTGTGATCGATGTTTTAGACACCTACTCAGTATCATTAATGCAAGACACTACGCGCAGTGGTTTTGCATTCTTTACTGGGGATTTGAAGATGTTGAAATGTGACTGAAAAGCATGAGAACAAACAAGATCTACAGTTATACAGCAAACATTGACACTGTAAATGGTCTGTAAAGATGACTGCACATTGGAAAAGCATTTAATTTACCGTACACTCTACATGCTTTTTTTCACACGCAGTCCATTGGCAATACCAATTCTGATTATAGAGGGTATGATAGTAGGGGTGGTGATTTCAAACATTGTACTACGCATCAACCACTTTTTGACCTTGTAGATTTATTGGAAAATATCCAACAGTTTCACCTTAATTTCACTTTACTCAAGGCAGAAAATACTGCATATTGTTGTCTCGTGTAGTACCGTACATGTGGAATTCTCGGCGTCAAATGCAAGTGACATTGACCCTTGCTTGCATTGATCATAATGCCTGATATGTGATTCCCACTGCCCTAGGTACACTGTGCCTAACTGCGACCAGCCCCAACGCGAAGCGTGAAATAACTGTTTACAAGGAGCACCCCCGGGTTACATCGTGCCATGAACACAGAAGGCAGAGTTCGAGACAGACTGGGATGCCTTCTCAACCACCTGTACAGTGGGCCTAGAGGAGATGGAGTGAGTAGTAGGTGTGATGGTGCAGTCCTGAGGCAATGTTCATCAAGAAGCCAAATTAATAACGATATAACAGTAACTGCAAGTGATCAAGGCACAGCTCTGTCCGTTCTTGACCGGAGTCAAGAGACACATCTTCATGTCCACGCTCAGTCTGGCCTCAGTGATGAACTACTGGATATCAGGGTCAGCGGCCTGGAGCCAGGTCAGGAGGTGACCCTGAGAGCATATGTGATGTCAGAGTGTGGACGGTATCGCTTTGAATCAAGCGCTCAGTATGTGGCTGACAGGTCAGGTCGAGTAGCAGGTGAGCAGGGGGAAATGTCTTTGTAACATCTTTGCTGAAATTCATGGGCATGACTTGATAGAAACAAGTTCTATGTTTAAAAAAAAAAAAGAAATGATCACATGAAATGACTTCAGCAGTATCCATCATGTGTTCTTTTGCTGTGGGATGTATCACATTTCAAAATTGTTTTTCATCATCTTTCTTTTTGGTAGTCCAGAATGATCCTTCCATTGGTGGCAGCTACACAGGAGTAGAACCACATGGGCTTCTGTGGAGTATGGTTGCCACGGATACATCCAAGTGGCCTCGGCTCATCAAGAAGAACATCCAGAAGCCCTTTGTCTATCACTTCCGAGTGGTGGATGTTGCTGGCCGACTGCTGGGAGAGGCATCTGCTGAGAGGTGGTCCCTGGCAGACTATGTGGATAGGATTCCCCTCACTCATGGCAAAGCCAAAGGATGTCTCTATCTCCCTCAGCAGAAGGGTAATCTGGCTTAAATCTACTTGAAGATGTTGACCAATTTAAGCTCCAGCTCTTTACACTACAAAGATAACCAGTAGAAATGATTTCAAACTGCAGCATTGAGTAGAAGGTGAAACATGTGCATTGATCACAGTTCTGATTTAATGAATGCTGTGATTCAGAAAAAACCTGTTTTTATTAAAGTAGGTCGTATGATCCAGATTCAGCATAAAGACAAATTGTAGATGGGTATTTCAAGAAGATGATCTCTCCACTCTGTTGTCTATCACTTTGGTAAGGTAATACCACTCTGATGCCTGTCCTGATCGACATAAGGGGCGGGGTGCCGTACCTGATAGAAGATCGCCCCTCCCTCCTGGCCTCCCACGGGTTCGCCACCATCAGTGTAGACTATTTCAGGAAGATGAGGGGCGGGGCAGATTTGACGAGTAGTGTCATCACCTACTTTGACATGCAAATCTTCCTTGTGAGTATCATCATCTGCTGTCAGGATGTTCTGGATCTGTGTGAGGTGACTGAGATCTGTCAATCAAAAGGAGCAGCAACGACTGTCTCATTTCAGTGGTTCCCTATCCTCAATATGAAATATATTTTCTTAGTTGATCTATTTTTTTCTTACTTGCTGGTGCAGTTTTGTGTATTGTATTGCTGTGTTGTTGTTGTGTGTTTTTTTTTTTCAGGAAGCTTTGCCAGGTATGCATTTGGAAAGAAGTTAGCAGAAAGTATCATACAGAGTGTGTATGTTTCAAATTTCTTGTTCAATTTTCAAGTGTGACTGTGGTGTATTGAGTGGAGTGTCTAGATGAAACTAATCATTTTAGCACAGGTACAATGATCATATCTTTCTTAGAGTATTTCAATAAGAAAGTCTTGTGTTGTTGCCTTGATTGCTTCAAATGAACCATGTTCTTGTTGCTTTACAATCCTTACCCCACAAGCAAAAGCATATAGTTTAATTGTGTGCTATAGTACTCTGCCCAAGCTATTTAAAAGCCTGATCACTTAACCCATCAACCCTGTATAATATAGATTCAGCTGATAAGATACCAGTTGGTCAATCATCAAATGGATATAACTCACAGAGATTCAATTGGTCATATGCTTAAGATCACATGCTTTTGAATCCTCGGCGGAAACAAACATATTCCATGTTATACTTTGGACTCTGGAATAACTATTGAAAGAATTACAGGATAAATCTTTAAGTAGCTACTGTAGCATCACTCTATATGAAATAGTTTGGATTGGTATTCACTGTGAAACCATAACTCTTCAACAGATCATCAAATCTTTGAGTTTATTTTGTCACACTTGCTCTGTAAGTGAGGAGTGCTCTGCAGTTATCAGTGAATAGGAGCAATATTAGTAGCTTGACATAACTTTGGTATTGATAAATATTATCAATATGAATATATTTTATGTTATACATTATATTATTGCAGAGTTTTATGATAAAGGATTTGGGTGATTAAACAATTTTTTTTTTTTCCTTCAAACATTTACATGTATGCTAGAAGTTTCTGTGTATATATTGCATTGGATTTTGTCTTTGTCAGGACATCATCGATTTCATCAGGGAGCATCCTCGTCTGGACATCAACAGAGTTGGAATAGTGTCTGCTTGTCTTGGCGGCTATCTGGCCATGAATGCTGTAGCCAGAATAGCGGGACTTCCCATCAAGTGTTTGTCAGTTACAGGAAGCGGCGACGTTCCTCCAACTGGTGTAGGTCTTGTCCTACCTGACGGAACTCGGATCATACCCCCGTGAGTACCAGAAACTCATGATGACCTCAAAGATAGAATTATTATGGGGCAGATTCAGGAATTCCATAAAGTGGGGGGGGGGGGGGGGAGGGGCGCAAAGCAGTTCATATTTCCGGTGCCACTTCAGGGTTTAATCAGCTGAGAAGCAAAAAAAACAAACAAACAAACAAAACAAAACCAACAACAACAACAACAGCAACAATAACAACAAAAAACCCCACATATTTTTTTGTACTACTTCTGGGGTTAATCATGCGATTTCCTGCGTACTTTTCTTTCAAAAATTTAAGGGGGACATACACCCAGTGCTCCCCCTTTAATTTTTTCCTTTTATTTTAAAAAAGAAAACAAAATTCTTCCACTGTGTTATTATTATTATTTTTTTTTTGTAATAACGGTATGTAGATGATGGCTGATGTGAACATTCAGATTGTCTTCTGAAGAGATTGAAATTCTATCGAGGGATTTTGTGACTTCCGGTCGGCAAAATATGTGAATTCACAGTCGGCAAAAACTGTTTTATTTTGCAAAACCCAAACTATAATCCAATTATTCTTTTATTTATTAAATGGAAATTAGAAATAAAGGCAGGCTTACCTGAAATCCTGTCTCTCGAGTACTTTATAACATGCTTGTACCTACATTGCGCAGAATCCTCGTGTGTGCACGTGCGCAATAGCGTTGTAACAAGCGGCGAGTTCAAAACATTTTCATGTGATGTTAAATTCGTGGTTCAACCTCAAAGCGCGAAAAGCGCAAAAAAAAAAAAAAAAAACACCGCGAAAGAAACCACTTTTACAGTATCATAATTTGTATATTCCTGACATCCCCAACTATCATTATCTGAGTTATCGTGGTTGGTCAAAGTACACTGAGAATGTGCAACATCAACTTTTCACAAGACTCTGCTGAGCCTGGTGTAGAGACTGTCATCAGACACTCCAAAGATTTGAGGAGATCAAATCCAAATAGAAGAGTGGACTTTAGAGCCAACAGACTGCAGAAAGTTCTCACACTTATCAACACTGCTCACAAAGTACACATTAAGATGTGTCAAGAGTGTCTAAAGACTAGAGTTCCTATCATCCCGCATTTGATATCTTTGCACTTTGTAGACACCGTATATGTTCTCCTATGGGTTAACAATTAGAAAATCTTTTACCCTCAGTTATTTGTTAGTATTTCTTCATTGTGCAATCACAGACTGATTATTATAAGGTAACCCATGTAGTACAGTTTACTCTATGTCAATACGGTTGTACAAATTTAAAAAGTATTAAAAAGGATAAATCATTCTTACATGTGTATTCAACATCTTTATGCTCCTAGACTTTATTTGGCTGTCACATTCCTGTGACGCTCAAAGAAAGAAAAGCCTGTGGTAGTGTGCACATTTTCTGCATGTTGGGTATCAGTTCTAGGCAATTGAAATATGAGTGAGAATTTGATGTCACAGGTGCTCAATTTTTCATGAAACAGTGTTGCATTGTGTGCATATCAACCACATGACAGATTAACTGTAGGGTCTAAAACAGGCCAAGTAATATCTGCAGTGTGCAGCAAATAAACTGCTCATGTGAATGCTTCAATGCAGTCTGTGGAAGCGCATGACAGTTGGTCATGTCACATACAAATACTTTACCACCTCAATGACATGATCGAAGTGAGATATAGTGAGATCATGGTAGCAAATCTTGATAGATTTGGATCATGTGTAACTTTTAAAGGCAGATGTCTTCTATTTCACCCAAAGTTAATCCAGTCGTATCCAGATAGCACTGAAGGAAAGGAAGAACACAGACATCATATTGTCCAGTGAATGCAAAGTCCAAAAGCAACCAAAATAAGTTTTTTACATGAAATTTCTGTAGTTCACGAGAATATATAAATCATCAGCCAGTATCCCTTACCGTCAGTTTCAAACTCAATTAAAGCTAATGCTCTGGAAGTTTGTTGTACTGTTTTTGTGACACTTTTGAGAATTTCTTTTTTTTTTCAGACAGCCGAGTTTCGATGGTCAGGTGTTCGAAGGAGAAGATGGCCTACTGTACTGGACAATCACTGAGGAGCGTGTCATTCCTTCGGGAGAATTTGTGACTCCAGTAAGTGATGAAGATTGTGATTATGATGATGATGATGATGTGGATGGTGATAACGATTATAATGGTGATAAGGATGATTGTGATACTGGTACCGGTTGTTACGAGGATGATCCAATGCACAGTGTCTTATAAAAATAACATTCTGCAAAAACAAACAATTTAAACAAGCAAGCAAATTAACTGGCATGACAGGAATATTGTTTTCAGTTTCCATCAGACAGTGCCATTAGTATTCATCTGTAATAGATTGCCAATTTGGTGTAGCATACACCTGTCTAACATAGTCTTGGTGGGGCTATGCAGCCAATATGTGAACAGTGTGGGAATTAGTAACAAATGCGGTCATAGTTCAATGTCAAATACAAGTAAACAACTGAAACTTTGTGATCATGATATGAACTGAAGTTTTAACAAAAGACTGAGCAGTCAGACATGTTCTGTTTTTCATATATTCATAAATTTTGCATGGATATAAATCAGAACAAATCATGATCAATTTCAGTCAGGGTGCATCGTATGCTTACCCTTTTTTTTGGGGGGGGGGGTGGTTGGGGCAACAATCAGTGTTTTGAAACATGACAATTAGTGCAAAACATTGTTGTGTCCCAGCTCTCATTGATAGAAACACAATTTCAAAATGATGATTCCAAATGCACAGAAATGTGCATTTATAATCAGCGATTCTCTCTAATCACGTTTACTGGGGAAGCATGAACGCAAAATCACGTACATAGTGTTTCTACAATGTACAGTGCATGTTTGTCAATCCTCTCTTTCTTGAGCTTTAAAGAATAAAATGAGCATAAACAGTACCCTCCTGAATGGCATTTTGGATCAGCGTTGTGGCTCAGTGTTTCAAAAACGCTGACTCTGCCTTTGCAAACTGAGCATTAATCTTGTGTGTTATGGCAGTTGGCGTGTCATTTCAAGTTCTCTTCCCTGGATTGCACTATCTTGTATGTTGGTTTGCATTAATGTGTGTACAGGTGGAAGATATCAATATTCCAATGCTGTTCCTCATCCCAGGAGATGACAGGTTTGTATCATCACTGAAGCGCACTAACAGGGTGAGTAGTCTCACTTCAAGACACACTAAATTTCCCATGTGTCTCTAAGACTTTTCTTGCTTTCATTTAACCCAGTGACATCTGGAGATTTCATTCAATAATTCAACTTTTTCTCACTGAAGGAAGCAGCACATTTTACACTTTCACCAGATACCCGGTATTGAATGAGGAGTAGCATGATACAGGGATGGTATTAATGCAGCAAGAAACATAAACTCACATCCCACTCACACAGACACACACAGACACACACACAGACACAGCTGTAAGTGCAGCCTTTGGAAATGGTTTCTAGTGTAGATACTAAATGTAAACATTTTTTTTTGTTTTTTAACCACGTAGTAGTCTTGTAAAGTTATACTTTACTATAACCTGAAGTACGGTATCTAGGAGGAGCATTAATGTGGTAGACTTGACTAGTTCTTGACAAAAGAATGCCTTCACTGAAAGATGGCTGTACAATGTATTCAGTGCAAATCTTATTCTGCAATCAAATGAGATTATTTTTAAAAAAGAGATGGCAGCTGTTGTGGACTATTATAATGATGCTGATTGTATGATTAGATATCATGTGACAATGACATGCAGATGTTAATGTGTGCATAGCCCCCCCCCCCCCCCACCCCCAGTTAAAGGTAGGGGATACCTTTTACAGAACTCCCAAAATGCAGCAAAACATTAAATATGAACCTCAGGGGACTTGTTTAGGCCACTGCTGAGAAATTTGGAAGTCAACAGTTATCTACAATTTGAATAATGCACAAAACTCAACTACTCAGTAGTTCTGTGTGTCAGCCACAGTTAAGCCTTTTTGTTGCAGTCTTCTGTATTTTTTATCTATAAACACACATCTAAAAGTATAAGAGCTGATGTAATAGCATATAGAGTATGTGGCAAGAATGTATATAGAAATGTTTGTAAGTTTTGATGAACTTTCTTCACAAAATATACATGATGGACACACATGCAGTGCATGGGTCTGCAAAGGTAGCCTAGCAATGTACTGGAATTTACGGTGAGCCCCGAAAAAAATTCAATTCAAAATCTAACGGTCAATAAAAATGTACTAAATGTTACCTTCCACTTTCAATACTTTATGGGAGTTTCTAAAATGATACTCTCTTCCACATACCACTGTATTTATACAACTCTTCATTTAAGGCATGCAAATGGGATTCCCTACCTTTAAAGGTAGATCAATAAAGTCAATTTTCTCATGTAAACTGCATCTTTTCCTGGTGGCCCACAAGCATTTTGGGCATACTTGAGGTTGATCATTATGTGCACATTGAAATAGGGAGCATTTTGCTTAGGCCCTTTGTATGCATCTATAATTGAGATGAAAAAACAACAACAATAGCACTAAACATGTCATTGCCCTTATTCCATTTTTACTTTCACATAATTTTTTTAAATTTTAATAATTCATTAAGAGTAACATTGTAAAGATCGTAATGAAATATGTAAATACCATACAGTTTATTCCAGGCCCCGTTTCATAAAACTTATCAGTGACAGATTGGCGTAATTGTTATAAGCTACTGAAATCCTTGCATCTGATTGACTAAGAGCAAATTTGTCACAGAAATGTGGCAGTTGTCACTGATACCAAGTTTTGTGAAACGGGACCCAGCTTATGTTCCGTCTACTAGTCAAATTTCCACTTGGGAAGTCATTTAGCTATTTAGGGAAATTTAAGATAAGAAGTGTGTTTAAACTCAGTTACATGTATATGTTTGTTCTATATTTTTGTGCCCTAAATGGAAACAGTGCATATGCAGCAATACTATGCTGTATTTTTTGAATACCTTTGTACCAGCTGCATGCCTAGAGATATTTGCCACTGCAGGTTTTCAGAAATCAATGATATGGAGATAGTGCCTTCGTTATATTCTCTTTCTCTCTGTTGATAGATGCTCACTCGACTCCAGAATGTTGGAAAACATCATTTATTTGAAGCTGTCTTCTTGAGAGGCACCGGCCACATTGTGGATGTGCCATACCTACCACTCTGCAGATTTTCCAACATCAGTCCTGGTGCCAAAATAGGTACCAATATGACACAATTAAAGGCACATAGACCCGGTGGTGTAGTTGAATGCGTACATGGGCGCATGCCGCAAGGATCCTACAGAGACCTATGCTATCAACTCCTCTTTGGCGCTTACGCTTTGACTCATTTCCAGGAGTCCAAAGAAGTCTGATCACAGTTCGGTTCTTGATTCGGCTGATGATGACAGCTTTAGCAAACTTCTTCTGTGACGTCTTACTAAGAAGCATGCACCCTGGTGTCATTACAGATTGCGTGATGCACAGAGAAGACAACGAAGGCAATGAACGCTCAACCTCGGCAATCTTCGTATCAATACGAACTGTGATCGGCACTCTTGTCCAACAGCGCCCCTGCAACTACCGGGTCTATATGCCTTTCAAGGGATGGGATTGTATTGGTTGAGATGGGGATTCACATTTTAACTTTTTGCGAGATAAATTAGAAACCATGTACACCGTATATGGAATGTAACATAGAACTCTAAAAAGGAATTAAAATCTTATTTGATGAAAATCGGTTTTGAACTGGCTGAGATATCCAAAAGCCCAAGAGGTTCTTATAAAAGATGGGACCCAGCTTTTGTTATTACCTCTTTGTTTTAATTTATTTTTAGATATCTCATTTCAAAACCGATTTCCATCAAATAGGCTTTTAATTCCTCTTAGAATTGTACTAGTATGCTCTATTTCATAACTGGTTTCTAATTATCTCGCAAAAAGTAAAAAAAAATCTGAATCTCCGTCTCGGCCAAAACTAAACCATTCCTTTAACAAGATTCACTTTATTTGAAAGTTTTCATGGTGATGTAGTAGATGATTGAGCAAGGTTTGTGGTAACACCATGTTTGTGAAGTCCTCAAAAGAACTTCTTCTTTTTTTTTTTAATGAAAGAAGAAAGAGGAGAGTGAAGGAGAGAAGAGGTGTAGAGAGAGCGTGAGGAAGGCAAATTAGTGGCAGTCAAACGGCAGAAGTGAGCTGGAAGTGGAGGTTGTTCTAATGGAGACTGGAGAATAAGTGGCAGGTGCAGGTGTAAAGAAGAACAGAGTGAGAATTGGGCAAAGGGTTTGGAAGTCGGTGGGAGGAGAAAGATGAACCAGAAAGGAGGTGGGAGACGGGGAAGGAGAAGGTTGGAAAATTGTGGGGATATGGGAGAGAAGTGATGAAGATGTGAATGTTTGAAAGATGGAACAGGAAATAAAGCCAGAGAGAAAAGAAGTGATTGAGAATGTGGAATCAACAATAACACAGTAATTCTCTTTGCATAGTAGAAGGCAACAAGGTGTGCTTTTGCAAGATAAGAAAATGTAATGTTCTGTGTTTTTTTTTTTCTGTGATGTGGTATTTATGCAGATCTAGATGTATTTATCCACATGAAATTCTCTCCACTTGGATTTTATTGTGGTTTCTAAAATCTTAATGTCCATTTTGCCTCAGATCTCTTTGGGACCTGTGGAGGTGATCCAAAGCTTCACAGTCGTGGCCAAGAAGTGGCTTGGAGAAAGACTATCAACTGGTTCCGCCACCAGCTAGGGGTGACTGAGGTCTATCGCACAGACTGGCTAGACTCTGAACAAGGCCAATGAAAAACAATATGTATCGTTGACATCTTCCCTTGCCCAGTGATGTGCCTCGGCGATAGCTTATGCAGACTGTTAGCGGGTACTTAAAACTTGCATCCACACAACAGCTACATGTATGTGATCTTAACTTCTTATCCTACTTATATCCTACATGTGGGAAACAGGAACATTGTTCTTTCAATCAATTTGGAGGTTGGTTAAGGAAAATAATCATATGTTGTAGTGCATTGATCATTGCTCAGTTAAGAATACTGTACAGATATTTGCTAGCATATTCTCTATAGGCAGGATGGGCAGGTTTGATGTCTGCACCATACACATGCGCTGAAATATCACTCAGCAGTACCCGGACTTAAGTAAATGTTACTAGATATGAATGTGCATACAGGAAACACTTCCAAGAACTTGGGTTATGATGTGACATATGGGACTTTGTTTGTATGCAGGAGTGGATCCAGGAATTTCCTAAAGGAGAGGTGCCTTTGCAAAATTAAAGGGGGGCGCACACACGCCCCCTCATTTTTTTTTCTTTTTATCTCTTTTGTTTTAAGAAGAAATGAAAAGGGGGCGCATGCTCGGTGCGTCCCTCTCTGGATCCACCACTGGTATGCATAAGTGTCAGGCATATTTTATCCATTTTTTAAAGCAATCTGTTATACATTGTAATTGAATCATGTGAATTTGACATTTTGCTTCTTGTGCCAATAGCAGCTCCAACAAACTGAAATACTTATGAGTAGTATGTGACCCTGCACCTCAAAACAAACAAAAAGTCGCCAGACATGAATTTTTAGGTAAGACCATATTCTGAAAGAACAGACTAAATTAAGCTTTAAAATGATGTATAACTCAAATCAAATGGACTCTCATAACCTATCTAATTATTTGAAAGAAAGCACAAACTCGGGTAAAGTGTGAACTGAGAAAAGAGGCTCTGAAGTACAGTGTCTATTCAAGCGCTTAATCTTTACCAAACCATGCTGGCTGTGCGATGAATGGGACAAAAAACAGAAAGTAAACCACCAGAGTAATAACAATGAAGGGATTATCAGATTAAAATTAAGCATGCCTCATTAACAAATTCTGTCCATAATTTATGCCAACTTTCAAAGCAGTAGCACCATTCTTTCAAAAGTTATTAGAGGTGAAAGTGAAGAGTGTGGACAAGGTTTTTCAGAAATGAAAAAGGGATTCTAAAGACACACTTTAATAATCACACTATTCTACCAAAAATGTTCGAGATAAACTGCTAAATAAACACACTTTCCTGCCCGTTTTATGATACCAAATTTTAGCATAATGTAAAAGAAGAGACCCGCTCTTTCAGAAAATATGAAAAAGTCAAGTTCGGCTAGGTTGACCCATTTCACTTATTTTCAGTCCTCACGCAAAATCAGTGTGTGCGACTTTATGTTCGTTTTGAAGTGCACGGTCACATATGATACTTCAGTACGCAGTATCGACTCTTTGACATGTGCAATGCGGTATCTTAGGATGCTTGCAAGACAAGGCAGATAATGTATTCTGTAAAGTATTGTGTAAATTATGCTGTTAGAATTCAATGGCCATATCATGGGAAGAATTGCCATTAATCTTGGGGAAAACACCTTGAGCTGAGAAGTTTTTGACCAAGATTTTTTGGATGAATTGCTAAATTTCAGAGTGTTTTGTTAATTGTGCTTATTAATGTGCAAAAGGTGATAGTGTATCGTTTGGGAGTATAATCTTCATCAGCAGCAGAAAGGATCTATTCTTAGCCAGAGTACCTTAGACTGTTAGTAACAAGACACTTGTATAGTGATGTATGTTTAACTCTTATTCTTAATTAAAACTTTTTAAAGGGAAATTCCATTTCTTACGTTAATGTCGCCTTGTGTGAAAACAGAAAAGTCAGAGAAACTATAAACTGATGAAGCATACAGAGTAAAACAAATTGGCAACTCTGTGTGACGTAGGTGTTGAGCAATTTTTGATTTGTTTTGTACATGAACATAAAATTTCACTTAATGTCATTTTCTCAAATATTTTGTCAAGGACTCCTCTGCTGAGGAGAATATGCATTACTCTTATCATATACCAAAAACACATCTGAAGAATAGAGAATTCTTTCTAGTAAGAAAAGATAATTTGTGACTTTTGTTGAAAACATTGTGAGGTGAGTTTGAATGTTGAAATGTTTCATGCCACTTCAGTATGTGCCAGTGAAATAAATTCTCACTCAACCAATGCACTTACATTATGTTTGACTCTAAACTCCATGCACTGTACCATTATCTTTAGCTCAGAAGACAATGCTACATTGTGCAGGAACATTCAACTTTCATCAACATTGAAGAAGGTTATGAGGGACATGTAGTGTGTTGAATTTCAAAGTTGTATAAGTTTTTATTTACAGTTGTAGATTTTGAAGAAAACAGAAAACATTGATCACAATTATTTACAAATATACAGTGCACTCCCGTTATAACGAAATGCTCGGGACCGGGAGTTTTCTTTCGTTAAAACGAAATTTCGTTATAACCGAACAAATACAATATATAACGACAACAAGGAAACCACGTATATATATCATATTCTGTTTGCCGAATACCAGTACTCATCATACACTGGAGAGCTATGTGAAATGTGATGGGATAACTGTATCACAATAATAAACGCAAGTTCCCCTCAGAATCTGTGCGTGACATAAGGAGCGAAAACACAATGGCGTGAAGCGTTCACCCATGCAGAGATGCTGTAAATGCTTGTTCTGCTATACGTATTTTCGAAAGCAATTCGCATTTCGTTATAACGGAGCACATTTCTTTGTTTTTCTTTGTCTGTGGCGCTCGGAAAAGACTTCGTTGTAGCGGAAATTTTGCTATAACCGTGTTCGTTATAAGCGAATTTTGTACCATAGACTTTAATGGTGATAATTTTGGGACCAGAAGATTTACTTTGTTATAACGAAATTTCGTTATAACCGTGTTCGTTGTAACGGGAGTGCACTGTACAATTCTAGTGGTAATGACTTCATTTCCTCACAGTTCATACAATATGTAAATCTATTATTGAATGGTAAATGTTAATTTTTATCGTATAGCAACATTCACTAATGTTGACCTGAACATAGATTCACAAAAAGTCAATGGATACTAGTACAAGACATTATATACTCTTATATGAATTGTATGAGGGTTGAATTACCACCTTTTTTATAATTCATTTGCAAATTAAAAAAAAAAAGAAGAAAAAGATTTCTTTTTTTTTTATTATTCAAAGGGATATGTTGGATGAAGCTCCAATCCACGACCACATTGGTTTTGATTGAGAAAGTGAAATCAACCAACGCCACATTGGCCTTTCAGTAAAATTGAACAAAAGTGAACAGTTTTCAAATATTGTAAACTTTTCACAATGAAAATTAATGAACTATGTGTTCTCAACTATGACACCAAGTATACCAGATGGAAAGATGATTGCCAACACCTCACAATATCTCTATTTACCCTGCATGGTAAACACAAATCTTCGAGATGAATTTTGTGTGTTTGAAATCAAACAGAAGAAAAATATCAATTCTTAGCATCAAATTAATAAATGCTTACAAGCAGTTTACATCATAGTCATGGTATATCAATCAGTCATTATGGATGTCAGACTACTTCATATCTTGATGTCACGGCAGACCAATGAAATATACATGTACATGTATTATGAAATTTTGAAGATAATTCAACAAAATTATTAGTTTTTTAATGAAAAGTACACATTCCTGTGACTTGTTACTGATGATATCACTTTCCTACTTTCAGAAAGAGGTAATGTCAGTTTCTTCTCCATTATGATAGAAGAATTGCATTTTGTCAAATTCTTGTTATATTTTCTTTACACCGTTGTTCTGCAGTGATGTCACGAATTGTTGTAGTCCATTCATGCAGCGATGTAAAGCGGTGTAAATGAAACTTTATTTTAATTCTTAACTTTTAAACTGATTATCTGTTTTTCCTCAAACTTTACTGTTGTGCTATACTAGCAAACATACGTGCTTCATTTACCCAATCCTCGTGCATATTTGGGGGAAATTCCCCTTTCTAGTGGTACAACATTTGTAATCTTCGGGCTACTGGAACTCTTTTATAATTAAAATATTCTTCGCATTATAACACTTTCTCTATTATACTACATTGTACATTCTTTATATATATGTATATATCGCATTGAGGAATTATACATACAAACTTTGGGCAAAATAACACCAAAAAACATGCTCGTTCTCTCAATCCTTTTGAATACACTCCCCTCTCAGGACTGCCACAATTTCTGAGCCTCCCCCTTTTTTTGTTGACAAGCTTTTCTTGCTTTGGAGATCCCTTTAAGGCCGGAACATTGCTCAGATGTTCAAGGAGGTTTAAGAGATGGAACTCCAACTGGCTGTAATTATTCAAACAGCTGCCATTTTTCTATTGATGCATAAAAGAATTCCACAGGTGCACTTGTGCCTTTGATGATCAGGGTTCATGCCGCCGTCTTTTTGAGCAATCTGAAGATTCATTTTAAACTCTAACATATCGTCTATATTCTGCTTGTTTATTTGTCAAATAGAATGAATGTTCTCTTACTGATAAAGCATATGAAACAAAAGTAAATACCATCCAAGATTATGTGCAAAAATGTAAACCTGAGCTGTATGTCATGAAAATATTTGAAACTGTACTCTCACTACAAAGCCGATTTTGTCATCTTTCTGATCGCTTCCGACAAATGAAACTGATAATGGTATAATTTTCGAGTATAGTTCTTTATTCAGTTAGATGTTAGACTAGTGTAAAGTTATGTAAAAACAAGTAATTTTGATTTTCATTTCATCAATGTTTGTACATTTTTTGTTTGCACATTCCCATGCCTGTACTATTAATGTACTTGTTTTCTAAGAAGGGATGGTGAAAAGCAATTACAATCATAATGACATATCTTCCTTTGAGAGTGAGGGGTGATGATACAATGCCACATGAATCAATTGTCTTCCCATCTGTGAGACAGCTCCAGTTTAGCACATACTTCAAATATTTCTGAGTGACGGCATGAAACTTGGGATCAAAGGGAATGAGACTGGTGTTACTCCATTTCCCAAACCTCCTTGGTTGGTTTCAGTTCATTATTCCGACTTTTATTAAATTTTTTTTTTTTAATTATTTTTTTTAAAAGTCCTGAAATGAAGTAAGGTTCGCGAGTGTGAAAGTAAAGAAAGGCGCATGGGTCCTAGTTCAACCTCAGCGCCAGCATGTTTGTTTGTTGTTAATGTTATTATCATTGGTGTTTATAATGTTAACGCCCTCCGGTGGGCAATCGTGTTAAGCGTCTTGGCTGCGGTAATAAATCTACACCACAACCGTACCTGGAATCGTCCGGTGTTTTCTTCTCGTAATGGCGTGGTGGCAGCGGTGGGATCCGAATCTTAGGCCCGATTTAACGTCCACAGGAATCCGAACGGGGAGAGATCTCGCTCGACATAAAAGGGGCCGGACGTTCAGCAAAAGCGCTGTGATAGTTCCAGGTACTGATTTCACCTTTGTGTGTGTAGTCCCATACATACACATTGAAAATGTGTGATGCATCAACGCAGCGATGCGCCGCAGCGGCCAAGTCCAAGGCACCCGCACCCGCACCGACACATCGGTGCCCCGTGACTACTGTCGGAACCACGGCAGCTGACACATCGTGCACAACCCCCTACTTCCCCGGAACTGTTGGTCTCTACCCTCCCGTGGAGGTCGACGTCCACTTGAGAAGTGGTACACCACTGAACATCATCAGAGTGTCAATGGCAGAGAAGTTGGAGTTGGATATTGTGGTTGATTCATATGGATATGATGATCACTTAATTCATGATTACTGGTCTATTGGAGATAGTCTCAAGCTGCCTGATAGTCTCATGCTGACAAAGATAGTAGGCCTGACCTGCTTCTCTATTTATTGTAATGGCTTACAGATGTTGTTTGATGCCATCGTCGTGAGTGATGACAACACAGATAAGGACATAATTGGCGGCGCCCCCTTCATGGAAACAAACGACATCTCAGTGCGCCCCTCAAAGCATGAAGTCACATTCAGCGATGACTCTGTGTTCACATACAATTGGCATTGTGATTATCCTCCTTCCTGTCAGCCTATTCATGCAAGTGACTATGATAACCAGCATCAACCTGTTTGCAAAGCAGCTGACAGCACGCCTGATTCCAGTCACCTTCAGCTTTTAGCTCAGTGTGAGTCTAGCTCTTGCACCAAGCGTTTGCCTGCCGCCCATGCTGGACTTCTACATACAGAGCAGGAACACCACCTTGAGTATGGACTTAGCTCTGATGACTGTCACCATCCTGTCAATTGTGATCCTCATTGCCCTACTACTACATCCCCGTCCGGCTCCCAGCTGGAAGGCGTGAATGACCCTCCACCCTTGGCTGCTACGTGCCCAGCCTTGCCAACGCACACCTCATCAATCCCATGCTCTGGCACCCCATCGCCATCTGCTGTCATGATAGACATCGCACAGACTCCCCAAGACAGAGAAGGCCCTGCCCATGCACATGGTCCACCCCCTGAGGCTGAAGCCATGGACGTTGGTCTCCCAACAGCGATGCAATACCCCGGTAGTGCCCGCATGGGTGCACCTGACCCCAAGCTAAGGGTGCCCTTCAATGTTGTCCCTAGCACTTCCTGTCACAATGGTGATGTCTGCTCCCTGACCACTGTACGGGATACCTCTGATGCCCATCTTGGTCCTGTATTGCTATATCCTTTGTGTACCAGCACCAGCAGTTTCCCTCCTGACAGCTCGACTGATGTGCACCACATGTCACCCATGGGGTGGGATACGCCTCCCCAGCCGTGGCCTGATGATGTTCTCGAGCATTGTCCTCTCGTCACTAGCCAAGTTTTGGTACAGCCAGTCCCTGCCCTTTCTGCTCCTGCCCCCTACCTTGCGTATGATGACAACCATCCCCCTGATGGTTCCAGCCGGCCACCGTCCACCATCCCCTTACGGGCAGTACAAGCTCCTTCCCTCTGGATGAGTTTGTTGCTCCTTTCCTGTTCCCATTCGCGCCCCCCTGATGCCAGCAGCCCACTGATGTCCTACATGCTCCATGCGGCTTCTTTGGCCCACACCCTGATGACTCCCTACCCCAAGTCATGCCCCTCTTCTATCTGTGCTGCCTATGCACCTGGATAGTGTGGCCCATTTTGCTTTGTGTATATTGAGTATAGACAATAGACTTTGATGGACATGTTAATCATGCAGTAACTCATTCTTTTGTGTTTTTATGTACAGATGAATAAGATGTTTAACATGCCTTTTTATCGGGTATACATGTACGATTGTATTTCATTCTTTCTAAACATTTACGGTTGTTGGTTTGTTTGTTTTTTCATCAGAAAGTAAATGTAATGTTTCAGTTGTCAGTATTTGTACCAGGTGTACCCCCTTTTTATAGATACACGTCTTCCTGATTATTTTTGTGTTTTCATAAAAAAAAAACCAAACAAACAAAGACAAGAGAGAGAATAGATACAATTGTACTGTACTGCTGTTTATCAGTAATGTCCTCAGCTTATTATTTGCTTTTCACCAATGTAGTTGGTGTACTCGTGTGTTATGATCGCTTTCATTTGCTGCAATGCAAGTTTGTCCCTGTCATACTCAAGCCTTTGGACTCTGTCCTCTTTGTACATAATATGTAAGTGTGTTGTGTTCTTAGAGGGTTCTCTATCTTTTATACGATGTGTGGTTTTACATCATTGGGTAAAGCCAATTTCATTTCTCTGTTTTGGATGGGAAACCAAATCTGTTTTTATACTTCTTACACTTTACCCTCATTCGGGTATTTGTACTTTCTGTTCAAATTTGAGATCTGAGTGATTCCTCATATGGGATTTTTTTACATAGGTTTTATGCAGATCTTTATAATTATTTTGATCTGCAAGATCTGTATAATACTTGTTTTAGTTTCAGATTATACAGGTTTTATACCTCTTGTCGATAAAGTATTGTGTATATTATGATTTATTATTGCCTCTTCTGTTGCTGTAACTTGATTATTACCCAACAGATTTCATTCAGACTTGCTAGGGAGAAGTATGGGTGATCATTCCACATGAAGGACACAACAGTTTGTGGTAATGGCGCCCTCAGTGTTCCAACTTTGGATGCCAATGCTTATTTCTTGTGTGTGCTCTATCAGCCACATTTTTTATAAGTTTTTTTTTTCAAATTTGGTAAAAAGGTGCTTTATAGTGAAATGAAGATGCTCATTTTTTTTTGGTGGTGGCACCTTCGTTTGTTCTGTTTTTATACATGAAAAGGTAAATTCTACAGGGTCCGCTTGTGTGTGCGACCCTACCTTGTTTTTTGACTGATCTTTAAAAAAAATTTTTATGTACATGTATTTTAGTCAAATTTATACACCTACATCTATTTGGATTTTATTGTATCCTGCAATAGTTGCCATGTACAAAATTGTGGCCTACAAAGTAATCCAGATGGAGTATGGGAGATGGGTTCGGGGGATACATGTGCTCGATTGCGAGTGCTTCTAGTTTACAATTTGCAGTGAACAGAAAGAAGTGATCTGGGCAGCACTTGTTACATAAATATGCTCTGTGTTTGATATTACATGTAATTGTATTCCAAATGTTATATGCCTAATTTTGAAGATAATATCTATGCAACAGTCAAGTAAGTCACTGTTTGAGTGTAGATTTTTAGGTTTGGTTTTTAAAACAATCCTTATGTTACAGTTTGCTAAAGTCACCCATTATTTGGTTTGATATGAGTATAGTTATAGACCCTGTGTTTATGCTTGTCCAGCATTCCCACGTGTGACTCTGTGTTTTTATTAACAGTATACCATGCTGTAATAGAAGTATAAAGTAGTTATTGCAAATTTTTTATATGCATAAGTATTGTATCATTTATGCAGGGAGCTGTCTGTGTATAATTGCTTAATGAAGTGATTTTGATGTGTATTATGGGTAATATGAAGTGCATGCATATGTCATAGCTTCGTGTATTCTTTCCATGCATACGTGTATCATGTTTATTTTTGTAAACTACAAGATGGTGGATTTTAAGTATACTGTGTTTGATTTCACTAGTGTACATGTGTGTCAATGGAGATTTTAGTCTCTACGTACTATGATTTAAAGCGTTAGATAGATATTTTTATAGGGATGGAAGAACACATCTTCTGGCGGTAGTTATGTTTTTTTTTTGTCTCGATTATCTCACACTCTCATAAAGGAATTGAAGAGAGAAGGTGGTGAAGATGGTATGTACTTGTATGTTAAATGATGGTGTGATACAGTTGTTTAATTTTGATACAAAAGTTTAATAGAGTTTGAAGTGATTGTTACAAATTTATTATGATTTATCTTAGTGCTCATGTGTTATGTAAAAGGGCATAAAAGTATTGTAATGTTTGCATATTTGCAGGATAAGTAGATATGTAAGTTATTTGTTGTTTGACCTTTCGTAATACCTGTTTGGGAATGTTATGACTTATGTATGTATATAGGTTCCTTTTTTTCGTTGTTACAAGCTGGTTTTTGACTTGCTTAGCAGTTTGACAGACTTTGATAGTTGATGTGTAACATAAAGCTGACAGTGCCAAAAGAGATGATGCGTTATAAGTGTTACTCAATTGTGATGATATTTTATTAGGTTAAGGGTCAGTTGATGTTATAAATAAAGCTTCCTCTCTTTGTGTTTGAGTAGGATATTTTGCTCCATTTTATTGGAGGTATAAACTGATGTTGTTTATACAGTGTAGTAGACATGTTGCCAAGAATTACTTAGAATCTTGTTTGACATGCCGAATTGGATTTTCAGAGAGAAGTATTGTATTGAGCTTTGTAAGCAAAGGAGAAAAGAAGTAGTCACGCCAGCATGTTTGTTTGTTGTTAATGTTATTATCATTGGTGTTTATAATGTTAACGCCCTCCGGTGGGCAATCGTGTTAAGCGTCTTGGCTGCGGTAATAAATCTACACCACAACCGTACCTGGAATCGTCCGGTGTTTTCTTCTCGTAATGGCGCAGAGTAACGAACCTTTGGCATATCAAACCTGAACAACGGAAGCTCACTTCATTTTCAGATTAACAAACCTTGAGATAACCTTTTAGATAGAGTTAGAATGAGTTATCACCTAGAAGGGTGCATTTGAGCGGGCGCCTGGGAGAGGGTGATAATCATTACTCCAAAGATATGTACTGTAAATCCATAGGCCTCATAATAGGGTCTACATAAGGTGATCGTCAGCCCAAAAATGGAACAGTTTTCGTTCATCCGAACATTTTGTCCCGTTATTCCAAAGGTTTGTTATTTAGACGGTTCTTAAATCCGAAAACGAAACAAGGTCCATTTTTCGGAGGATTCGATAGTCTGAAAATGAAATGGGTCCGCCCAAGTATTCAAAATTGGACCCCATTAAAGACCAACTATGTAATGCAGCTATAGATTAGCCATCTAGCCATCTTGTCAGATGAAAAATATTGACATGTGTACAAACAAGCAAACATAGGTTCGTCAGTCCGAAAACGGAAAAGAAAAACCAAGGAAAACGACAATCTTAAAAACGATGTAGGGTTCATTGTTCAGAAGGTTCGAATGCCTAAAAATGTGGTATAATAAAATGGGGTGATGTTTCTAATTCAAAAGGTTCATTAATTCAGGGGTCAATCGGATCCGAAAGTGAACAGAGGGTGGGTACATTACACCGAACCTTCGGTATTACAAACCTCACTTCCTTTTCAGGTCAGATATCGAACCCTAGGAATATAATGAACCCTCTGAATAACGAATCTTATTCGGGACTTCATGTCATTTAACCCTATTCTAACTGAGCTATTTGAGACCAAGTTTTTACTGAGGGGGGTCAATTTGACCCCCCCTTCAGATCTCGGCCGATGATCACGCGATCGCCGCGAAATTTTGCCTGAAGATAGAGCTGGATGTTAACTACAAGATTACATCGTCATAAAATAAAAAAATATTGCCTTTCTATTTTTAATAAATTATGCAAATTTGTGCATGAAATCATATTTTCACCTATAACTCCATTAAAGGGAATGTAAACCCCACGAACAATGAGGATTGAGTAAAAGCAGTAACATTAGTAGAGCACATCAGTGAAAGTTTGAGGAAAATCGGGCAATCGATGCAAAAGTTATGAATTTTTAAAGTTTTGGAGTTGGAACTGCTGGGTAAGGAGACTACTAGAGGTTATGACGTATGAGTGGACTACAATGTAAAGAAAATATAAAGGGAAATCAGTAAAAATTCATTTTTCATGAAAATTACACATTCCATCAACTTGATACTGACATATGTGAGGGGTAGCATTTATTCCCCCTGCTTTCTGAAAGTGATTAATAGTCAAGAGCTCTTTCATTTTGGTAGAAAAAGGAATTTTTGTGAAATTCCTTTTATATTTTCTTTATTGTTGTCCACTAATATGTCATAACCTCTAGTAGTCTCCTCATCCAGTGGTCCCAACACCAAAACATAAAAAAATTCATAACTTTTGCATCGATAGTCTGATTTTTCTCAAATTTTCACTGATGTGTTCTACTAATGCTAATGCTTTTACTCAATCCATATTGCTCTTTGGGTTTGCCTTCCCTTTAAAAATACTGGAGGATTGCTAAATTTTTGTTTCAGAATTCCTCAAGACACATCAAACAATTTTTGTGTACAAAAATAGCTCAATTGAAATTAATTTCTTTTGTGTTTCACTGTTTTGTTAATTTCTTATGTATTTCATTGTTTTTTCAACCTTTTGTTTTCTATTTTTTTGCCAAAACTTGTTGCAGGCACTTTTTCGGGCTTATCTACACTAGAATTGATTAATTTCAATGGTTAGAAGTTGAAATTATCTAATTCATATCAATTTAACCAAACAACACTACATGTATTTGCATTGGATTTGCACACGATATCATGAATTTGAGCTGTTTTTTGGTTGACATGCATATATGCAAAACATTCCGTAACTTCAAAACGGTGTACCCGGACGTCGCAAATTTGGTTTCAAAATATGCGGGAGACTTCAATGAAAAAAGTCGTGAAACGACGCGGCAAAAGCTTTGCGCGTTGTGAAATCGTGGCGCGAAACGTCGAGGGGGGGGGGGTCAATTTGACCCCCCCCCCCCAGTTAGAATAGGGTTAAGGTTCAACGAATCTCCAGAATGACGAGTCTTCAGAATAAAGAACCTTTACTTCATTTCGCATTAACGAACCTTTTGAATAACAAATATTCGCCATAATGAACTGTCTATACCACCTCAAGACAGCTAAGCTGTCATTACAATACACATAGGAGAGACGTTTTGTGTGTGTGTGTGTGTGTGTGTGTGTGTCTCGCAGGAAATGAAAAATGGAAACACTGTGACATGACTGTTTTTATTGGTATGAGTCCTACCTCATGTTAATAACACAATTTCAGCGGTTACCAGCACAACACACGTAGGATCAAAGACTGATGATGCTATTACCTAAATTTACATGTGATTGATACCACAGTCACATTTTTCAAACTGGACAAAATGAAAAGAAAAAGGGTACCGTAATAATAATGATAATAGTGATGATGACAATAACAGTAATATAAATGATAATAATGATAGTAATAATAATAACAATAACAATAATAAAAAATAATAATAATAATGAGAAGAAAAAAAAAAATAGCCATTGGTGCCTCCTTAAGAACTAAATGTATTCACTTCGGGGCTGCGCCCCTCAGTAGTGAATAATTCTTTTGGAGTCACCTCTGCCAATAGTTTTCACCTGAAACTCTCAAGGAAAAGCATATATTGGCATGTTTGATACTACATGAAGTAAAATGACATCACTCCTATGACGACATTAATTTGCAAAAAGTATATCATTTGCAAAATGATGTCACAAAGCAATTAAGTCTAAAATTGTGCGCAACTTTGTATGAAATGTAACAACTTTTAACCAAAACAAATAGAAAATTATGACATCACAAGGCAATTCTTTAACAACCTTTGTAAATGTCTGGGATATTGTAAATGTTTGTTCTGTCGTTTTATTTTGTATGCAGACGATTCTACAGTTCTTGCATCTCATAAAGACACTAATATGTTAATTTGTAATTTGAATAGAAGTTTAGTTCATAGGTTTAAGACAAATGAATTATTTTTGAATAAACAAAACAATTGTGACGCCACAAAGCAATTTTGACATTGCGCACTGCTTCTACCGTCACTATGTGAAACAGTTTCTGTACAATTGTGACGTCACAAAGTAGTTCTGACATCGTGCACTGGGTCCCTTCTTAATATTGCATTCATCACAAGACTTCTTGCATCCTATTTTCCCTCCATTTTCCCCTTCTTTTGTTTACACTTTTGATCCAAAATGTGAAATAAATATACACTGTGTACTTTGCCTAATTTCGAGTACCGGCAGAGTAGAAATCCCGTAAGGCCTATGATTGATATACCGTAGTAGCTTCAGGGTGTGAAAATCTGTTTCAGAATTCCTCAAGACACATCAAACAATTTTTGTGTACAAAAATAGCTCAATTGAAATTAATTTCTTTTGTGTTTCACTGTTTTGTTAATTTCTTATGTATTTCATTGTTTTTTCAACCTTTTGTTTTCTATTTTTTTGCCAAAACTTGTTGCAGGCACTTTTTCGGGCTTATCTACACTAGAATTGATTAATTTCAATGGTTAGAAGTTGAAATTATCTAATTCATATCAATTTAACCAAACAACACTACATGTATTTGCATTGGATTTGCACACGATATCATGAATTTGAGCTGTTTTTTGGTTGACATGCATATATGCAAAACATTCCGTAACTTCAAAACGGTGTACCCGGACGTCGCAAATTTGGTTTCAAAATATGCGGGAGACTTCAATGAAAAAAGTCGTGAAACGACGCGGCAAAAGCTTTGCGCGTTGTGAAATCGTGGCGCGAAACGTCGAGGGGGGGGGGTCAATTTGACCCCCCCCCCCAGTTAGAATAGGGTTAAGGTTCAACGAATCTCCAGAATGACGAGTCTTCAGAATAAAGAACCTTTACTTCATTTCGCATTAACGAACCTTTTGAATAACAAATATTCGCCATAATGAACTGTCTATACCACCTCAAGACAGCTAAGCTGTCATTACAATACACATAGGAGAGACGTTTTGTGTGTGTGTGTGTGTGTGTGTGTGTGTCTCGCAGGAAATGAAAAATGGAAACACTGTGACATGACTGTTTTTATTGGTATGAGTCCTACCTCATGTTAATAACACAATTTCAGCGGTTACCAGCACAACACACGTAGGATCAAAGACTGATGATGCTATTACCTAAATTTACATGTGATTGATACCACAGTCACATTTTTCAAACTGGACAAAATGAAAAGAAAAAGGGTACCGTAATAATAATGATAATAGTGATGATGACAATAACAGTAATATAAATGATAATAATGATAGTAATAATAATAACAATAACAATAATAAAAAATAATAATAATAATGAGAAGAAAAAAAAAATAGCCATTGGTGCCTCCTTAAGAACTAAATGTATTCACTTCGGGGCTGCGCCCCTCAGTAGTGAATAATTCTTTTGGAGTCACCTCTGCCAATAGTTTTCACCTGAAACTCTCAAGGAAAAGCATATATTGGCATGTTTGATACTACATGAAGTAAAATGACATCACTCCTATGACGACATTAATTTGCAAAAAGTATATCATTTGCAAAATGATGTCACAAAGCAATTAAGTCTAAAATTGTGCGCAACTTTGTATGAAATGTAACAACTTTTAACCAAAACAAATAGAAAATTATGACATCACAAGGCAATTCTTTAACAACCTTTGTAAATGTCTGGGATATTGTAAATGTTTGTTCTGACTGTCGTTTTATTTTGTATGCAGACGATTCTACAGTTCTTGCATCTCATAAAGACACTAATATGTTAATTTGTAATTTGAATAGAAGTTTAGTTCATAGGTTTAAGACAAATGAATTATTTTTGAATAAACAAAACAATTGTGACGCCACAAAGCAATTTTGACATTGCGCACTGCTTCTACCGTCACTATGTGAAACAGTTTCTGTACAATTGTGACGTCACAAAGTAGTTCTGACATCGTGCACTGGGTCCCTTCTTAATATTGCATTCATCACAAGACTTCTTGCATCCTATTTTCCCTCCATTTTCCCCTTCTTTTGTTTACACTTTTGATCCAAAATGTGAAATAAATATACACTGTGTACTTTGCCTAATTTCGAGTACCGGCAGAGTAGAAATCCCGTAAGGCCTATGATTGATATACCGTAGTAGCTTCAGGGTGTGAAAATCAGGTGGCGGAGTTTGTCCTCTTCTCAGAGGTTTCACCAACATCCCAAGGCGGATGGAGATCGGCGTTTGACGCTGTCTCCTCCATGTTGTCAATATTGCTCGGGTTGTTAGTGAGACGGTACCTGTCCATCACTCTTTTAAGTTCGGAGGAGTAGCTGGTGAGAAACACTAGGTTTGTTGATCTCGCACAGAGGCTTGACCAACATCCCAAGGCGGATGGAGATCTGCATTTGACGCTGTCTCCTCCATGTTGTCAATATTGCTCGGGTTGTTAGTGCGACGGTACTTGTCCATCACTCTTTTAAGTTCGGAGGAGTAGCTGGTGAGAAACACTAGGTTTGTTGATCTCGCACGGTTCCTCTCCTGCCTACTTGGCCATGTCAGCTGGAGGGCAGGCCATCGCCGCTTGAGTTCCATTAACCAACGACTTGACAAAAGTCTACCTTTCTGGGATGAGGGCCGCCTGCCAAGGACATCCGCTATGTCAGCAGCCATGAGAAGCACCTAAATGAATGAAAAAAGAAATGAGAAAAAACAAAGAATCTCAAATATGACAGTTACTTCAATTCTCAATACTGCATAATGAAATGAAAATCTGGGGTCTAGGAACACTTCCCCCTGGAAAACCACACTCCGGATATTTACCCTCCGGATAACTACTTCCCACCCCCCCCCCCCCCCCCCAATAACTTCCACTGGATGATTACCCGGATAAGTACAACCCTCCATAACTATCACAAGGAAAATTACCCACAGGACAATGCCCCCTGGTCAATTACTCCCTGGATAACTACCACCCGGGTGATTGCCCCTACACCACCCCTGCCCCCTAAAACTCTTACTTTTAATAGAAAAAAATATTACTACAAAAAATGAAATTCTTTTGTATTATTTTGAACGTTTGTATTTAGGACGATTTATGAACAAGCTTAATTTCTCCCTTCTGTTTTAAAGAAATTTTGAATTTCAGAATGAGTTACACTTTTAGTAAGCTTAAAGTTCTAGCAGAGCTACCAAGTCTCACGCATTCTGCGTGAGACTCAAGCATTTAGGGGCCGTCTCACGATCTCACGCATGGTACCCATTTTTCTCACTCATCGGGCGAAGTCTGCAACTTGGGCCTACAATAATGAGCATAGCTCAAAAGATTAAAATGATAGTTGCAATTAAAGGTATATTTAGGTGATACGCTATCAGCGTATCACCTATTGTGATTGTCAAAATCTCTCTTTATTTCTTTTTATTCTTCTTTCTTTCTGGACAATTTTGTGTCATCAATATCTCAAGAGTGACATTACAGAATGACATGACATTTTCAGGGAACATGTCCCATGACAATATCTAGCCACAATAAGGTTTTCATGACAGTAACATGTCTATGACGTCATCTAGGCGCCATTTTGTGATTTTCGGACCATGTTACATGATCGATCATATCTTCATAACTAAAGGTCATTTCTGTATCATTTTCGGTGGACATTAAGTTCAGGTCACGCTCTATCTTACATTTTAATGCTAATTACCTAGGACATTATTACGCGCGCGTACGCGCGCGTCAAACTTTTAAAAGGCTCAAAACAACTTACCAATGGGAAATCTCGAAGTTTCAGACAATTTTAAGCGTTTCGCGCGTTCGAGTCCGTCCGCACATTTTCGCGCGTAGTGCGCGTAAGCAACATGAAAATGCACATTTTTTGACAGATTTGGATTCCTGATACATTAAGCAACAATATCCATTGATTTCCGATCAATTTTGACCTATAACAAAGGAATGCGTTGGCGGCAAAGTTGAAATTTCGTGTGCGCGTCTATGTGCAAATATAGCGAAAAACATGTCTTTGTTTATTTCGCCATAGCTCTTTAAAACGTCTGGTTACCCTATGTTTTTATTGCATATTACAAAAACATATGAATTGGAAATAACGTTTCAAGCATCAATATCTCCATGAATACATTATGACGTCATCATATCATCATCTGAAATAAAAAAAGTGGAATTAAATTTTTTAAGGTACTGTTTCTGACATTCATTTGCTCGTATCTCTGTTGTTTAAGCTCAATATTATCCCAAATTCAGATATGTTGTACTTTGAACATTTGCCTTTCAAGTCCATGTCATAGTTTTGAAATTTGATGACGTCATCATGCTTTAAATTGTGTTTAAAGGTAAAGACGCAAAATCGGACAAGTTTACGTGTTATGTCTATGGGAGGTGATTTTTTTAGAAACCATGCATTGACTTGACAACGTTTAAGCACCTTTATCTCAGCTGATTTTGCTTCATTTCCTCTGAAACTTAAGTATGTTGTAGCTGTGACAATAATCTGCAGTAATCATGCATTTTATTCTTTGAAATCTCCTCATGAGGTTGACAATTTTGCAATTTAAAACTGAAAATGAGAATGGAATGCGGACGAAACGATTCCTGATTCATCTTTCACGTACATAAGTTTACGTTCCTCTAATTTTCTCGTCGAGACGAATGGCCGAGCGGTTAGAGGCGTCGTCTCAGAAACGTGAGGTTGCACACGTACGGGTTCGATCCTCACAAGAGCACGAAAGAAAATAATTATTCTTTTGTTACTTTTTTTTTCTTCAATGGAGTACTACACCTTCGTCCATGTAGAAAACACGTTTGCATGTAAACACACCTATACGCACACACTCACACAGTATACCTTTGTTTTGCGTTGGAGACTGCATTACTTCGACTGCTGCAAAATTTTGCAGGCTGGGCTTTTCAAACTGATATAGTATATTGTAACAAAATGAAATTTGTTCATATCAATTCAGTAACACAATGTAGTCGTGGTTACTTTGTGCTGATTTACACATGTAACAAGCTATACATTGTAAAAAAGGTATTTGCATTGTTCCTTTAAGTCAGTCTTCTGTATTGATGATTATTTGTCAATTAGTGGTTTTTGTGGAGTTTCAGATAGTGATAAAAAGTATGAATGATAAGTGCAGCGATAATTCCTACAGTTAGTTCAAAGTTGTGTTACAGATGTTTGATACATACATTTAGCATTGTGTGTGTGTGTATACGTGTGTATACAGGTTGGTCATATGACACATTCTAGACAATTAATCTTAATTAATTAGCAAACGTGATCAGCTATGGAACTGAATATGGTACTAATGTATGATATTAATGATTCTAATTAAACTGTGACGAGTTTAAAGGGATAGCATAACTGTGTGTAAAAATAAGGCAATTATAAGGAAATTTTAGGGGAATTTGATAACCATGCCTATAATAATTTCATACAGGTACTAATACCTGCCTCATATTCATGTGATAGATCGTCATGTCAATAGCAAACTGACAACGTACGATGAATGTGTTATGTATTGAACAACTGTCTTTCAAGTCCATAATGTTCCCCATATTTTCTTGTCGAGACGTATGGCCGAGTGGTTAAAGGCGACGTCTCAGAGACGTGAGGTTGCGGGTTCGAACCCCACAAGATCACGAAACAAAATACTTAGCTATTTACTGTTTTTTTTCCTCAACTTTGTATTACATATTCGTCCATGTAGAAATCACGTTCGTATATAAACGCACCTATACACACACACAGACACACACACACGCCATATCCCTCTTTTTTGTGTGTTGGAGACCACATTGCTTCGACTGCAGCAAACTTTTGCAGGTTGACTTTGTCAAACCGATCATAGTATGTAATGACGACGACTGAGGTGTTGTACTTTGAACAATTGTCTTTCAAGACGATGTCATTGTTTATTAATTTGATGACGTCATTACACTGAAAATTATGATTAAAGGCAAGGTATCAAAACCAGCCGATTATAGGTTTTATGTCTGCGGGACGTATTTTTTCCAAGTTGCCAGAAATGGCATAGCGACCTCAGTCGTTACAAGGCCGCTTTTCCGTCTAGCAATGCAATAGATGTTCACACGGCCACGTTAGTTGAGTGGGCATTGACTTTCCCCCTGTTATATCTATACATTGTTTTTTTTTTTTTTGTCTTACCATTTCCGTGGATGACCCGTGGCCGAGTGGTTACAAAAACGGTTTCGCAAGCACGCTCAATATAACTTTAAGGTGCCTATATCACATTCTTTTCTTTGTCGATCACAGATGACTGTCATCTGATGACCACAAGCGTATCACCTAACTCGTCCTCAATGTGACGAGTTTTCATGTCTCGTTTCTTTTTGTCTTTCAAAATAAGTATAAAAAAAAAATAGTCACTTAAGTATGCACCTGATCGCATCATTAAGAGCTAAAAATTGAAAAAGCTCCTACCGTGGGAGGCCACAGGGGGGAAAAACCCCTCCCACACCCTCGCTCGCGCGCACATTCGCTCGCCGAGATCGATGCCGAGTCATGAAAATCTCACTCATAAAAATTTTTTGAACTTGGCATCCCTGTTCTAGCCCCATTTTTTTTTTTAAACCACAATCTTCTATCGTTTACCACAACTCCACTTTACACTTCTTTATTTTGAGGAGCTTATATCTCATGCCTCACGTGCCCTGGTTTCGACCCATCATCTTCCTCTTCCCCCCTTTTTCTCTGTCTACCGTGAATGTAGTCTCTTCCCGTCATTCATCCCACCCACTCTTACTTACCTTTCCTCTTTCCCTCATTACAAGGGGGCTGTCTTGTGTGTGCTAATTTGTGTACTTCGTCTCTGTCTTACTTTACTTTCTTTGCCTTGTTTTATCAAGTTTGTAACTAAATTTTTTTTCTTATTAGGGGTCTGCAGACTAGAAGCTCTGCTTTTTAACAGTCCCCTCCATTTCCAACCAGTTTTTCTGTACTTGTCTTGAAATTGCAACTGATTGACAAATTGCCCTACATCGATGTAAATAAGCACAGAATTGATCAGTGTTTTAGTAGTAGCCATTATAAAGAAAATCATGGGCGTACATACTCGAGCAGGATTCGAACCTACAACCTCCTGAGTACCGGACAGGCGTCATCTCCACTAGACCACCGAGCTTTTGCCCGACAGCAAGTGTTGGTTCTAATCCTTATAGCATGCAGCGGGTATTATCATGGCTACTACTAAAACACTGATCAATTCAGTGCTTATTTACGTCGACGTAGGGCAATTTGTCAATCAGTTGTAATGAAAACATCTCGACCGAAGAATTTCATGAATTTGAATTGTCTTGAAATTATTAGGAAATTATATTATGCATCATGGTGCATTGGTTGTTGTTGTTGTTTTTTTTTCATTACCTCTGCGAAGGAGTTTAAGTGATCATCGGCATTGGTTTGTCTGTTTGCAAAATAACTTTAAAAAGACCCATACGGATTAAAATAAAACTTGCATGAATAGTCGATATTGACACAAAGAACACCTCATTCAATTCTGGTAGTGATCCGGGAATTGTTACTCGTATGGATTTTTGAAGGATTTTTCATCTTTTGGCATATAAGGTCAACGAACTTGGGGTTCAAGCTGTGCATGCTAGATGTTTACAAACGCGCACTAAAGCACCCACTCTGCTCGGGCAAGGCGCCGTGCAACGACGTAGACAATGCTTTTATTTGGGGAAATTTCGCATGAACTGACATGAGTTGCTGGCTTGGCGGAGGTCTGTGCTCTCAGAGTGCTTTTCTGGTTGCATTGTTGCATCATTAGTATTATGTGTATTCAAATGTTGTAATTGTATGTGTTGGAAATGAAATAAATGAAACTTAACTAAAACTGAACTAGGGCTATAATCCCCCTAGTGCAACTACCCCGAGATAACAACCCTCTTAGCACTTACGGCAATTATCCTCAAGGCCAATTCCTCCTAGGACAATATTCTCCATAGCCATCCCCCTCCCTCAGACAACTACCCATGTTGAGTTCTGCTAGGAAAAAAGTCACAGAGTAACGGTATTATCGCACATAATTATACAGTATCTACATGTAAATATATATTTTATAAATTATTGAAAAGAAACTGTATCTATTTCGGCAATGCCTATCACTGCTACCAGTTGTGTTTAGGTGTATCTTCGATGCGATTTTACTGTTATACCGTAAACGCTCATTTCAGAATTGCTCTGCTGCATCATTGGGCATTATAAAATGGGTTCAAGAATGTAGCCAATAGGAAGCGCTGAAATGAGTCACGTGTGCTTTGGTTATTCTAGTCTCATCGCACTGCATGTTAAATCCTATTGCTGATCGCCTGTGCGCGCGGCGGCTCCTTTGAATTGCATGCAAAGATAGTAGAAGTGAGGTTCACACCTAGGTCCCTTTACCTTAAGGTTTTCTAAACCTCGAGGTTTTGTAAACTACGAGGCACTAAACTCCAAGTTAGCGTAGATGTAGACGCATGTAGTTTAGAAAACCACGACAAAACCTTAAGGCGAAGACACCACGACAACACCACAAGATTTCTTAGGGTGTTGTCGTGGTTTAAGCGCGTAGTTTAAGCGCGCTGTGGCAGCGCGCTTAAACTATGACAGATGTGAACGGAGTTTTGTTAACCACGACGCTCAGTTTTTTTCCACAATAGTGTGCAACCCTATGTGCAAACTAGGCGCCCTTTATTTTCTATCGTAGTTACCTTTACCTCGAGGTTTTGCTAACTGCATGTAGGTGTGAACGGCATCGAAGTTTTGTCGTGGTTAGGGGAACGCATTTTTGCGCTCGTAGTTAGTATAACTACAAGTTTTTGGATAGGTGTAGACATGGCTACTGATAAGTTAAGCGTCTTTGATTGCATGCATACGCGCTGTCAATCCTGTAAACTTCTAGTTCGGGCTGCCGGCCAGCCTTTCTTCCCTTGTGCACAACATGTGTGGCGTACGTATACTCTTATACGTACAGTACAGTAGACCAAGCGTTGTGGGACCGGACGCGTACATGGAGTCACTTTGAAGGGGAAGTCCAACGATTTAGCAGGTTAATTCTCACGCCGTTTTCAGAGTATGTTGTCTATTAGGCCTATATGAGGAGTCTATATCAAGTTTTAAAGGTAAAGGGTGCATATTCTATGTAAAATAAGTAAGTTTTCATGCGGGAACTTAAGTGTTCGGAAACCCAACCCCCCATCATACTTATATGTGCAAGATTTCCGAGTGCGACGTGCGTAAATGTTTGGGACGAACATCTTCGGACGTCTTGACCCACAAAGGTACGTGAAAAACGCTGAAAAATGCTGTTAGTTTTCGAATTTTCGACCCATTTTATAAAATAAATGATGCACAGGATTATTTCGTGGCGTAAGTGGAGATGCAGCTCACTCTCGGGTATTTACAATGTAGTGCAACATGTACTCGGCTTCGCCTCGTGCATGTTACACAATTGTAAATACCCTCGAGTGCACTATACGCCTCCACTAACGCACTCTATCCTGTGCATCATTTGTATAGTAACAACCTATTCTAACTGGGCTATTTGAGACCAAGTTTTACTGGGGGGGGGGGGTCAATTTGACCCCCCCTTCAGATCTCGGCCGCCGATCGCGCGATCGCCGCAAAATTTTGCCTGAACATAGAGCCGGATGTCAACTACAAGATTACATGGTCATATAATAGAAAAATTTTGATTTCATATTTTTTAATAAATTAATTATGCAAACTAACACATGAAATCATATTTTCACCTATAACTCCATCTAAAAGACTGAAGGATTATTAGATTTTTGTGTCAGAGTTCCTCAAGACACATCAAACAATTTTCTCGTAAAAAAATAGCACAATCAAAATCATTTTCTTTTGTTTTTTATTGTTTTGTTAATTTCTTATGTATTTTATTGTTTTTTCGATCTTTTGTTTTCTATTGTTTTTTGCCAAAATTTGTTGGAGGCACTTTTTCAAGCTTATCTACATTAGAATTGCTTTATTTCAATGGTTAAAAGTTGAAATAATCTAATTTATATCAATTAAACAAAAAAACACACTTTGCATTGGATTTGCACACGAAATCATGAATTTGAGCGTTTTTCGGGTTGACATGCATACGCAAAACATTGCATAAGTTCAGAACGGTGTACCCGGACGTCGCAAATTTGGTCTCAAAATATGCGGGAGACTCAAATGAAAAAAGTCATGAAACAACGCGGCAAAATCTTTGCACGTTGAGGAATCGTGGCGCGAAACGTCGAGGGGGGGGTCAATTTGACCCCCCCCCCCCCAGTTAGAATAGGGTTAAATGGGAAGAGATTCCCACCTCTTTGGTATAATTACCACAGAGATGGGAAGAGATTCCCACCTCTTTGGTATAATTACCACAGAGCATTACCTCCCTTGATAATTACCCCTTGTTAACTTTAGGTCCCAAACAATCACCCTGGCCCAGGAAAATTGTTATTTTATTTTTATCGATGGCTTTGGTTGAGACCTAACTTCAGGTTTCTAACATCTTTTTGGAGAGATAATTAGAAACCTCTTACGAAATATGAAAGAGCATGTACAATGTAATTCCAAGAGGGATTCAACGTTTTTGTGATAAAAAATGGTCTTGAAATGGCTGAGATAAAACAGAGCTACCCTAATAAAAGGTGGGACCCATCTTTTATTAGCATCGCTTTGTCTTCTTTGTTTTTGGATATCTCAGCCATTCCAAAACCTTTTTTCATCATATAAACTATGAATTCCTTTTAGAATGGTATGTTCTGTATGCATACGCTCTGGTTTCTTGGTGTCTAGTAAAAAGTTAAAAGCCCAATCCTCACCTCCACCAATACTTTACATTATCCCTTGAAGTATCAATAACATTTAATTTGAAAATTAGCGCAATTATACTTGTATAAAAAATAAGCTGTAATTACACTCTTTAGGACAGATCAGGGCACCGTTTGATAAAAGTTGCCAGCTGTGACAACTTGTTAGCCTCTGATAATTTCAATAAAATCCTGGGTTCTGATTGGCTGAGAAGCTCTGGTCACTGATGGACCTACATGGATCGACCTACAATGATTGGTAATTTGTCTGGGACTGACAGCTTGTCAGGACTGACAACTTTCATGAAACAGTGCCCAGATCCTATCAGAAATTATTGCTTTACACCGAGGGCCCCTCTCTTATGTTAAGTGAATATGAATTGCAGTGAAATCAACTCTCATTTTCTCATGTTTATCGTCTTATGTGTTATAACGGTAATAAATGACATGCAAAAAGAGTGAATGATGTTAGTGCAAGAGAAAAGTGCCTTCAAATGTACATGAGCTTTACAATGGTGTTATAAACTGGATAGAACAAGGCAAGTGCCAAATTGTGTCTCGCCCATTCGCATACAAGAAATTAATATTTTTCTAACTCCCAGAAATTCATTGACCCGCCTATGACCTTTGACCTTGTGATGACCTTCAACTCCACAAGGGACATTTACCATCCACGTTTGGTCTCAAACGGACATAGGGATCAAAAGTTATAAGCCACAATCGAAACGCGCCCTAAAAGCTTAACATTGGGCCCTTAACTTTTGTCGACCCCTGCCTGTGACCTTTGACCTTGTGATAATTTCTTCTCCCCGCGGGACATCTACCATCCAAGTTTGGTCACAAACGGACAAAGGGATCAAAAGTTATGAGCCATAATCAAAACGCACCATACAAATTTAACATTGGGAACTAAAATTTCATTGACCCCTGTCTGTGACCTTTGACCTTGCGATGACCTTTAATTCCCCACGGGACACCTACCGTCCAAGTTTGGTCACAAACGGACATAGGGATCAATACTTATGAGCCACAATCGAAATGTGCAATAAAAACTTAAACATTGGGCCCTAAAAGTTTGTTGACCCCTGTCTGTGACCTTTGACCTTCTGATGACCTTCAATTCCCCAAGGGACATCTACCATCCAAGTTTGGTCACAAACGGACATAGGAATTTACATTGGTAAAATGTGTAACTTTGCATAACCACTCTTCCCTCCAAGTTTGATTGAAATTGAAATCCTCAGTAGAGAGTTATTCAAGTTTTGTAGCATTATGGACAGACGACGGACAGACGGACGGACGGACGACGGACGGACAGACGCCGCAGGCGATCCCTTAGTCTCCCCACACCTCCTGTGGGCTCGACAAAAATTACAATGGGTGGTAGTTTTCCAGGAGGGGGGTGGGGAAAGGGGATTGTCCCGGAGAGTAATTGTCCTGGGAGGGTAGTTGTGCAGTGGGTAGTTATTCTGAGATTGTCAGGGTAGTTATGGGGGGGGGGATTTATCTGGGTGATAGTTATCCAGCACGCCCCTCTTTATTTTTTGTTAAAACAAATGATAGGGGGTTATCCGGGTGGTATTGTAGGTATCCGGGGGATAGTTATCCACAGGGTAGCTATCCGGGGGGGGGGGGGGGGGGGGGGGGGGGGGGGGGTAGTTTAATTATCCGGGGGGTAGTTATTTGGGCATACTTGTGAAATAGGCCCCACCACTGTGTGTCCGTACAAATACAACCCTACCTACCCCTATACCCTAACCCTAAACCTAACCTTGCTTGCGAACGCACGGGGCACGCGCACTGCAGTGGGGCCTTATTTCACGATTTTGCTGTTATCTGAAGGGCAGTTCCCAGGGATAGTTATCAAGGGGTAGTTACCCAGGCAGTAGTTTTCCGGGGGGGGGGGGGGGGGAGCTCTCCTGGGGGAATTGCCCTTCGGGATAGTTGCCCTAGGGGTAGTTGCCCAAGGAGGGTAGATGTTTGGGGTGGGGGGTAGTTGTCCTGGGGGTAATTGCCCTGAAGGGTAATTATCCGGATGAGAGTTATCCGGAGAGTAGTTACTCAGGGGATAAGTGCCTTGACACGGAAAATCCAAGTAAAGTCTCTTTTTACACTTCCATGAACAAGAGTCATGAGGATAATGACAGTTACACGAGTTGCAATAACACGAAACATATTTACCTGGGTTTTTGTAAGGCTGTGGCCGTGAGATGACAGTTCCATTAGATGATCAACCAGGGCCTTTTCCACCTCTTGTGGCAAGATAGTCCCCCTTCCCGGATTTTCGCTTGACTTTGAACGCCCCCTCAACCTGTCTAGCAGTGTCGTTTTTGGCACCCCACACCTTAGTGCTGCTTTTCTGCATGAGACTCCTTCACGAACAAGCTCAAGGGCCCTCTCAAATCTTTCCTTTGAGTAGTTTCTACGCCCAGAGCGGCGTGGATTAAGCTATAATGATAAAATTATACAGAAAGAACAGATTTCAAACAGTGATTTATCAGTAAGTCTCAGTTACAGTAAGGATTTATTTTCCTTCTACTTCCGCAATTTTGAAACAAGGCTTTCAATTCATATTCATATTCATCCTGTATCATTGATGCAATATGCATATTGATGGAATATGCATTATGCATATTGAATACCATACAAGATATGAATGAGAAAGCTAAATATATAATTTCCTGTACAGTTTTAATTTCAAAAGAAAATTACAAAATGTATCACGATGCTATGCGTTTGGTGGACACCGCGTAGCATAGTGACACATTGTGTAATTTTCTTGTAAAAGTAAAACTGTGGAAAGGAGAGTTAAGATATTTAGAGCTACAGGGTATCTGACTAATCTAGTAATTATGATATATATACCAAATTTTGGTCAAGCTAATTGCATTAATTTGTCTTTTAGGATCAGATTTTAACTATCAAGATGCTACATGGACACGTCACGATGCTACAGGACACCGTTACATATCATTTTGATAACTTCATCAAAACTGAGTCTGGTTGGCACAAAATTTCCAGGAAAATGTATGGTCTCAATACAAATGTAAAGCCTATATAAACAATATATGTATAGCATAATTATTGTAGTATTGAGTTATGCTAAGATATCACACTTTGTGCCCCAACTTCACGGAATTACCCATGTGCCAAATTTCAAGCCAAATGCTCAAAGACTGAGGGAGTTAACTGAATCCATTCTAGTATTTTTGTATACATAATTTTCAATCAAAATATGCTGTTACCATGGCAACACATTGTTCAACAATGACAGAAAAATAAATTTGAACATATTCATGTACTATTATTTAGTATAGTGGTCACATGTGCCAAATTTCAATCCAAATGCTCAAAAACTCAGGGACTTAGCTACATCCTCAGTATTTTTGTAAGAGTTTTCATTCAAAATATGCTGTTACCATGGCAACGTACTGTTCAACAATGACGAAAGATTAAGTTTGCACATCTATGTACTAGAGTGGTCGCATGTGCCAAAACTGAAGCTACAACTGTAAATGCTCAAAGACTGAGGAAGTTGAATCCACATTATTTTTGTATGTTCACCTTCATAGACATGTGGATTGAGTGAATGCAGCAATATTAGTAGAACACATCAGTGAGAGTTTGAGGAAAATCGGACAATCTGTTGAAAAGTTATGAATCTTTGAAGTTTCTGCTCAGTCGTGGCTTGATGAGAAGACTACTACAGCTGATATGTCACATGCGTACAACGATGTAACGAAAATATTTATAAAGAAAATTCGACATACACATTTGTATTTTCACTTTTCTCGCATACAGCTGGAAGAGAATGCTTGACTTCCCCCTTTCAGAAGGAGGGGGAATAATATTACCCTTAAAGGGGCATAGTCCCGGTGGTGTAGAGGGCGCTGTTGATGATACTGCCGATCACCGTTAGCATTGATACGAAGATTACCGAAGTTGAGCAGTCATCAAGAGTAAAGTGCGTAGTTGTTGCTGTAACGTTGCCTGCATTGTCTTCTCTGCGCATCGCGCAGTCTGTAGTAATGCCATGGTGCGTGCATTATGTGCTTGTTATTATGACATCACAAAAGAACTTTGCTAAAGCTGTCTTCCCCCTCACCCGAATCATGAGCCGAACTGTGATCCGACCACTGACTACAGTGAATCGGACTTCTTCGGACTCGGGGAAGTGGGCCAAAGCGTAAGCGCTAGAGAGGAGTCGATAGCGTAGGTCTCTATAGGAAACTTGCGCCATGCGCCCGCGTATGCATTTGACTAAAACACGGGGACCATGCACCTTTAAGATACATCAGTGACAAGTCGAGGAAATGTGCACTTTTTTCAAAAAGTATCATTTTGTGAAATCTTCTTTATACTTTCCTTATACTGTTGTACGCATGTGACATCATCAGCTGTACATGTAGTAGTCTTCTCATCCAGCAGTGACAGAGCAGAAACTTCAAAAATTCATTTATAAGTTTTCAACAGATTGTCCGATTTTCCTCAAACTCTCACTGATGTGTTCAAATATTGCTGCATTCACTCGATTCACATGTATGAAGGTGGACTTGTTGCTACAAATATTAGGTACAGTATACAATTTGTGTACCATAGCCATTACATGTGCCAAATTTCAAGCCACATGCTCAAAGACTGAGGGAGTTAGCTGAATCAACAATATTTTTGTATTCTTTTTGGTGAAAAAAAAATGCTGTTACCATGGCAATGCATTGTTCAACATCCACAGAAGATGTTTCGCACATCTACTCTATACTGTAGTGGTCTCATGAGCCAAAATTCAAGTCAAATACTAAAAAAACTCAGGGAGCTAGGTCAATCCAAGTATTTTTGTATGATTGGTATAAAAACCTGCTGGAAACTGCTGTTGCCATGGCAACAGACTTATTCACACACACAAAAAGGTGTCTTGCACAACTACACATTACATTGAATCTTATCGTTATATATCTCAAATTTCAACTGAATTGCTATAAAACTGAGAGTAGTTTGATTCACATTTGGTAGGATTTTTTTTTAATTTACCATTACCATGGCAACGCATCATGCAATACTAGCAAAACAGATATCTTGCACATCTTACTTTGATAGCGGTCACACATACCAAATTTGGGATTCATCGTTCAAAAAATGAGTACTTGGATCTACAAGTTTTTATGAAAATTTGCCGCTGCCATGGCAATGCATTATCTGATACTGACAAAAAGGTGTCTTGCACATCTAACTTTGATAGTCACACACTATGCCAAATTTTGGGTCGATTGCTCAAAAAAAAAAAATGAGAGTAGTTTGATCTACAACATTTAGTAGGATTTTTTTTTATTTGCTGTTGCCATGGCAATGCATTATGACATACTAACAAAAGAGGCATCTCACACATTTTCCTTTGATAGTGGTCACAAATGTTATTGGGGTTGTCTGTAATTGCTCAAAAAATAACAGAGTACAGATGAACCTCTCTTATCCGGCCTCCCTTTATCCAGATCTCTCTATTATACGGACGCAATCTCGCCGTGATTTTCTTTTTAATAATTACGGGAGGAAAGGGGGATTCCCAACTCCTTGAGAACTCCTACACAAACACACATGAATTACATGTGTACCTGTGATAATCTTGAGTGTTGTGACTTTCATCACAGTGAGTTACAAGTTGCAGAATGATATACTTTCAGAGAGTTTTGAGGTTGCAAAAAATGTTCAAAAAAACAAAATTTTTCTGGTCCCATACGTAACGGCACATATTTTCTCTTCTAGAATATAATTGTCAAGGTCATTTTTCTCAATTTTTTACATGATTATATTTCTTCTAGATATCAATCACCATGATGAAGTTCAATACGATCAAAGGCCATTAACACCATTTTTCAGGTCATAAAAGTCTCTGAATGTCCAATACGTAACGTGCGCGTTATCTTGGACTTGCCCGGAATTAGAAATGTACAATGTTTATATTATGTTCTATATATGTATATTGACTATTTTTTATTGGTTTTCTGAGGGTTTTGTGGGGAAAATGGGTTTAATCTAGAAATTGGGATCGGCTAGGGATTGTGGTATGCCACTGGCTTCCTTGTACAGTTTTGTTGGCCTGGTTACCACCCGCTTCGAATTGTCATTAATGTTTGCAGAATGTTTGTGTGTGTGTGTGTGTGTGTGGTTAATGGTTGTACGAAGGGGGGGGGGGGGGTTGATAGGAATCTTCATTTTGGGAGTGTGTGAGGGGAGGGTTTGGAGAGCAAAGGGATCTGTTTTGTAACTATGTCACTGTGATTATGAGTTTGTAAATTGTGATTTGATATTGTGAAATATACAGTGATTTTTACATAGTTTGTATTTTCATGCAAGAAATATTAAAAAGTACAGTTATGAATATTTTATCATGATATAATTAGTGGCACATAAATCTGTAATGTTGAATGCGTCTGGAAGGGATATAGGTTAGGGCGGTCCGCGGACTAGTTATTTAGTTAACTTGCCCAATGCCTGGCAGCCCTGTCAGGTGCATTCAGTGTTTGGGTATTTTTGTGTTATTGTATTGATTAATTGTTTTGAGTTTTGTAATTGATTATGTATTGCATGTTTTCTGCCAAATAAAATAATAATAATACAGTGCACTCCCGTTATAACGAACACGGTTATAACGAAATTCCGGTTACAATGAAATAAAATTTAGGGCCGCAACATTATCAATTCTATGTATTTTTATTGTTTATTCATTCGGTTATAACGAAATTTCGTTATAACGAAAGAAAACTGCCGGTCCCGAGGACTTCGTTATAACGGGAGTCCACTGTATATTAATAACAATAATTTGTACCACCTTCTTGAATTCGGGCCATTAGGGGTAAACTTAAAGTTTGGACCTCAAATCTTGATTTTGCCTACAAGTTGTAAAATGCTTTTTTTCAATGCATTACATAGATTTTGGAGGACTTTTTGGCAATTAATCTTCAGTAATTAACAGCAAATAAGAGGAAATTATCAATTGTATTACTACATGTGATTATTAATGTCGAAGCATGCTGCACAGAATTTTGAAGTCAGTTGGTGTATTCTTTTAGAAGTTATAATAGTTCAGTTAGAGCGAGAAAACCATGATTGCATACCCCGATTGTGCTTATCACCGATTATGAATGGAAGAAAGCAAAAGGGTATGTCATTTTCAAAATGCATTATGGGAAAGCAAACCGACCAACGAGGGAAAACCTTTCTTAGTTGAAAGCGATAGCAAACCGATCATCAACCGATACTAGCTTACCATCTCTGTCACGGTCTTCAGCTCCTGCTCTGATTTACTGTCTTCACTGTGTCTCCCACGGCGTGTGCATTTCTTTCCATACACTGGACACTTTTCCTTCTGCATCGTGTGCTGTCTCCCACCGTACTGACACAACTTTGCTCTAGGATTCTTCCCTCTCTTTAGCTTTGCATCTTTTCCTTTTAACTTCAGTGCATGCACCTCTGTCGATTGATCACCATCCAAAAGCACAGCGTCTTTCTTGGACAGTTCAGCTGCTCGGCAGGCCTTAATACATTTGTCCAGAGTTAGTGCTGATCTACGCAGTAGCCTCTTTCTCGTGGCATTTTCTCGTAGACCACAAATGATCCTGTCTCTGATCAAAGAATCTCTCAAATCTTTGAAGTTGCACTGCTCTGCAAGTAGCTGGAGTTCAGTCAGAAAAGAATCAAAGGATTCTCCAACTTCCTGCTTCCGGGTGAAAAACCTATAACGGTTGAGCGTTTCATTCTTTGGTGGATCACAATGCTTTCCAAGGGCATCTAATGCACTCTGAAGAGTCTCTTTAGCAGGCTTGACCTTCTGGTATACCTCACGCCCTCTGGGACCAATCAGGTATTTTAGCATCTGGACTTTCATTTGCTCGGTTTTCCCATCCATTGCTAGAGAAACATACAAGAAGAATTCCTCTTTCCACTGTTTCCATTCTCTTGAAAGATTAGTAGCTTCAAAATCAAGCTGTTTGGGGGGATGTAGCTGCTCCATCGTGAACAATCAACCAAAGTCAAAGAAGAAATCCCATCGACAAAAACCACATCACGCGTCACGATCCTGTACGTTATAATTTAGATCTGCCTCTTAGGCCCGAATTCACGAAGGTGGTACAAACAAAACCATGGTTTAAACCATGGACAAAAACCATGGATCGCCAAGTGTCGCACGGAATATTTCGTAACGAAATTGGTCATTTCGTCGATAAAATGACAGGTTTCGTTAACGAAATTATCATTCCGTGGACGAAATGTTCATTTAGTTACAAAATGTTGTCATTTTGTTACAAAATAATAATTTCATCGACGAAATGACTGATTTCGTGACGAAATATTCCATGCGACACTTGGCACTCCATGGTTTTTGTCCATGGTTTAAACCATGGTTTTGTTTGTACCACCTTCGTGAATTCGGGCCTTAAGGTCTAAGATCTATAAACCGCATCAGCAACCCCAACGTAGCCGTTCTGGTTACAGCGCCCTAAAAAATATTTGCAGCCGGGCTGGGGTTACTAACGAGTCGGAGTTAGATCTATATGTTAAATTATATGAACCGTAGACATAAAAGGCTGCGTTCACATAGAACAGAAGTAGATTCGGGTATTCGGGGCTCGTTTTCGAGGGCATGCGAATAGCTTGAATCGAGCGATAGGATTTCCTCACACCAGTTCACATAAGAGGGCACTATTCGAAAGTACCGAATTGCGGCCGAATAGCTGCGAATAGTTAGTAGTACATGTAACGTTAGGCCTATAGCAAAGTGGGAATCGAGCTTGTTCGATTTTCTTGCAGCGTATACCGCGTACCATGCGTACCGTCTCTTGTTTATGAAATAATGACAATTTTGGTCTGGATTTGCCCTTAAGCAAAAATAAGCATGTAACGTTAGACTGACATTCTGATGCAGTTTAGCGTTTATAGAAATTAATTGTTTAAGATTTGCTGGGATGAAGCGATGAACAGATGCAGGAGGAAGAAATCCTCACTGCATCTGTAAAATTTATGGCGAGTTGACGGTGCGAGTGATCAGTGATGGTGTACTCGGTGCCCGAATAGCGAATAGCGATCAAATACCGACCGAATAAAATTACTTCTAATTCTATGTGAACGCAGCCTATTAGGAATAGTAGAATGCCATATCACGACATCATATCTGGTCCATCGCGCCATGGCCAGGCCGGCGATATCCACCAGTGCGCAATACACTCAGTTCCACTCATAGCAATTCACGTCAATACGTCTCATGGTCAAGGAGCTCATCACGTCAGCATTCGGCACAATTTCCGATCGCAAAAACATCTAACGTTACAGGTTCCACTCCAGACACCATGTAACATTTCTTGGTCCGTTTAGAGCCATACAATGTGTCGGGTTCATAATCACTCTACTAAGGACATCCAGTGGGTAATCATACTGATTTATCAATCTTCTAACCTAAAAAGTGTAAGCCTACGCTGTTTGCTTCTGACATGTGACACTGCACATCAACATACACACTGGACACTATGTAAAACTTACACAATCAATCGACATGCTCGACGCGACGCGACAGGCACCACGCACAAGCACTGCATGCTAGCTTCATCTTCTTCTGCCAAGAGGTGGCGCTACACCTCTTACACAATCATCCCATCAGTATTCTTTATTTAGACTGGTTACTGAATCATGTCAAATGTGTACAATTTTTATGTATGTTTTATCTATATTCTGCACACAACCTTTTGTTGTTCGTTAAACAGTGTATCATAGTTATTTTTTGTGTCATTACAATGTAACAATTTCATTTGATTGGTCTGAATAAAGGCTATAAAAAGCGTCACAAAAAAAGTATTCTACTGATTTTTTTTTCCCCACATCTCATTCCGATCAGTGGATTGTTTCACGAAGAAGTCGAACTTGATAAAATGTAAGATTGACTAAAAATATTGTCTCCGCCGAACGAGTTCGAGCAGGGGACTACTGTATGAAACTGGCTCCGTGCGTGTGTGTGTGTGTGTGTGTGTCCGTGTGTATGTGTGTGCGTCCATGTGTGATCAAAATGTTCAATTTGCTACTTCTCTGTCATTTATGAGCCAATTTTGATTCTGTTTGCTTTATATGATAGCACTACGGGAGCTTTAAAACTTCTACACAGAATTACATTTGTGACCTGTGACCTTGACATTTGACCTATATTGTACATTTTGCCACAAAATGCTACTCCTTCGCCATTTCTAACCCGATTTCGATTCCGTTTGCTTTATGTGATGGCACTAGGCGAAGGCTTCAAAAGTTATACACAGAATTTTGACCTTTGACTTCTTTGATCTTTGACCTTGATTTTTGACCTATATTGTACATTGGCTACAAAATGCTAGCCTTCGCCATTTCTAAACCGATTTCGATTCTGTTTGCTTCATGTGATGGCACTAGGTTGAAGGGATTTCGTAGTAAGATATAGTAGGGCGTAGAAAATATCCTGCTACTCACCATTCGTTGTTTTTATACACACAATAATCTCCCGCGTTGCCGAGCTGCGCCTGGCGTCGATGCTGTTGCAGGAAATGGTCCTCCAATTGAGAGTTCAGTTATTGCACTTTCCCGTTTGGTATATACACAAGAACATAACGCGACACAAAGTATAATTCCAGTAAATAAGGCGAAGTAGCACAATGTAGAATGCTCCACGAGACGGCGAAGTTAGAGATGGAAAATAGAGATAGATTGAGAGAGAGAGAGAAGTTCGCGAGTCCGATGTTTGATGATGAAGTTTGGCGAGTTGACAACTTGGCGTTTTCGTGCTTTCACGTCGAAAGCTGGTCAAGAAGTGTCGTGTGCGTGAAAAGTTGAATTTTGTGAATGAAGAGTTGTAGCATGCGTGCGAAACTTCTTCGAGACGTGGAGCGAAGAAAGAAGGAGATTGGTTGGAAAGGATGTCCATCTCGCGTTGTCATGGTGACCGTAGGAGTGACCGGAGGTGAAGTTAGGTTGTTCGCGAGGAATGTTCGGACAGATGATATATGAGTGCTCGCGATACAGAGGGCCAGAGCAGTCGTAAAAATGTGCTTGTATTACGCCGTAGAGTGACCACTAGCGGATATGGTCAGCGAGTGGACGAACACAATTCTCGGTAATGTTAGAAAATGAAAGTGTGACTCATTGTGCTGCCACAAGTAGCTCCCCCCTAGATTGCTGCAAAATGAGATGTAGGAGCAATCGATGAGTGTAAAAAAATAGAGTAGAATGTTCGCAGGTGAGCGAGAGTAACAAAATAATATGCACAATGAACTAGAAAACAACAAGCTGGATCCGTAAGAAACAAAATTGTCTCTTCAACCGTTGTCACAGTAGTCGACATATTTTGTGGGAAATCGCACGTGACGACCGGAGCGCGTTTTCTTGATTTCCGTTGTCGTTTGGTTGGAGAGTGAGGTGGGGGTGCGAGGTGGGTTGGAAGGGGGCGTGGCAGGTTGTGTCGTGCGTTGAGTGTTTGTAGTCACGGGTGGTCGTGTGGTGCGGCGAGGCAATGGCTCGGGAATGATGTCCGTTTCTATGAATGCTGGTTTCAAGCGGTCGATGCTGACGGTGTCGTGTTTGCCGTGGTAGTCGATCACGAAAAACTTGTCAGCACGCCGAATGACCGGAAAGGGACCTCTGTATGGGTGTTGTAGTGGTTTTCTCACGGTGTCATCGCGAATGAAAACATGTGTAGATGTGTTGAGGTCGTTGTGTATGAATGTCGGTTTGTGTTGAGTGCGTGTTGATGGCGGATGCATGTCCTGCATGAACTTACTTACGTAGACGTTGGACGTAGTCGGAAGGGTCGATGTCCGTCGTGGTCTGTTCATGCTTGGTGATGCACTGGCCTGGGAGTCGCAGTGTTGTCCCATAGACAAGCTCTGCAGCTGAGCAGCCTATGTCTGTCTTCACTGTGGTCCGAATACCGAGGAGAACGAGTGGTAGTGTCTCAGTCCATTTGGCGTCGTCGTGTGCCATGAGAGAGGCTTTGAGTTGACGATGTAGTCGTTCGACGAGGCCGTTCGATGTCGGATGGTATGCCGTTGTGCGAATGCGAGTGGATCCGAGTAGGGTAGTGAGAGCGTTGAAGAGGTTGGATTCAAATTGGCGACCTCTGTCTGTTGTGATGGTCGATGGTGCGCCAAATCGTGCGACCCAGTGCGTGACGAAGACTCGAGCGACTGTTTCGGCTGTGATGTCGCTCATGGGGAAGGCTTCTGGCCATCGTGTGAATCGATCGACACATGTGAGGAGGTATGTGTGACCGTTTGATGGAGGGAGTGGGCCGACGATGTCGATGTGAACGTGGTCGAATCGCGCATCGGGAGATGAGAAAGTGCCGAGGGGCGCTTTGTTGTGGCGATGAATTTTGCTGCGTTGGCACTGTAGACATGTTTTGGCCCATGAACGAACGTCACGATTGATGCCGTTCCAAACAAATCTGTCAGTAACCAGTTTCTGCGTTGCTCTTACTCCTGGATGAGAGAGTTGATGAAGGGAGTGAAAGATCGCCTTGCGATGAGGGGCTGGAATGTATGGACGAGGAAATCCAGTTGACAAATCACATAATATCGTGCGGTCTGATGAGGGGATAGGCACTGGTGAGAGTTTGAGTGAATTGTCAGTCGTGAGTTGTTTGAGTTCCTCGTCGTGCTCTTGGGCGAGGGCAATGACGTCGAAGTCGATGGGGGTAGTGCTCACATTGTTGATGAAAGCTCGAGAGAGTGCGTCAGCAGCTGTGTTGCGTTTGCCTGAGATGTGACGGATGTCGGTGGTGAACTGGGAGATGAAGTCGAGCTGACGAACTTCTCGTGGCGAGTATCTGTCGGGACGACCGTGGAGAGAGTGAGTGAGAGGCTTGTGGTCGGTGTACACAATGAATTGTCGCCCCTCGAGCATGTGACGAAAGTGTTTGATGCACAGGTAGACGGCGAGCAGCTCTCGTCCAAACGCGCTGTAGCGAGTTTCAGCTGGCTGTAGTCGTTTAGAGAAAAACGTGAGAGGTTGCCATGTACCGTCGATGCATTGCTGGAGTACACCGCCGACGCCGACGTCCGACGCATCTGTGAGGAGACAGAGAGGTGCATCCATCTTCGGATGAACAAGCATGGTGGCTTGTGATAGCGCTGCTTTGACTGCGTTGAATGAGGAGAGTTCGTCGTCGTTGAGTGAGGTGGGCTGATTTTTCCTTTTAGCATTTTTCAACTTGTCGGTGAGTGGTTGCATCAAATCAGCGCATCGAGGGAGAAATCTCCGGTAGAAGTTGACGAGACCCGGGAATTCTCGCAGCTTGCGAAGTGAAGTGGGAGCTGGTAGGTCTTGAATTGCCTGGATCTTGTCTGGCAGAGGAGAGATGCCGTGGTGATCGACAACGTGACCGAGGAAGTGGAGGGATGGCACGCCGAGTTGGCATTTGGCTGGGTTGATGACGATGCCATACTCAGCAAAGCGTGAAAACACAATGTTGAGGTGTTTTTCGTGTTCCTCGTGTGAGCGGCTTGCGACAAGGACGTCGTCCACGTACGCGTAGGCGAATGGAAGTCCACGCAGTACTTCGTCCATGAAGCGTTGAAAGGTCTGTGCTGCGTTGCGAAGTCCAAAAGGCATGCGAGCATATTCAAACAGACCGAAGGGCGTGGTGATGGCGGTTTTGTGAACGTCAGCCGGATGAACGGGAATTTGATGGTACGCCTTAACGAGGTCGAGTTTGGAAAATACTGTCATGCCATCGAGGTTTGCTGCAAAGTCTTGGAGGTGGGGAATGGGATATCGATCGGGGACTGTTTGTCGGTTGAGGGCGCGGTAATCGCCACATGGTCGCCAATCGCCGGAGGTCTTTTTCGGCACCATGTGGAGGGGCGAAGACCAGGTGCTTTTCGACTGCGTGACGATGCCGAGCTCGAGCATGTGGCTAAATTCCTCTCTAGCTGCTTCGAGGCGGTCGGATGCGAGACGGCGTGGTCGAGCAGAGACGGGGGGACCTCGAGTCTCAATGTGATGAGTGACTGAGTGTTTGACGCTCGCCGGTGTGTATACTGGCTGTGTGATTGATGGATGTTGCTGAATTAGAGCGTCGAAGCGAGTGCCGGTGTAGTAGGCGATTATGTCCCCCCTGGAGAAACACTCCGGGGGACCAAATCTCCGTGTCAGGTTTCAGGATTTAATGTCTTAGGATGTGATATCCTGATTTCAACCGGCGATATGGTCCTAGGTCTTTTCAACACTGACGGAAATAGTGTCCCTACTCCCACACACAGTAACTCTGCCAGCAGCGATAGCGCCAGTGGCCGATGTGTACTGCGACAGTACAGGACACTGGGTCGATATTTAATCATTTTAAATCTACATTTCAAGTGGTGTCTGTTTGGTACCATGACCGTATCTATTAATAGTTGAGTGGAAGTTCTGATGTGATTTGGATAACAAAATTACACTTCATATCCGAATATTAGTGTTTGATTCCAGACTTACGTGGTGACTAAGTCGCTGCGTTCTACATAACACTCAGTCCCACACATTCCTATTTTTGCTGGGCAAGAAAATCGTCCTATTATTGGTGTATGTTTTCTTTTTATTGGAGTATGTTTCTGTTTTATTTAGTGGTGCTTACACTGTGGTGGTGGTGGTGGTGGTGGTGGTGGGGGGGGGGGGTTCAAAGTTAACCCCATCCCCATTACCATGCAACGTTTCACAAGTTCTACGTCTGCATTCTGAATGCCACCATGGGTACGACTTTCGTGAAATTCATTTTGGAAAAAATAATAATGATAATACACCTGCAGTCACTCCATGTATTCAGTATGGCGCACATATTCAATGTTGGTGCCAAAGGCGCTTTGAAAAGGAAGGAAGAACGAAAAATATACACACATTACCTAGGCCTACATGTACAAAACATGACAACAGGGTATGACAAAAAAAGGAAACATAATCCCTGACAAGATTTTTTTTTTAAATATATATATCATGGATTGCAGTTATATGTAATCCTCAACACGTAATACGTCCCTAGTTTAGATTTGAATGTTCCTGTAGATGGAAGTTGGCGCCGTGGAATATGTTACAGTTTGCATGATCCTATGACCGAGAGAGAGAGAGAGAGAGACAGAGAGCGATCCCCATCCATGTTAATTTCTTGGTATTAGAATGGACAGTGCATCTCACATGAAGAACGTATAGGCTTCGTCTCCGCTTCAATGTGTATTTGGGAATCGTACAGAGACTTGCAAGTATGCGGGGAAAGAGAGTGAACTGAATGATGTACTAATAACAGAATCTTGAAAATGATATTTTTTTTTCAACGTAAAGAACGGAAGATTGGTGATATGTTATCAAACTTTTTTTGTGACAGGCGGGAGGAATAATTTTGGTATTGTTGAAGTTTTATAACATCTCACTGTGGAGATTACAATAAATAGCAGCAAATTCGAAAAAAAAAAATCCAAGTGAGAAAATATAAAAAGGAAAAAAAAAGAAAAAGCATTCATTTTGCAGATTTAGAGAATATCTTTTTTATGAAACTTAAATTATGCAACTGCATGATATCTAATACTCCGCTGAACTTGAATAATATGATTTGGAAAAGACATTTCCTGGACCCCTATAACACCTATAACGGACTGTTTTTGATGGAATGAAGTAAAATTGCTAGCAATGTGAACATACTTACTTAGCACGTCATTTGAATCTAATAGTAAATAAGAACAATTAAGCTTTACCATTAGTCAGCTTAAGGTCACTGGATGCAAACTAGATTTTCAGGTCTGGGAAACATTCTTCAAGACAGTTTTGCATTGGCGGATGACACGGTAAACGTAGTATAGGTTTTAAGACACAAAGAGTTTTATATCATCTGCATAACAATGATAACTACTACAATGTTAGCGAAATACACTTCACTGATTTATTGTGCACAAGTAAAAAAGATAGCGGGCTTCCAACAATACCCTTTCCTGGCTTTGGTACATCAAACATTGCCAAACTTGTGCAGTAGCTTTATGACCAGGGGTAAAATAACAAATGTGATTCTGACGTACCACTGGGATTGTTCAGAGAAATGGGACTAATCAAGGACGGTTTCCTCGATCAATGTCGATACCCAAATATTTCAACCTTTGAGTCTGCATAGCGTGATTTACTGTGCCACGAGCTGAGCTCATAATTATCAAGCATGATAACAACAGTGATATTCCCATAATCCAATTCTCTGAGCACAATAATGTATGTTAAATTGACTAACAGTGTTTCCACATCATTCGACCAGGCTAAATTGCAGATCTAATGGATAAAAGAAAACCAATCTTGCAGATAGTTGTCAATTCTGAGAAAACAACAACTTTCAAGCAGTTTACTCAAAAAGAATAAAAGTGAGATTAGACGGTAGTCTCAGAGAAACTCCAAACCTATTGTTATTTCTTAAATTTTGATAAATAGCAACTCTTTTACAATCCTGTGGGAATACACCTTATCTCAGGCTGGCATGTTTGTGATTCTTATAATAACGGGTATAATACCCAAACTGTGCTACAATTCTTAACCAAATCACTTGTCAGTGGCGTATCTAGGGAAAACGGCGCCCTGGGCAAGCGCGAAAATCTGCGCCCCTAATTTCTGAAAAAGTGTTCAACCTAAACCCCATCCCGATAGAGACTTTATGCTTTTTCATATCATATGCTTTTGAGGTCTTTTGAGGGTGATTTAAATGTAATAAATTTTGGCGATTGAACGCAACGAGCGAGCCGAAAATGTTTGTATTTCAGCTTATAAAACATGGAATTCTTGTCATTTCAGCTTATTTAATCTTACAATAGACCAGTTCGTAATTACACTCTGCGCATGAGCAGAAAAAGGTCATTTTTACCAACAGGCATTTTGGTTTGTAAATTCATTGAGATAAGCATCCGTGATGCAATAATTATTCATGTGATCCTTTATAAATGAGGCTTGCCAGCACATCCACCTGACAACAAGACTGTTATTTCGCAATCATCGCTATAAGGAAATAGAATGTTATTGCATTCAAATACAAAACATGAATTCCATAAATTGTTACGTCGGGCACGCTTATGCATTATGCCCCCTTTGAAAACGAGTGAAGTGCCTAACCAGCAGAGAAAAAAGAAAGGTCCTTTGTACCAATGTGTAAATGAGGTAATTACGAACTGGCTTACTCTAATCAAGATAATATTATAGTGATAACGATTTATACCAATAAACTGAGGACTTGAAAAAATACTCCATCTTAGTACGCGAGAGTGAGCTGAAATTTGCATAGGCCCTATTTCCGCGTCATCCTCTCGTTTTGTTCTTATATTTTTTTTATGACAGATATTAGGCGAGCGAGCCGAAAATTTTTGTTTTCCAGCTTACAAAACATGGAATTCTTGTCATTTTTGCTTATTAAATCTTACAATTCTAGTCAAAATAATAATAGTGACGGCGTATAGATAACGATTTATACCAACAAACAGAGGACTTGAAAAAAATCCTCTGAATTAGTACGAGCGAGTGAGCCGAAATTTGTATATTTCTGCGTCATCATTACGTTTTGTTCTTATTTTGTTTTGTTTTTTTTGCCCCTCCCCCCCCCCCCCCATGTTCGAAACAGTTGGCGCCCTCCTTTGATCCAATCGGCGATCTCTTCAAAATAAAAGAAATTGCAGCCGCTGCTACGTGAAACATTTTGCCTGTTAAATATAAAATGACATGTGTGAACACAATATACATTGTCATTTTGTCCGCGTCATCATCATGTTTTGTTTTTATCTTATTTGATTTGACTGCCCCCCCCCCCCCCGGTCGGGTCGAGGGGTTTTTTTCTTCTTCTTCTTCTTCTTCGTGGTTTTTTTTTGTTTTTGTTTTTTTCGTTTTTTGGCGCCCCGAAGAAGTGGCGCCCGGGGCAAGTGCCCCCCTTGCCCCCCACACCGATACGCCACTGTCTGTTGGGATTGTATTTAGTTCACGTGATTTGTTTGGTGAGTTCTTGATTAATAAGTTAATGTTCTATACCATCTATAGTGACATACTGTAACTCACTCAATTCTTACTTGGCCTCACAGACAATGTCATCTGACTGTACGATGGAAGTTTGGAAAGACTGTTGAATTGCCAGGATTCTACCAACAAAATTCTGATTAAAACAATTTTCAAGCTCAGTCTGATCACCATAAGTGAGGTATTTTGGTAAAAGTTAAATCAATAACAGCTTTATACAGTTTCTTTGTGTCTTTCCCACAATCCGTAATGCTTTTGAATGGTAATTTGATGAAGACTTAATGAAGGCATTTACATATTGCTTTTGAGTACAATATCTGCTTGTGAAATTCCCGTTTTATGGACCTTAAATTTCGTTTTATTTGTCAGCGAAGATTTGCTCGAGCTATTTCTTGGGTATGGTACCATAAAGCGTTGGGGTGAATAAACCTTGAGCCGTTTCTCATGTGCTAATATTTATCAACCTTCCGCTGCCCGCCTTGTTACACTTGCCAAGAAACGTGAACACATAATCCGTCAAGATCTGCACTGGCTTCCTATAAGATATCGTATTCAATACAAGATCCTCCTCATTACTTTCAAGGCACTACACGGAACAGCCCCGCACTACATTACAGAACTCATAACCCCATATAAGCCTACTAGATGTCTCCGATCCTCTGCTCGAAACTTGCTTGTTGTACCTACCATTCGAACGAAGTCTTATGGGGACAGGGTTTTTTCTTTTGCTGCACCTACTCTATGGAATTCTCTGCCAGACCCACTTAGAAGTCAGATGCCAATAGACAATTTCAAACAAAAACTCAAAACCTATCTTTACGAAATAGCCTATGATTGTTAAACTTGAAGTCATTTTTCAGTAGTACTGGCAGCTCTGACCTTCAATGTACGTATATTTAAGAAATAGTGATTGTAGGGTAATTGTGCTTGGTAAATTGTAATTTTTGTTGCTACATTTTGTATTATGGTATAATTTGTTTATTTGTTTGTAAAGCGCATTGAAATTCTTTTCAAGTCTGAAATGCGCTATATAAGAGCTTGTTATTATTATTATTATTATCATCAAGGGCAGAAGTGAAAAAGATGCATGTTGTAAATACATGTATTCACTTATTGAATTCTTCATCAACACTATAATAGTTAGGTCAGGGAGGTGAGACACCTCCCTGGTTAAGTTCATATTCTTAGGGTCTTAGGTTCATAATATTTACAAGAACAATGAATTTTCTTAACCAATTCTCAATTTGGGTTTCGTCAGAAACACAGCACCGTTCATGTCCATTTGAAGTTTATTGACCACACACCGCGCATACTATTTATAATCATTCTCATCTTATTGGTATCTTCCTGAACTTCTCCAAGGCCTTCGATACAATTAATCATGACATTTTACTTCACAAAATATTGTCTTATTATTGAATACGGGGGAAGGCCTTGGAGTGATTCAGGAATTACCTACAAAATCGAAAACAATACATAACTCTGAACGAGAACAACTCAAGTCTATTATAGGATTCATTGTGGCGTCCCACAGGGTAGCTTGTTAGAGGACCTTTACTTTTTGTTATTTACATGAATGGCTTTTGCAGATCATGTAACATACTCTCATTTATACTCTTTGCTGATGACTCAAATATTTTCTTTTCTCGCCAAAATCCAGATACTCTCGTTCGAATCGTTAATTCCGAATTGAAGAAAAAGTGTTTCAGTGGATAAGAGCTACTGAATTATCACTTAATCTCCAGAAAACCGAGTAATATGCTTTTTAGCAATTCCAGAAGCTTTACGCATAGGTTATTTCTGATGACTCTGCACGTATCACGATGGACGATAAACTTTCGTGGAGGCCGCATAATTTCGACTAATATTGATTTCATTGATAGACTCAAGTTTCATATCAAATTACCCTGTTTGTTGCGGTTGTATTTTCTCTAATTTTACCTTATCTTGATTACGGACTCCTAGCATGGGGTAGTGCCCATCAAACTATACTAGATAAACTACTGTTACAAAAGAAAAAAAAAACCCAAAAACGAGCACTTCGTATTATTTGTGGCGTCCCGCCACGTTCTTATTCAGATCCATTATTCACTAAATATAAGATTTTGAAAATCAAAGATTTGTACCTTTATTTTTTCATTTAAATTCATGAAATTCTTCCGTCGAGATGTTTTCATTGCAATTCATTCATGAATTTAAATAACAAAGCAGTACCCGCTGCATGCTATAAGGATTAGAACCAACACTTGCTGTCGGGCGAAAGCTCGGTGGTCTAGTGGAGATGACGCCTGTCCGGTGATCAGGAGATCGTAGGTTCGAATCCTGCTCGAGTATGTACGCCCATGATTTTTTATCATGGCTACTACTAAAACACTGATCAATTCAGTGCTTATTTACGTCGATGTAGGGCAATTTGTCAATCAGTTGCAATTATTTTTTCATCTTGGCAAGTTTTGTGTTTAATTACAACACAAATGTTGTACGTAGCATGTTGTACTAAACGCTTATGTTGTTTCTTTGGAACCTACATCCTACAAGCATTGCTTTTTAGTAGGTTCCTCATATTTACACATCATTTTATTACATGTCCTTATACATTTGTGAAATTATGTCTAAAATTGAATGTTGTGTTATACATATTTTACTCTGAAATCAAATGGAATATGAAGCCTGAATATAGAATGTGGAATATGGAACTTAAATTTAAAAAAAAAAATGCACTTCCCAATATTTTCACTTCAATGTTCCCACGGAACCAGTTTTTTCATAAATATCCCACTAGGCAATCGATGAGTTTCATTACCCCTCCTGAGAACTTTATTAGCTCAGAATACATTTTATTTACACCGGCCCCAGATTTTGGAATTCATTAAGCTGTGAAGCAAAAAAAAAAAAAAAAATATATATATTCATCTTTGTATCATTTTACGTAAATGAGAAGCAGACACAAATCGAGTTTCCGAGTAAACAGTCACCTTGAAGGCATTTAATGGAACCCAGCTTCAGACCAGATACCCAGCAGTGTGTAGCAGACAGTAACGCTACAGTCACCGAGAGGTGGCGCTATATAACAAGCTTGACTTGTAACATTGATAATCATTAACAACACTGGCGTGATTGCCTTTCTTTTTTACTCTTTCATTTTTCACCTGAATGATAAAGAAAATATAAAAGCTCTACTTGAGCTTAACAAACCATTACCTTTAAAATGAATAAGGGTGTAAACTATTATAACATACAAGTAGTTGCACTGTTCATGACCTATGATACTTTCAAGAGTAAACTGCCATGAACTATAATAGGCTAGCTGGCTTATAAAAACACTAAGCTAACACCTGAAAATAACAATTACACTAACACCTGACTTAGACACCAAGAGTGTAATCATAAAAACTTATTGGGTACCGTACGTTTAACAATAACACCAGATACGCATTCTACCATCAATTCTTCTCGTCAACGTTAAAGAAAACAAAAACAATCATGAATTGTTACAAGTATATAACCATCACATCATACCAATACCTCTCTCAGACGTGCTGACACTGAGTCATACAGTCCTGATTGACATGAAACATACCGTTCAGCAAAAACAACAAATTTGACAATCATGTACGACCTGATGGGGCAAGCTAGGATGGCATGAAATAAGTAGCTCCTATAAAGGCATAGACCTACACAGTATAAACAAAAATATGAAATGATGTACAAAATGTTCATGTGGGGACACAGGAAATACACATATCTATATGAAAATAGAATTACATATGCACGTGGCAGAAAACATTGATATGTACGAGTAAAGGTGCAATTAGGGACAGGCACCAAACAGACACCAGAGAAGTAAATATATAAAGGTAACTGGGAAATATTAAGAAGATAAGGGTATGTGATAATAAACCTGGTATTACATACACTCAGAAACAAGAAGGCGTATGCACCCACTAAGGATATAAGCATCATATGTTATACACAGCACAAAGGGGCAAATCACTGAGACATAAGCGGGGTGACTGAAAAAAAAATACACCTATAGAACATATCCACAACTAAATTATACGCAGAACATACCAAGACAGCTAGGTGAGAGACAATAAAGATAAACAAGGATGTCATACAAAGACGGATTGGTAGAAATGAAGAATAAACATGATACAAGTACAGCTTAAAAGAAAAACAAAAAACGCCCGTTTGGGGCACCTCAGAAAAAAGGTTATGTTAAGGGACATAATGTAATAAACCAGATGGGGAAATGAAATAACATATGTGGCACCAGGATAACATGGCTATAAGAGAGGTACATTGTAAGGATACACAGTGAGTGAGGGGGGGGGGGGGGGGGGCATTAATCTGAGGTAGCCAACAGTTCGCACAGAAAACAAAATACATGTACATTGTATATCATTGATTAATACATCAAATAATCATCAAACCTAGGTGGGAGGCGTCGGGAGCGCTGAGGGCGCCCAGTGGGGGTCACATGGGTGGGGGGACAACCTGGACCGTTAATAGTCGGAACAGTGGGGGCAGGTTCCTGGGGCAGAGGGGGAAGGGGGGCTTCAGGAGGGGGCTCCTGCAGGGGGACACACGGGACATCTGGCCCAGGAGGCAATGAGAGTTCCTGTGGAATGTCTCTGCAGGTGTCCGGGGGGAGCAAATCTCGCTCGTCATCTGGGGAAAGCAAGTCTGTCTCATCTTCGTCGGACATCTGGTGCTGGGGAGGAGCCACAAGGGGAACAGGGACCCTCATGCATTGCGATGTCTTTACACGATATGACGATTTTCTGAGCTGAGAGCCAATGAATTTGCGAATGTTACACCACTTGCCATCTATTGATGTTACAAGGTATCGAGGGCGTGCGGAGGACTTGCTGCGATCTGACCGGAGATAAACAAGGTCCCCAACTGCGAGAGGGTCATCATTGGGGAGGATGCGGGAGGGAGCCTTGGAACGCTCGCTGTGGGGATGGTTCGAAAGGCGCTGTTCATGTTGTGAAGAGATGAGGTCTGCATCCGACAGTGGAATTTGGCTGTGCGTGAATTGGTCGCGCTGAGTCCACATTTCACGTGCAGAAAGGCCACGCGAGCGAAGACGGCTATTGAGTCGGGCAGTGGCGAGGGACAGGGACAAGGATGTCAGTGGTCCTCCGGAGGGCTCATGCCGCAGGATTTCATCTTCGAGTTCACGAATGGCCTTCTCAGCAACCGGGTTCTTATTGGGATTTTTGGCATGACCTACTTCAATGGAAAGGTGAAACTGGGCGAGCAGGGCATCATCTTGTAAGGAGGCGAAACCAGGGGCGGGGTCGGTGCGGATGACAGCAGGGGGCCCATCGAGCGGGCGAAGTTCCACACAGAGACGGATCAAGGTATCACGAAGAGTATCTCTGCGCTCATCTGGAAGGAAACAAGTGGCGGTGTAGGAAGTGACACATTCGCGGAGAAGTAAAATCAGTTGTTTCGAGCGCTTGATGACATCAGCGGCGAACGATGTACCCACGGCTGCGGGGGGATCGCCAGTGGTCTGAGGGACAACCGTGTGTGGAGCATTCCGCAGGGATGCACACTGATGGCAAGTGTCGGTGACACGTGTGATGGCAGAGTCCATGTCCAAGGCAAAAAAATGCCGGTTGACAACGGTCTTGAGTTGGTGGTGGGTGGGATGATCAAGTTGGAGATGGAGTGAAGTAAGCAGGCCATCAAGAACGCTACGGGGGATGATGATGCACTCGCGAGGTGACAGGAGAGCCTGTTCACGGCGGACAACCAACAGCCCATCTCTAGCTATGGTAGCAACACGGAGATAGCGTTTGACGTCTTTGATATTGGTCAGTTTCTTAGAAGGCCGGGTGCCCTGGAGAAGGTGAGCATGAGTGCGTCGCAAGTCTGGGCACTCAGATTGTATGCTGACCCACGCTGGACGGGAAGTGAAGGGTAACTTCTGCTTCCCTGTGAGCACGTCCGTAGGGGACACTCTGTGAACAACAGAATCCTCTGTCTGACGAATGAAGAGGCATACCTGACAAGAGGAATCAGTGCACTCTGGGGCATTCCTGCTAGCAAAATCTGACGGAACATTGGCGGATCCAGCCAGATGGAGCACGGCACATTGGAACCGGCTAACTGTGGACAGGAAGGTTGACACACGTGGGCTGGCAGAGAACTCACCACGACAGAGTTTTTCAAAAGCCTGTACACAGGGCTTGCTATCTGTGAGAATGCATGGCCGGTGCTTGGACTGCACAATGTACGGGCTGAAATACTTGCAGGATGCTGCAATAGAAAGGGCCTCTATCTCACATGGGAGCCAAGTAACCTGCCGATCACGAAGTTTGGAGCTAAAGAAACCAGCTACCTGTGGCTTTCCTTGTCGTGTTATGTACAATGTGGCACCAATACCATGATCTTTGACAGCACCATCAGTAACAATCCAAAGCTGGTCGGATGGTCGGGGAAGGGTAATGGCACGGGGGGAGGCTAAGGCTTCCTGAGCGGTCTTGAAAAATGAACGCAGGTCATCGGACCAATCAATGCGATCACTCGACTGACCACCAGCAATTGCGGCGTCCAGTGGTGTGAGGAAGATAGCGCAATGTGGGAGAACACGGGCGAGCATCTTATATGCCCCAATGAAGGAACGCATTCCTTTCACAGTAGTAGGAGGGGGGCATGAGGCAAGCGCCGCAATGCGATGAGGGCTCGCTTGTAGGGTCCCTTGGGACCAGATCCAGCCCAGGACCGTGGTAGACTTTGGGCAAATCACAGTCTTACGGGCTGAAAGATGAAGGCCTGACTTTCGGAGGGCATGCAGGACACGTGACCAATTCTGGAGAAGCTCCTCGGGGGTATCACCACCAATGAACAAGTCGTCTGCAAGTTTCACAACAATACCTTCCACAAGTAGATCCCCAAGCACGCGACACATCAGCTCTTCAAGAGCAGTTTCTGAGCCTGGCATGCCCATGGCACAGCGTGTATACACACGGACTCCACGATAGGGGGTTGCAACACCACAATACTTCATCGAGGCCTTGGACAGGGGAATTTGATAAAAAGCATTGGTGAGATCTGTGGCAATGAGATGTTTCCATTGACCAATTTTTCTGAGGGTGGAATCCACATCAGGCATAAGGGAGGGCTGAGGCTTGGCATAACGGCCTACATCGGCAAAAGCTGTAACAAGGCGGAAGCCGCCGTTGGCCTTCTTCACAAGGAAGGATGGATTCAGGTACTCAACAGAGATGCCCACATCTTCTGGGCGAGCAAAGACACCCTGTTGTTCTAGTTCATCGAATTTCTCTTGGAGATCAACCAAAGAGTTACGGGAGTAAAGTGGCAAGCGACCCTTGCGTTGGGGAGGCTGAACCGGGCCCATGTTGACAACGGCCTCAAACGGGCCAACAGTACCATTATACCCAGTGAAGGCAGGGTCAAAAACATCATCGAACTCCGCATGGAGAGACTGAAAGTCATGTTTCGTACCAATGGGGATAATGCAATCAGGATCGAGCAATATTGGGTCAGAAAAACGATGCTCAGTATCACGTGAGACACCACTGGGCACGGGCCTATCGGGTACACGGGGGAGGTCATCAGACTGAGGCTCTGAAGGAACGTAGACCGGACGGACCTGGCAGAAATGTTCATGTTTACGGATCAGGCGGGGTTGAGGCGTAAGATTAGGGATACGCACTTTGCCTGCTACACTGGAGACCATGCACGGTTCAGGCCAAGATGGATCAGTTGGGGGAACACCTTTCTGAGGGACAATCCTGGGCTCAAGGGCAAGTGTGTCATGAGACAGTAGCTCATCAGGAACTGACAGCTCGACGAATTCACCAGGCAAAAGCACAGTAGACTGAGATGGGGCACGAAGGACATGAGCACGGCGAACTGCATGTGTCGCATTGTCCGAAGGCCTGCGAGAACCATATGAAATGATCATGTCATCACCCACACACACCTGGCGTTTAGCAGGACGAACCGACACATCATTGTGCTCCATGAATGGGGTACCTGCGAGTACTTCTACATCAAGATTATCAATGACCAAACCCTCAAACACGAATGACTTGCCGTCACGAGTGAAGGACAGAGTGGTCTCCCCAACAACATCAAGGGGGGAAGACCCATCGGCTTGATGAGCAGACTGCGAGCTGGGTTTTATGACACCCTGGAGGGACTGGACAGTAGAAGCTCTGATCATGTTACCAGTAGCACCACTGTCGACAGTGATGCGAACGACCTGGTGCCCGCAAAACGCATCAAAATATGGAGACTGACGGACCTGGACTCTGAGGGCCGATGAAGAGTCGCTGGTAGCCGTATCATCCTTCAGAGGGACAGGCTCAGACAGGTGGAAGACAGGTGACCTGTTCAACTTGCACAAATCATCAATCTCATCATCAGACTCTAAAATATGTGCAACTGGCGGCCTTAGCATGAATCGCCTGTCTGCTTCGGGTAAGTACGTACACTCACTTAAATAATGAGTGTCTGGCCGGCGCGCTTCACGACAGAGAGGACAGTATTTACTGTTGCGCTGGGGGGTGCGAGTCTGCAGATTGCGGCGACTGCGGGGCATGGAGCATGCTGGGGGCGTAGGCCTACAGGGCGCAGGGAAGGGGAGGTCAGGGTGCGCATAGACGAGAACTCTCTGTGGTGTGGATTTCATCCAAAAGACTATCTAATGCCTGAGAGATTTCGGGTTTCAGTGAAGCTAGGTACGAGAGCGCAATTCTGTCCCGTAGCGCTGCTTGACCAGGCGAGGAAGATCTGAATGAATGAGTTGGAGCCAAGTGAGGACGATAAGGTTTCCAACGTGGGAGTAAGCTCCTCATCTTCGGCTAACACGCTTACCATGGTGAGTTATGCCACCTGCGGATGTGAGCAGGTTGTCTTCGATAAAGGCCACCACCCTTTGGTAGAGGTCCTCAGGACGCTCATCCGGCTCTAGTTTGATGTCACTGAAATCAAGAAAGTGAGCGCCGGTACTTTGAAACCATAATGAAGCCTGATCTTCCCCCCAAATATCGTTGAGGGAGGTGGAAGTCTTGACTATGGAATTGCGTGAGATAATGGGACAATAATTAGCAATCTGTCCGAGCATAAGCTCAAGCATACTGGCTTTCTGGTGTGCTGATTTCGAGACCCAGTCGGGACGCTTTCTGGGTCATCAACAAAGCCACGGAGTGGGCAAGATTTAGATTTTTGGAGCCCATGAGCAATCATCATCTAGGAACGGCGCAAATTTGAGTCTAGGGTGAGAGTGTACACTAAGTTTTGTCGCCAATTTTCGAATGAATTGACTGTTTCACGTTTGGTGAGACACCATTGCTTGGGTGCTCTGGAGCTGAGGCCATCACTAAAGCCTATAGGTGGGACCGTAATGTAAGAGAAAAACAAGGAACTTACACCAACTCTGGATCGTTGGCCGATTTGGAGCTCAGCAAGCTTAACGTCTGCTTGTGCAGGTGAAAACAAATCCTCAGGAGTAGTAACGTTTCCAGAGCTGCCACCAGGTAAATGAGAAGCAGACACAAATCGAGTTGCCGAGTAAACAGTCACCTTGAAGGCATTTAATGGAACCCAGCTTCAGACCAGATACCCAGCAGTGTGTAGCAGACAGTAACGCTACAGTCACCGAGAGGTGGCGCTATATAACAAGCTGGACTTGTAACATTGAAAATCATTAACAACACTGGCGTTAAGTGCAAGTTGAAATTCGTTCTGTTAAATCCTCTCTGATATCTTTTTTCTTTATTAGCTAGGTCTCATCAACCTCAGGGTTCAATACACCATCAATCAGTCAGTCACTAAATTCATTATTTCGCAATGATTTAGCTATAATGATACTTCCACAGCTGTGAGCTGTGAGCTCTGAAGCACCCCAATTCCCTGTTCCATTTCCCTTGTTCAGCGTGTTCAGGCATTCTCTTTTTTCTTTTTTTTTCCCTTCCGTTCTTTCCATCTATTCTGTCAGACGTCTTGTGTTTCTCCTGTTTGTTCCGTCCCTGTCGTAAATTATATTTGTGATAAGTATTTGTAAATAAGTAATTCACAAGATTCTTTGAGTGGTTAACAGTATACAAGCTTGTTAGTGGACCTCTCAATTTGTTTTCTTAACTAAAACATAACTTTGCATTTTTGCCAGTAAGCATTCTTATGTTAAACTGTATCATTTTATCTCTTGCAGAGGCGAATGTTTATGTTCATGATGTAATTCCTGATTTATTCTGTTTTATGTTTGTTGGAAAAAGTAAGAATGAAAATAAATGAATTGAATCAAATTGAATTGAATAATCCTTTGTTCATGATCTGATTCGTCCAGATTATGCGGTAAAAGATATCATACCGTATATATGATCAGAGCATGCAGAGAAGGGAAACCTATTTGCAAATACTTTACAAATTTCCTACTTCGTTGACTTCTACACCTGATAATCAGTCTGTTCCTATACGATGAAGTGCAAAAAAAAAAATAATAAAAATAGTGAAAACATTCATGGACAATATGATATTTATACTGCCCTTAGAAGTAGGTCCCTACATGGCAGCTCCTTCTTTGCATATTTTGCCCATAATTTGTATGTCATTCAAAGTTCATTTCGTCTTTCGACAAAAACATAGTATGTACTTTCAATTTCTCAGGCAACAGAGAATGAGGTAAATATAACATTGTATATAGAATATAAGACAATATGATAACAGGCCTATATTGTGAGATAATTTCGACAAAGGATTGAATAGCATCAACTTCTTTTCTGCGGCCCCTGGTATTACCTTCTTGTTAGTGCAGATGTTATTAGTGTTATTGGATTTGTCATTTCTGTCGAGAAACAGCTGATAGATTGCATGTAGGGAGAAAAGGTGATGATTTCCCTTTTTTATGCCAATAATTGGTCTTGCACTGAGAATCATACTAGTTTGTGGAGGGGGGGGGGGGGGTTGTTATTAAGCGTACCTAACCCTATGCCAAAAGAGTCCAATTCCTAACATAACTCTAAAGTAGCCTACTGCTAGGAATCACATTTGTCAATAACCCCACCATGAAGGACTATTATGGAACAGTTATATTATTATTTCTTGAATCCACTAAACAAATCAAATAACAACACCTCAGCGGCAATTCATCCTTCTGACCTGCTGATTTTAGTCCCTTGCACTTTGACGTTAGCGAATACTACAGTATAATAGTAGGCTTGTTCTTCTAAACCCACCGATCAAGTCCTTTCTCGGCGGCGATTTGGTCCCCCCGATATTTGCGTATAAATCCGCCCATTCGACCCCCTCAGCGGCGATTTGGTCCCCCGAATAGGCTTCTTCGTACAAACCCGGCGATTCGATCCCCTCGGCGGCGATTAGGTCCTTGCGAACGGATATTTGGTCCTAGGATACTATTTCCTAAATTCGAACCCGGAAATAAGGTCCCCGGAGTCTTTTTCCGGACGGACATTACTTCCTACCACACCGAGACGTTGCCGACGGTTCGGTGACGACGCCGCTCACCGAAAGATTAGTCGTTCCATCTATCAGTTTGTGTTCGCTTGACGTCGACGAGGAGACGAAATGCCGTAGGTAGTCGCTCCTAATATGGGTGTGGGCACGTCTGCGAGTACGAAAATCACCGACATACGCGTCGCAGTCCCAGGTTTAGTGTCAAGGAGCGTTCACCGTATGTCGTGATTTGCGACTGGTTTGCGGCCTGTAGTTTGACTGTGTTTGATTGCACTCGCCTCTCAGCCGGGGACGGGGAAGAACCTGACTTCGCGCCGGTGTCGACGAGGAACCGCGTGCCGGTGTTCTTGTCCGAAATGTAGAAGAGGCGACTTGTGAGTGTGAGCCAGCGTTGTTGTCGCCATTAGGCGCTGGCTTGCTCGTTCCCTGGCTCGTGGCAGCGGGCGGTGATGAGCAGAAGACGGTTGTCGTCGACACGGTGGTTGACAACGGCGAGCGTGCTCTCCATAGTTTGATGGTACCAGCACTCACCATTGTCGTCGGAAGCAGGCGTCTGAGCAGGCAAGGCAGGGCTGCTACTACGCGAGGTATGCTGTCGGTTTCTGCGTGTGGCCGACCGACCTCGACTACGGCTCCGCTCACGGTTACGAGCTGCATTGTTAGAGTTTCCACCTGCATTGTTAAACGGTGTATTTGGTCCTGGAGGCGTTGATTGGACGTGGGCGTTGTTTGGGTGGGGCAGCCACGGCATTGACAAAACACGGCGCTGTGACGGCTTAGGATGCGGTCGGCGAGCTCCGCTAACTGTGTGACCGTCAGCGAATCGCTAGAAGATGCCAGTATTTGTTGCACGTTGTCGGCATGCGCTGGACAAAATAGCTGCCGTGGAATGCTGTCTTCGAGCACGCGATCGCCAAGCAGCTGTTTCATCCGACGGAGGAGTTGGGTGGCTTCCTATCCCCAGTTCTTCCTCCGTCAAGAGCTGCTGTAGTCTACGCTGCTCCGACTCGGATGTCCGAGCGACGAGTGCTGTCTTCAGTGTGGTGTACGGCTGTGCGGCAGCTTTGTGATGAGGAGATCGCGCACCTCCTGGCGATGTCGGGGGAAAGAGAAGAAACCACATAGGCATATTTTGAGTCTTCCTTGGTAATGCGGCGAGTTGTGAATTGGGCCTCAACCTGCGCGAACCACACCAACGGGTCTTGTGGCCAGTAGGGTGGCAGCTTTATGTTTGCTACGGCGGCATTATCGACAGCGATGTCAGTGGATGGTTTCGAAGTCGCGTCATCAATCGGGGGCTGAACGGGCTCAACAGCGCTCGCGAGGGGTCGGTCATAGTGGCGGGGAGATGAATTAAATCACGTCGGGGTCACCAGTGGAAGGGATTTCGTAGTAAGATATAGTAGGCGTAGAAAATATCCTGCTACTCACCATTCGTCGTTTTTATACACACAATAATCTCCCGCGTTGCCGAGCTGCGCCTGGCGTCGATGCTGTTGCAGGAAATGGTCCTCCAATTGAGAGTTCAGTTATTGCACTTTCCCGTTTGGTATATACACAAGAACATAACGCGACACAAAGTATAATTCCAGTAAATAAGGCGAAGTAGCACAATGTAGAATGCTCCACGAGACGGCGAAGTTAGAGATGGAAAATAGAGATAGATTGAGAGAGAGAGAGAGAAGTTCGCGAGTCCGATGTTTGATGATGAAGTTTGGCGAGTTGACAACTTGGCGTTTTCGTGCTTTCACGTCGAAAGCTGGTCAAGAAGTGTCGTGTGCGTGAAAAGTTGAATTTTGTGAATGAAGAGTTGTAGCATGCGTGCGAAACTTCTTCGAGACGTGGAGCGAAGAAAGAAGGAGATTGGTTGGAAAGGATGTCCATCTCGCGTTGTCATGGTGACCGTAGGAGTGACCGGAGGTGAAGTTACGTTGTTCGCGAGGAATGTTCGGACAGAAGAATGAATATGAGTGCTCGCGATACAGAGGGCCAGAGCAGTCGTAAAAATGTGCTTGTATTACGCCGTAGAGTGACCACTAGCGGATATGGTCAGCGAGTGAACGAAAACAATTCTCGGTAATGTTAGAAAATGAAAGTGTGACTCATTGTGCTGCTACAAGGTTAAGCTTCAAAATCCTACACAGAATTTTGACCTTTGACTTCTTTGACCTTTGACCTGATTTTTGACCTATATTGTACATTTTGCTACAAAATGCTACTTCCGGCAGGGACATATATTACGCACCGCGTATTTCTACTTTTTCTTGTTATACTTACTAATAAGCTAAAAGGTACTATCTCAATCAATCCCTTAAAATGAGCCTTCGTCTCACCCCTAACACACCCGTTTTATGTCCTGTATAAATGAAGGTAGGCCTACTTTGATCAAATTTAAAGGCTGCGTTATGGGGGGTGCCCTCTTCTTAGCCCCCGCTTTTGGGAAGGGGAACAAATTGGATTTGTTGCCCCTTCGAACAAAGTGGGATTCTTAGGAAGCTACCTCCCTCCAGTGGCGTAACCGTATACAGTGGGTCTAGACATGGGGTGCGGGGGGGGGGGACCTCGTGGAAAAGTAATTTTGAGGGTGTGTAAGTTTGTGTGTGTGTATGTGTGTGTGTGTCAGTCTGCAAACTTAATGGGGACTATACACAATACATAACGGAATGTGATACATTTCACAGCGCAGTCATTAAGCAACATTGAGCTACATACTGTAGGTACGATTAGGGGCGGATCCAGAAATTCCGTATAGAGGGGGGGGGGGACGTGGGAGGGGTGTCCCCCCTCCCAGGGTAGGGAGATTTTTCATATTTATGTTGGTCAGCGGGTGATTTCATGCATATACTTTTGGTAGATTTTTTAATGATTTTGTAAATGAATAATTCTGGAAAATGGAATGACTCAATATTCTTTTACTCGAGGAATGTGTGATTGCAGTTATCATTATATAACATAGATTCTGCGCTCATCAAATAAATGATTGATTGATTGATTGATTGATGATGATGATGATGATGATTATCATTAAAATGTAGCTACAATATTGCATTAATTGTAAATTATTATGATCATGTTCTTTACTATATCTTTATGCAAAATTAAATATTATGCGCGAGCGAGCATAAAGCGAGCGCTCTAGAATACACATATTATAATTCAAGAGAAAGTTATCTTTCTGATAACCTGGACGTGTATATAGCTCCAATCTCTTATTGCAGGCTATTATTGCTGGTATTGCTGATAATTTATTGTGAATACCTTTCCATGATCCAGAATCATCATTTACTTCTCTTATTTGTGTGTGCGAGCAAGCGAAAGCGAGCGAGCGCCTGAAGAAACATGCTCTTTTCATGTGTCTTGAATACATATAAGTATCATTTTTACCCAATAAATATCTTCTTATTGGCGCAATGTTTGTTACATGTTAACAGTTTTCCTTATACATTAATTATGGAATGACGGTGTGAAACGACAAATTACTGGCAGCAACATCAGGAGAAATGCGTAACAATATAAGTAACACTCGAATGTTTTAGATTGATTGTTGTGGTAAGCGTGGACTTGTATATAGGCGAATGTCACTGGAGTTAAGAATCAGATCACGACTATATGATAATAATGCAAAGTCACCACTCGTAACACTTGAGTGTTACTATAAACATATAGCAGTTCAGTAGAATTTGCGATGACAGTCTCAGCTGGATGACACAATGATAATGATGACGAAGAGACGCAAAGGAAAGTACAGTTCAGCCAGAATGTATATTTTATTTGTAGTAATATAGGAACTGCGTGAAAGTATCACGGACTGTAAACCCTCTGCCGGGTGGCAAGAGGCCTGGCAGAACCTGTGTAAGTTCGGCTGAACTAGAACCAAGAGTATGGATTTACTGGGACATTGTACTAAAACTTGTGAATACATTATTATTGACACTTTGCATAAAATGAAAGGGGAGATTATTGTTTACTAATACATGTGCATGATATTTCTTACAAGGCAATCCAAATTTGGGATTCTTGTCATGAGAGTTTATGAATGAACTCACAATGGATATTCTGTAGTTGTGCATGGTCGTCAGCACAAAGGAATGTGCTGGTCAAGTGTTTGAAGGGAAAGGGCACATAATCGGTGGGTGGAATGGGTCAGGGGGACCTGACCACTTTCCAAATAAACCAGTGCGTCCTGGCTTTGTAATGCACTGGCAAGGACGTTTACTGAGAGAAGTGAGGAGTGGGTCTTAAATGCGAGTGAGCGGGGCGATCGAGCTTTAAAATTTTGACATTTTACAGTCGAAAACCTGCCGTTTGTAGTTTCGCTTTGGAAATTAAAGGGGCTGCGAATACCTTATAACAATACCCTCTATTAAAAGTCATTCCATATATCCAGAATCATTATTTACTTCTCTTGTGTGTGCGAGCGAGCGAGAATTGAAACCGAGCCAGCGCCTGAAGAAACATGCTCGGAGTTCATGTGTCTGATATTATATGTTATCATTTTTACCCAATAAATATCCTTCCGAAAAATATAAGTTCCAGCTAGGTGCAAAACCTCGTATCTTTCTTGTCGGCGTGCAATGTTTGTTTACATGTTAACATTTTTCTTACATTGATTATGGAATGACGGTGTGAAACGACAAATTACTGGTGGCACAAGCCTAATGCAAGTGAGCTTGAAAATTTTGACATTTTGCATTCCCAAAACTGCCGTTTATAGCTTTATTTTTTTCGCCTTTTTTTTTTAAACCAGCGGATGGGGGGGGGGGGGGGGCACGTGCCCCCGTACCCCCGTACCCCCCCCCCCCCCCGTAGTTACGCCACTGCCTCCCACGTTTGATGAAATCAGTCAAAGATTTCTCAAGAAGATGCAGAAAATGCGGGAAATTCCCCTCCTCCTCACCCCCCCCCCCCCCCCCCCCATAAGGACACCTATCAATCGATCCGCCATAATCAAACATGACATTTCTTCTAACTTAGTTCCATCTTTTTCGGTTTGACAGAAGAAGATTAAAAAAAAATCAAAAGTTCAGGGACTCTGATTCAACCTCCCCCCCCCCTTCGGCAGTGTGTGTATGTGTGTGTGTGGGGGGGGGGGGGGACCGCGGGTCATTCTAACAAATCAAGATCATATCACCATAAAAGATGTAGGTGCCTAATCTTTATGCCAAGTTTGGTGAAAATCCGTCATAGATTTTCAAGAAGATGCTGAAACGTAGACAGAAAGATCCGTCTGTCCGGAGGAGTCTTTTATATATTATCATTATTGATAGGGCCTTATTGTTATTAGGGCGTTATCGCTCTCCTCCCAGGGGATCCGTGAAGCCAGACGCATACCGGTACACATACATATTTTTACATTTCCCAGCAAAACTGAACATTTCTAAATTTCCCGGCGTGAACCCTCCCGCAGGCCGGGCGGCGCGCCGCCATTTACACGGTCGCCGGGCGGCGGGATGCGGGATCCACAATTATAAGGGCAGGTGTGCACGAAGGGGAGGTTGTAAGTGCTGCTCTGCGCATTACGGAAGGATATTCCTACATCTAACAACGAGTCAGCAAAGGTAATTATACACGGCAATCATGCACTTACCATTATAAACGAGAGAGGTAATGCGATTTTGTTGATTTCAGGTAATTTAGAGCGAATACTTACTTGTTTTCGCCTCATTTCACTCGGTAGCGTAGCCCAGTGAAGAAATCGAATACCATTGCGCGTGTCCATGCGTGCATCTTCGTTCTATACGCGCAATGCTATTATGCATGCTATTATAGGGTTGGACCTACTACTCATCGACCGCCTAATGTTTATTTGATTCAAGCATAAAGAATATTTAACACTGAAATTCACCTAAAAAAACTTGACCTACGTGATTGAGAAAATCCAGCTCTATCAAATGCCGTTGGCGTTGTTCCCTTTCGATTCGAAGTTTCAGTGCAAAAATATCGCCGACGAACTTGCGTGGCCTCGTTTCAGCTCCCCGCGGTAACGCTCGTTATCAGGATCGACCGCTGTTTTTGCATTGACAATGTACGCAAACCGAGTTGTATTGAACACCGTTTTGTACGAAGCTTTTTAGAAGCCTTTAAAAAACTTCCATAGACATTACATTGTGCTGTCATTACGATTCGGTGAAAATATTCATTCGAAATTTTGTCCTTGATTAAAACCATTAATGAACAGTGAATTATCGCGTTTTCCATACCATCCAGGGGCGGATCTAGCTTTTTATAAAGGAGGGGGTTGGGCACGTATGTTGGTTGGTGGTGGTGTTTATTGGCGCTTTTCAATCAATTTGATTATCTGCGCCACATATGTGGGGTCGTCATAGGCGCTTCATCGCCGTACGTAGAGCGCGGCCATTGTGCAATCCGTCGAGAGAGGGCTCACTTCAGCATTTACATTAAAAATACTTTGATTCGGTCTCCGTTCGAAACTACTCACTAACGGAAGATGACTCCTCAATATCTGACGTCATTAAAAAAGTTCAGAGTGGTTATCAAACATATTAAAACTAAATTCCAGAGGAGCAACACATACACGATCTCTCACAACAAATCAGAACGTTCCTAGCTGAACATTCACTTCACAATAGACAGAGCAGAGCCAGGCAAAAACTGCCTTTTTTTCCAGTCAAGGTTTTCTCACTTGATTCTGGTACTTTAGACCATACTTAACAAAATAAGCTTCTGCGCCATCTTGAAATCTGTCCCAAATCCAAGATGGCCGCCAAATATCCAAAATGGCCGCCAGATGACCTAAAAAGTGCCTTCTGTGGTTAAGATTTGTCTGGGGATGGGTTTTTTTTTTTACTCTATTTGATGATAAATGGTAAGAGGAATAAGATTCAGTGAATTAAAATTAAAATCAGTTTCTTTTTTATTGCGAAAATCCAACATGGCCGCCAGACGCAGCTCCCGAAATTAATAAATGTCATAATAACCAGAGGGCCAAACCCTAAAAACTTGCTTACTTAACAAGTGACTTCCACTCTCTCTACAAACTAAGTAGACCATGCTTATTTTCAAATTTTTATTGTAACAAACAACATTCCACTGGTCTACCTCAAAAAAAAAAAAAATTGTTGCGGAAGCCTCCAAATCCAAAATGGCGTCCAAGATGGCCGCCATATTTACTGAATTTGCTATTTGAAAGATAGAATTTGATAGAAACATCAGATTTCAACAGATGTGATGTCATATGAAAGAGAATAACATTTCCTACAAGTTGATACCATTTTTGTGGGAGATTATGATAACTGGATTGAGATTTTAAGGAAAAATACAAATTTTTTGATATTTTTCTGAAAAAAGGAAAATCATGAAAATGCTTGATTCAGCATAAATCAGAAAAAGACTGAAGGATTATCTTGAAACGTTTTTTAAGAATTTTTTTAACATATGATTAATATTTGGAGAAAATTAGGGGTCAGTACCTATTTTGCGGTTCAGGAATTATAATGTCTCAAACTTGAAAACTCACTATGTAAAAATTTCCACTTTAGCTGTGACAAGACCTTGTTGGTTGTAAAGAGAGTCTGCACGCGCCAAGACTACTACACGCACCACTGGCATTGACGCTTGCAGCAGTGCCAGTGGTGCGTGTAGTAGTCTTGATGCGCGCAGACTTTTTTTGACAAAAAAGAGTTTGTGCCTGCAAACTAACTTTTCATACCAAGTGGTAGCTCAGGTGACGCTGATCGCTATTATTTCAAAGTAGATTGTTCTTATATGTTTTTATGCCTCCGCCAACGAAGTGGCCGGATGCATTATGTTTTCGGGTCGTCCGTCCGTCTGTCCGTTCGTACGTCCGGACGTCCGTCCCGTTTTGTTTTTGTCGATATCTCAAGAACCGTGTGGTGGTTTTACATCATACTTGGTATGAGGGTATATCCTGGGGGATAATACTTTTTTTTTTGGATTTTAGGGTCATGGGGTTATGGGGTCAAAGGTCACAGGTTATTTTGTGAAAAAAAGGTTGAAATTTCATGTTTTTCTCCATATCTCGCAAATGGTTAAAGGTATCTTCATGGAACTTAGTATATATATATGCTTGTACCGATGGGCAGTGATTATCTAGGAAAGTTGGGGGTCATGGGTCAAAGGTCCGGGGGGTCAAAGGTCAAGGTCAACTCCTCAAAATATCACTACTTATATTTATGCAATGCCTGAAGGTTTGTTTTTTTAACTTGATGTATGCATGTATTACCAAATATATATTCTGTGGGAAGTTTTTGCCAAAAGGTCAAAAGTCAAAAGGTCAAAGGTCAAGTGAAAGTGCTTAATTGCACTTTTTCCTCCATATCTCGAAAGTAACTGAAGGTATCATCATGAAACTTACATATTTATGCATGTTCTACCTGACAGTGATTCTCTTTGGAACTGTGAGGTCAAAGGTCAAAGGCCAGGTTTAGATAATGCTATTATATTTGATACTGAAATTATACTTTTTCTCAATACCTTGAAAATTACTCAATGCATAAACTTATAAAAGGGTCAAAAGTCAAGTAAAAATCATCAGTTCCCCCAAATACCTGCACTCTGACGTTTTAATCATTCATCCAATTGAACCTAGTTCTAGGAAAGTGAACATTCAGCACACTCTTTTGTGGCAAACCTGTCATTTTAATATTTTGCCAATTGTGTGAAACTGTCATCACACATTGTCAAGACATTGTACTATAGACCTATTAGGAGAACCATGCATTATGGTGGAGGCATACCAGTCGCCGTAGCGACATTTCTAGTTTTTTATACTAAGCTGTGAACAGTTATCAATGTTATGGTTTCTTGAAAAGAAATGGTGATATATCCGTATGTTTTAGGCTTCATTATATATATATATTTTTTTTTCATTTATTGTTTTTTTTTTACATGGTAGAATGTTTTGTGATACAACTAACCTGCAAATATAAATCGAATGTGATATCTCTTCCAATGGTAAACGATACCTTTAGTGTGTTGCGTCAGAGCCAAATCTTGATTAATAATTTGATATATTTTTAGAATTTATTGTATTGATATCTATCATATATATTGTCCTAAAATTACCATAGTAAACCATATTGAGGGTTTATTTACTTATTATTTTTAGGGGGGGGGGTGGAGCTCATTTTAGTGTTTGGGTAAGGCCCGATCTTTGATTTAAAAAAGAAATTCTTCTGTATCAAAGATATGCTTTTGTACTTGTATGTTACTCTGCTGTTGTAGAAACGTGAATGATGATGGCATATGTGTCATAATATCTGATCCGTACATGTCCTTGAAAGCCCTTCTGATCCGAGCACCCCCCCCCCCCCCCCGAAAAATCCGACATGGCGGCAATTTCTCAAAGTTGCTTTTAAATGTGTTGTGCGAAATTACTTTCCAGTATATTGTTCAAATAACACTGTCCAAAATGATTATTCATGCTGTATATTCACATTTCTGAGGGGCCCACATTATACAAGCCTTGTCTTTTTAGTGGGTCCCTCCATTTTTCGACTTATCCACAATGTTTACGTACTTCAAATCACTCAAGTTTTATGATAATCTGTAATGATTGTAAGGTGCTACAATCATTGTATTCTTTTCATCCTACATAGTTTTGAGCACCTGGTTTTCTGTTACCAAAAAAGAAGAAGTGATGTTTATATGTTCTTGTCGAAAAATGAAATAAAACATTGAATTGAATTGAATTGAATTGAATTGAATTTACAAATGAGCATGCTGAAAGTGTATTCACTGTGAATAGATTTTTCTTCCATCGTTTTAGGCTGATTTCATGTGGGTTATAGTGTCAAAATTGAATTGAACTAATGCCATTGGTAGATGCTTTCACATTTTAGATATCAGGATCACTCGAGAGTGGAAATGTTAATTTTCATTCCTTTTAGAGTGATCTCAGGGATCACACAAAGAGTGACGAGTGATCCCTAAGGTCACTCTAAAATGAGTGAAAATGAAAACTTTCACTCAAAATTCACTCCAATTTTACTTTAAATTTACTGATTTCCGTTAATAACTCCTTCAAAAATGAAACTTCCACTCGATTTTTTTTTCTTTTTCGGAGTAGAATATCACTGGTTTTAAAGATATCTCCATAAAAACCCGTGATGGTTTGAAATAGCACTACAATGTTCAAAATATATAAAAACTATAAATAGATAGCGCAACAGACAAAATTGTACCAAAATTAAAATAATGCATTTAATCTGGCGCAATAAACTATGTCAGCTTTGATGGCCTGCAATCTTGAAGTGTTTGAGGGATTGATCCAAATTTTGTTTTAAACTTTCTATAGCATGGTTGTTTCAAACTTCTACCTCTATTTGAAAGACATTTTTTGCTTCATCTCATCTGCTCCAGGACAATCTACTTTGAAATGATAGCGATTGGCGTCACCTATAAGCTACCACTTGCTATGAAAAGTTAGTTTGCAGGCACAAATTCTTGTTTGTCAAAAAAGTCTGCGCACACCAAGACTACTACACGCACCACTGGCACTGCTACAAGCATGGGCGTAAACCCGGGGGGGGGGGGGGGGGGGGGATGGGGGGGATATATCCCCCCCCTGAAATGGAGGAGGGGGGGGGGATGGCCTGTATAATCATCCCCCCCTGAATTTTGAAGAAAAAAAAATGGAGGAAGCAGAAATGTGATTGTATCAATTTTGGCATATTGCATGACGTTTGTACGCCGGCCTTCAGACAGGTAACAGAGCTGAACAGTATTCTATCTTGTAGGAAATCGAATGCATAATTTTCTCTAGCGCTCGCTCGCTTCGCTCGCTCGCTCGGACATGTTATACACTGTAAGGTATGGCTCAGACGTTGACAACGTCAAATAGTGTAGGCCTACATGTAAACATGCTAAGACGAGAGTAACTTGGGACCATCTGCAAAATATGTACGAAAACAAACAAACAAACAATAACAAAACTATATTGCCATAATTGAACCCCCTCCATTTCCTGAATCATTCATGAGGAACGACAGTGACTGATAATTCAGTCAAGATACATCTATGGGTATACCCAGGGAAGATCAGGGGCGTCGAAAATATCTCGGGGGGGGGCAAAGGGCATTTGCCCCGCCCCTACGAAAGTGTTTAGGCAGGCAAATCATTTATCCCCCAAGCAATTTCCGAGATGAGGACAAATTTCGAGCTTTCTTAATGGAATTATTGTCCAAATACCGCCAGAACTATGCACCAAATCGTTGAATTGCAATCATAAACATGCAAAAGCTCCGCTATACTGGATCCCTTTCGATAAGTACACTGTTGAGATTGACGTATATTTCCCTAATTTGTCAAAGAGTGTGCAGCATATCTTTCACTTAACAAAAGCTCCCTCATATGCAGAGGCGTCGATGGGGGGGGGGATGGTTCCCCCATAAAAGTGGGACAAACCAAATCGCAAAAATATAGCTAAAAACGGCAGTTTTTGGGGTGTAAAATGTCAAAATTTTAAAGCTCGCTCGCTCCGCTCGCTCGCATTTAAACGCTAAGCCATTCCCCTGATGTTGCTACCAGTGATTGACAGCAGTTGCGCCCGGTGCGCCCCCTCCCCCCTAATCTCCAAAGCAAAAGATATAGCTACAAATGGCAGTTTGGGGGACTGTAAGATGTCAAAATTTTTCAAGCTCGCTCGCTTCGCACACTCGCATTTAATCATTATGCCATTCTCATGATGTTGCTGCCATAAATTGCCAGCAGTTTTCGCCCGGTACTCCCCCTTAATTTCGGGATTTAATCATTATGCCATTCTCTGATGTTGCTGCCAGTAATTGCCAGCAGTTTTCGCCCGGTGTGCCTCCCCTTAATTTCCAAAGCGAAAAAATACAGCTACAAACGACATTTTCTGGGATTGCAAAATGTCAAAATTTTAAGGCTCGCTTGCTCCGCTCGCTCGCATTTAATCGCTATGGCATTCTCCTGATGTTGCTGCCAGTGATTGACAGCAGTTGTGCCCGGTGCGTCCCCTTTAATTTCCAAAGCGAAAAATATAGCTACAAATGGCAGTTTTGGGGACTGTAAGATGTCAACATTTTCAAGCTCGCTCGCTTCGCACACTCGCATTTAATCATTATGCCATTCTCATGATGTTGCTGCCAGTAATTGCCACCAGTTTTCGCCCGGTGCTCCCCCTTAATTTCCAAAGCTAAAAAATAAAGCTACAAACGGCAGTTTTGGGACTGTAAAATGTCAAAATTTTGAAGCTCGCTTCACTCGCTCGCATTTAATCGTTATGCCATTCTCCTGATGTTGCTGCCAGTTATTGCCAGCAGTTTTCGCCCGGTGCTCCCCCCCCCTTAATTTCCAAAGTGAAAAATATAGCTACAAACGGCAGTTTTGGGACTGTAATAAGTCAAAATTTTGAAGCTCGCTCGCTTCGCTCGCTCGCATTTAATCATTATGCCATTCTCCTGATGTTGCTGCCAGTTATTGCCAGCAGTTTTCGCCCGGTGCTCCCCCCCCCCCTTAATTTCCAAAGCGAAAAATATAGCTACAAACGGCAGTTTTGGGACCGTAATAAGTCAAAATTTTGAAGCTCGCTCGCTTCGCTCGCTCGCATTTAATCATTATGCCATTCTCCTGATGTTGCTGCCAGTAATTGCCAGCAGTTTTCGCCCGGTGCTCCCCCTTAATTTCCAAAGCGACAAAATACAGCCACAAACGACAGTTTGGGGGACTGTAAAATGTCAAAATTTTCAAGCTCACTCGCTTCGCTCGCTCGCATTTAATCGTTATGCCATTCTCCTGATGTTGCAGCCAGTACGAACTGCCAGCAATTGCGCCCTGTGCGCCCCCTAGAATTTCCAAAGCGAAAAAATACAGCCCAAAACGGCAGTTTTTTTTTTACTGTAAAATGCCAAAATGTTCAAGCTCGCTCGCTTCGCTCGCTCGCATTTTATTGTTATGCCATTCTCGTGATGTTGCTGTCAGTAATTGCCAGCAGTTTCACCCGGTGCCCCCCCTTAATTTCCAAAGCTAAAAATAAAGCTACAAACGGCAGTTTTGGGACTGTAATAAGTGAAAAATTTTGAAGCTCGCTCGCTCCGCTCACTCGCTCAATCATTATGCCATTCTCCTGATGTTGCTGCCAGTAATTGCCAGCAGTTTTCGCCCGGTGTGCCTCCCCTTAATTTCCAAAGCGAAAAAATGCAGCTACAAATGACATTGTCTGGGATTGCAAAATGTCAACATTTTAAGGCTCGCTTGCTCCGCTCGCTCGCATTTAATCACTATGGCATTCTCCTGATGTTGCTGCCAGTGATTGACAGCAGTTGTGCCCGGTGCGTCCCCTTTAATTTCCAAAGCGAAAAATATAACTACAAATGGCAGTTTTGGGGACTGTAAGATGTCAACATTTTCAAGCTCGCTCGCTTCGCACACTCGCATTTAATCATTATGCCATTCTCATGATGTTGCTGCCAGTAATTGCCACCAGTTTTCGCCCGGTGCTCCCCCTTAATTTCCAAAGCTAAAAATAAAGCTACAAACGGCAGTTTTGGGACTGTAAAATGTCAAAATTTTCAAGCTCACTCGCTTCGCTCGCTCGCATTTAATCGTTATGCCATTCTCCTGATGTTGCTGCCAGTACGAACTGCCAGCAGTTGCGCCCTGTGCGCCCCCCCTTAATTTCCAAAACGAAAAAATACAGCCCAAAACGGCAGGTTTTTTTTACTGTAAAATGTCAAAATTTTCAAGCTCGCTCGCTTCGCTCGCTCGCATTTAATTGTTATGCCATTCTCTTGATGTTGCTGTCAGTAGTAATTGCCAGCAGTTTCACCCGGTGCCCCCCCTTAATTTCCAAAGCGGACAAAATACAGTCACAAACTGCAGTTTTGGGACTGTAAAATGTCACAATTTTCAAGCTCGCTTGTAACAGTTTGTCAGAAATATATCACTCTCCTCCCACTTTATATTTCATGCAAAAGAGTGAGACGTCCGATCCCTGTAAAGTGTGTGTGTGTGTGTGTGTGGGGGGTTACCAAGCTTCTCTCACCCCCCGTCCCCCTCAAGGCTGCGCCGGTTCGGTTATGGGCTTGTAATCGTGGTGATGGTGACTATCGCCGATCATCCCCCCCACTCCTCAGTATGGATTTACGCCGTTGGCTACAAGCGTTACTTAGTAGTGCCAGTGGTGCGTGTAGAAGTCTTGGCGCGTGCAGACTCTCTTTACGACCAACAAGGTCTTGTCACAGCTAAAGTGGAAATTTTTACATAGTGAGTTTTCACGTTTGAGACATTATAACTCCTGAACCGCATATGGTACTGACCCCTAATTTTCTCCAAATATTGATTATATGTTAAACAAAATTCTTAAAAACGTTTCAAGATAATCCTTCAGTCTTTTTCTGATTTATGCTGAATCAAGCATTTTCATGATTTTCTTTTTTCAGAAAAATATCAAAAAATGAGTATTTTTCCTTAAAATCTCAATCCAGTTATCATAATCTCCCACAAAAATGGTATCAACTTGTAGGAAATTTTATTCTCTTTCATATGACATCACATTTGCTGAAATGTGATGTTTCTATCAAATTCTATCTTTCAAATAGCAAATTCAGTAAATATGGCGGCCATCTTGGACGCCATTTTGGATTTGGAGGCTTTCGCAACAATTTTTTTTTTTTTAGGTAGACCAGTGGTATGTTGTTTGTTACAATAGAAATTTGAAAATAAGCATGGTCTACTTATACCCCTTTCCCGCTGCCCCTCTCGGTGAACCACCGTTGGATTCCCCGGTGAATTCACTGGGGAACCTCTCGGTGAAATTTTCACTGCCGTCGTTTCACACCAACGACAATGCTCTCGGTGAATGTTGTTATGCAACTCTCCCCTAGATGTGTTTTCTGCTCGCACCGCGGCCGATCCCAGCTGAAGTGTGTAATAATGGCGCGATTCGCGCGCCAATTTGAACATGGTCTGGTGGATACTGTACTACAGTGCGTAGTGGTTCCGTACTCGTAACTTCTCTATATCACCTCTATTGATCGTAATTCGCATTTTCGGAGGGCCTTCATTTCATTGCTCAGTGTTGAAATTCGCGATATTTGCAGCTCATTATTGTATACAAAAAAAAAAGAGAGAAAAAATATAGAATGGAATTTGCTATCATTGTGTCACTGATGCTTCTGAATCAACTCGGACTGTTCAGAAACCGAGTGATGTGAGTTGCAATCGCAGCAGTATAGTCGAGTACGAAGACGGATGAGACTCATCAGCGTAACAGACTGGAAGAGGAATCAAAGAACAAGAAGAAGACACGGCAACTCGAGTACACTCTAACTAATCAGCTCAGTTTATTTGTATACGGCATGCGTAGACGATACAACACCAAGATGCAATACTGTACAACAATGCCGTCACGGCTGTGAAAGTCACACGAACGACATACTCCTGTAGTCGTGCGTGTATTTATATGGGTATACACGAATTACGTGTGGATTAATTTGGGAGAGCGCGATAGCTAGCGAAAAACGTGTGCATGACCAGAAACAAAACATAAGCTTTGACATAATTTGCATATTTCCCCCGGTGTTTCACCGAGACAACCTTTCACGCTGGGCGTTCCTCGGTGAACCACCGGTGGTTCCCCGGTGAACAATTGGTGTTTACCCAGGACGCTTCTAGGGTAAAAAATGCCCAAAATTTAATCGGTGTTTCACCTAGGCTTCCCCTAGGTTTCAACCGAGATTCCTTTCACACTGCGGGGTTCCCCGGGTGCCCCCGGGGGCACCCGGGGAAGATTTCCTTCAGCGGGAAAGGGGTATTAGTTTGTAGAGAGAGTGGAAGTCACTCGTTAAGTAAGCGAGTTTTTAGGGTTTGGCCCTCCGGTTATTATGACATTTATTAATTTCGGGAGCTGCGTCTGGCGGCCATGTTGGATTTTCGCAATAAAAAAGAAACTGATTCTAATTTTAATCCACTGAATCTTATTTCTCTTATCATTTATCATCAAATAGAGTTTTAAAAAACCCATCCCCAGACAAATCTTAACCACAGAAGGCACTTTTTAGGTCCTCTGGCGGCCATATTGGATTTTTGGCGGCCATCTTGGATTCGGGACAGATTTCAAGATGGCGCAGAAGCTTATTTTGTTGAGTATGGTCTAAAGTACCAGAATCAAGTGAGAAAACCTTGACTGGAAAAAAAGGCAGTTTTTGCCTGGCTCTGCCCTGTCTACAATGCTCGATATTTTAACCATGTGTCGCTAACATGCATGAGTCGGTCCCATGGGACACACAGACAGGATCGTAATTAGCATCAGATTTCAACACATTTTCTTGACTTTTTCATATCTTAAGTTGCAATTTTTTGTGAAATGCGATCGTCTTTTTGACATCATTTAGGACATTTCTGACAATTATCTGTGGTTTCTGTTCATCCTACAGTTTTTTTGTTAATCATTTATGCCCCTTGCATTTGACCTTGTGTTACTGCTCAGGGCTATCGATTCACGCTTACGGCAAATCCAATAGATGGTCACCGCGCGCAGGCTCTGCTTCACACGCCCGACACGGGTTGTGCAGATATCATGCCGGCCCGCAGGGTAGCGGAGCGGGGCTGGGCGCGGCCGGGCCGGGCCGGGCGCGGGCAGGCAGAGGGAGGATGGATCAAAGGAGTGTGTCAATATTCGTTACACTACTTCCTATATTGTGCTACTGCCGTCACAAGCTTACAATCAATCAAACTTCCTTCAATTAAAAAAGACTGGATTGCACATGACACTATACAAGACTGCACAACTCTGTATGCAAGTGAAATCTACTTTGAAATCATAACTTCATTATTGCCATGCTGTTATCATTGTCATCACAATACAAGTGATATGTGGGTACCACTACCATCACTATCAAATTGAGACTGCAGAAAATTTACAGGAAAGCAGAAAATACTGGTAGCTGTCATTTGATTAATTTGTTGTCCCCGCCGAACGAGTTCGAGCAGGGGACTATGAAACGGGCTCCGTACGTGTGTGTGTCCGTGTGTCCGTGTGTCCGTCCGTGCGTCCGTGCGTCCGTGTGTCCGTCCGTGCGTCCGTGCGTCCGTCCGTGCGTCCGTGTGTGATCAAAATGTTCAAAATGCTACTCCTTCGCCATTTCTAACCCGATTTTGATTCTGTTTGCTTTATATGATAGCACTACATGGGAGCTTTGAAACTTCTATAAAGAATTTCAGTTGTGACCTTTGACCTTGACCTTTGACCTATATTGTACATTTTGCTTCAAAATGCTACTCCTTCGCCATTTCTAACCTGATTTTGATTCCGTTTGCTTTATATGATGGCACTAGGTGAGGGCTTCAAAACTTCTACACAGAATTTTGACCTTTGACTTCTTTGACCTTTGACCTTGATTTTTTGCCTATATTGTACATTGGCTACAAAATGCTACTCCTTCGCCATTTCTAACCCGATTTCGATTCCGTTTGCTTTATATGATGGCACTAGGTGAGGGCTTCAAAACTTCTACACAGAATTTTGACCTTTGACTTCTTTGACCTTTGACCTTGATTTTTTACCTAAATTGTACATTTTGCTACAAAATGCTACTCCTTCGCCATTTGTAACCCGATTTCAATTCCGTTTGCTTTAAGTGATGGCACTTGGTGAGGGCTTCAAAACTTCTACACAGAATTTTGACCTTTGACTTCTTTGACCTCTGACCTTGATTTTTGACCTGTATTGTACATTTTGCTATTAAATGCTACTCCTTCGCCATTTCTAACCCGATTTCGATTCCGTTTGCTTTATGTGATGGCACTAGGTGAGGGCTTCAAAACTTCTACACAGAATTTTGTCCTTTGACTTCTTTGACCTTTGACCTTGATTTTTTACCTATATTGTACATTGGCTACAAAATGCTACTCCTTCGCCATTTCTAACCCGATTTCGATTCCGTTTGCTTTATGTGATGGCACTAGGTGAGGGCTTCAAAACTTCTACATAGAATTTTGACCTTTGACTTCTTTGACCTTTGACCTTGATCTTTTTACCTATATTGTACATTTTGCTACTAAATGCTACTTCCGGCGGGGACATATATTACGCACCGCGTAATTTCTACTTTTCCTTGTTTATCAATAGATACAGTGCAATATAATTTCATCTGGCAAAGGAGTATACCTAGTTCAAATTATTTGTTTGTTGCTGCACATTATATTGTACATACATCTCAACAACTATGAACAGTTGAGTATGCTACAGATGTCATGTCATTTGATCCCATTGATTCTATGATTGTGTGGCAGAAGTATCTCAACAACGTATGAACAGTTGACTATGCTACAAATATCATGAATGTCATTTGAACCCATTGATTCTGTGATTGTTTGTGTGGTAGTAGTATCTCAACAACTTTTTACAGTTGGCTATGCTACAAATATCATGAATATGTCATTTTAACCAATTGATTCCGTGATTGTTTGTGTGTGGTAGTAGTATCTCAACAACTTATGAACAGTTGACTATGCTACAAATATCATTTGAACCCATTGATTGTGATTGTTTGTGTGGTAGTAGCTTGCTAGAAGCAACTTTTGTTCAACACTGGGTACCCCACTATTTTCCTACCCCTATATAATATAGTGAACACCATCACCTTTCATTACTTTGGTCGCTGAATAAAAAGAAAAAAAAAAACTTGACCAACTTTCATTGCATTAACTGCATGGTTTTGCAGCGCGAAAATCTGTACTTTCAACAAAGAACCAGGAAATTACATCTCTCTGTGCAACACTGATAAAAAAAGTATCTTTGATGAGCATGCACTGGATGGAAAGTCAATACATCACTATAGCAGTAGCTAATACCAGTACTTTTTCAGGTCACGTCACATTATTATTGTGCATTTTGTCAAATTCATCAACAAAGATACAAAGTAAACAACCGCCGCATGCACTGTCACTTTAGACACAGATTATCACGTAACGTATCATGTCTATTTGATATAGAAATGATGTACCAGGTACTTTTTTTTTATTTCATTTTTGGCACATGATATGCACCATGTATGGCAAGTATATTATTAGACATGTGTTGCAAATGGCCCGTAGCAACCTACACGTAGATCTATCAGCGTTGTTAGGGTCTAGTAGATATATTATTATCAAAATAAATACTATTACTAGTTTATATACAGGCTACACTCAATATAAGACAAGATATTGCAAAGCCAACGTGTAAATGCACGAATTAAAACCATAGGTTTGATATGTAGGGCGACTATTTTATTACTGATGATCCGATTTAAATTATGTCTAGACCTATATAACAATGACAGACTGCTGTCTGACTAATGTAGCGATTGTTAGCACTCTAGCTGGCTACACATAGGAACATAGTCCTTTCTGGTCCATTTTTAATAATAAAAACTTATTGACCAATGAACCATGCAGTACAACATGCATTCTGCATGCAAACTAGCCTATAAACCAGCAAAATAGCACGACATAATGCAGCGGCCACAGGCATGCGCCAACTCCCAAAATGCACGTTCACGCATCGAACAATGGACGACGTGGGACCAAATCGCTGCGCCTACGCACAAGGGGGAAGCGCGAGCGCCACACCGATAGAAATAAAATTCTGCGGCTATTTTGTCAGGAAAGAATGTAATATTTTTTCCGCTAAAGAGAAAAAATGCAATACCAAGGGCAGTCTGCTTGATCGTTATAACAGAAACAATAACTTGACACGAGATCATGAATATATTACCTCAATATAATAAAAATCTGACGCTGGCAACGCAACAGGTCATATTTCAGTAGCCTACAGGGTTCACGAAACCTTATTACATGTATACCCCTAAATCGGGAGGATGGGTCAATGAGCAAAAAACTGTAGGATGGAAGCCGACTGCATGAAACAGGTAGACATGACCTCTTTCATTCAAATTTAAAAGGAATAGATACAAAAAATTGTCAAAAAATTATTATTGACATGTTATTGATAGGCTATAAATAATTTGCATAAACTCATATTTAATGCATAAAATTAGGGTTACGAAAATGTACACTTATATGGAAATTTTATTAAGATCTTGCAACTATGAATGTAGTGTTTTGAACATATGAATATGCATGAAGTGAGGAGACCTATACTTTCCACCCTCATTCTGTTTTTATTTTTCCAGTGGCCATTCAAAACAGGGGTAATTAAAAATGCAGAGCTCATCAGCGACGTATTGTTCATGTTGTCAAGTTCGATTATGTCATAATCAATATGGCGACGTACGTATATGCGCGCACCCTGAATACGTGTGGGGGCGGTATGCGAAGGGAGCGTAGCGACCGAGCCCGAGCGAGCGGAGTGAGCGAGGGGGGGGGGGGGAGGGTGTGGGAGGGGGGTTTCCCCCCTCCCACAGTAGGGAGAATTTTTGAAAATCTGTGTGTGAAAATGGCGTTTTCTTGCATCTATTAAAACACCACTATTCATTGCCATAAATAGAAAAAAATAAAATTAGAAGTTTTAAAAACAAGATAAGATAAAAAAAAATGGTCCCCGGATTTTTTTTTTTTTTTTTTGGGGGGGGGGGGTTGCAACCCCCCCAACCCCCCCTCTAACGTCAATTACCGTATTGTCGCCACTTGTGTGTAATTCTTGTGCACGTCCGGCTGGCGAACTAATATCGGCACTGAATTAGTTCGCCGCCCCTAGCCGGCCACATATTATTAGCGTGTGTGTTATACATACGCTTCAATGAAGGAGGCATTGTCGGTCACCGCGTTTGAAAATCTCCCTTAATCTGCCACCTGAAATCCATTCTAAATCAAAAACATCCTTGCATTAAAAATGGTTTTATCACCTGTTACATATGGTAAAATATATTTTGATTAAAATTATTTGTGTTTTGACGGAGGAAAAAGGTGAATTACGAATGTATTTTGAGAGTGATGAAAATCCGTCGCCCAACCTGATCTCCGATCGCGGCGCGCGTTACATGCGATGTGAATGTCTGGCGACCTTACAGCAGTGGCGACCATACCGTAATTGACGTTAGATCCGCTTCTGCCATCCTCATCTACATTCATGACATTCAAAGCCAATCCATTTTTATGTGCTTTGCGCGCAGAGAAGTGCGTTATAAGTGTTCAGTGCGCAAATTACAGGAAGTCCTGTGTGCGCCCGACCGTGGTGTCTCGCGGGGGACCGTGGTCCCCCGCGGGATAAACTGTCCACTTCCTTTCGAGCAATAGGCCTACTGTATACGCGGTCGGTTTCTTTAAAGGACGGTGGTCGATATGTAGTAGGGCTACCCTACACGGGTTATGGGATGTATCGGTTTCAATATGTTAGTAGTAGATCGAAAGTTAGACCCTACCCCCTATTATTTTTATTTTTTAAGAATATTTTATTCTTCATCAATGGGAAACATAATATACAAACAAATTTAGACCCTATACAAAATTCTCTGGACCAATTTCATAATCATTTTCGTCAATGGATACAAAATTTAGACCAAAAGAAAAACTTCACATCATTTTGATAGTAATGATACACTCTGATACATTTTTTTTTTTTCACATTCCATACCGGTATACACAATCCATATAACGTTACACATCTCTTCTTTTCTATTTTTACACTACTAATTCTTAATTCTCTTTTTGATTTTATTCCTTCATTACATTACAAATTTTATAAACTAAATCACAAACCCAAAAAATAATTTCTTTTCAACATTTATTCAATCCAACTTAAAATATCATTAGGTGATCCGAGTATCCTTCGGATCACCTTCTGTATCTGTACTGATTCTTTCTTTATTTCTCCTCAAAAGTTGTGCAGAGGTTAGCTCAGAAAGTGCATTGCCTATGAATGTCAAACTCATACCTCATATGTATCGTGTCCGAAAGACGACAATCGAACTAAAATCAAAGTGATCAGTCGACCGTGACGTCACTATGACGTCATTATATAAAAACACATTTTCATTCATATCTCATTAATGGAATGGAATTTTTCAATGAAATTTACGTCACATATAGTTCAAATTAAGTTGATTCTAATCATGTTTTCAAAATTCATCTATACCCTTAAAACGTGCGCGTACGCGCGCGTTGAAATATTTGTATGCTCAAATCGAGCTGGAATTTTTTTTGCACACGTTTCAGACCATTTGGAGCATTTTTTGAAAAATTGAAAAAATCGGACGGACGCGTACGCGCGCGCGCATATACGCATGCACAGCTCATATGCAATAGAAATTTCCCGTTTTTTTACACGGATCGGATGCCTGAAATGTCAAGGAATATTTCTACCAAGTTTCAAGTCAATCCGACTCAATATGACGTCATACGAGCCCGTCAAAGTTGAAATTCCGCGCGCGCGTCAATGGCAATATACAGTGCAGCTATGCCAAAAAACCGCCAATTTTAAATCCGATTTTACTCGTCAGGATGGACGGTGACCCCCCATTTTCTTTACATATTCTAAAAGCTGATGAGTTGTACATGTCATTTCGAGGGTTGGCAATGCTGGCAAAATGATTAAAAGATATCAAATTTCTTAATAAAGTAAAAAAAGTAAATTTTCAAAATGACGTCTTCAAATTTCAAGTTCACTCGAGCGTATCTCACTTATCCTTTGCCAATTTTCACACAAATTTCAGTATGTTGTAGCTTATTAAATGCTCTTTCATTAATATCATAACAGCATTTTAATTAGATGACGGCATCACCTGGTAGAAATGGATTCAAAGTAATCTTGTCAAATTTGACCAGTTTACGTGTTATCTCTATGGGAGTGCAGTTTTTCTGGAAATGAAAATTGACATGACTATCTTTCTCGAGCACTATCTCACTTATGCTTCGGTGAATTTCTCCCAAATTTTAATATGTTGTAGCTGAGACTTTGGGCTATTGGTTATGTGCCCTTTATTTTTTCATACGACGTCGGCATCACGTCAAAAAATTTGGTTGAAATTAAAGCTTATCTTCGATGTATTGAGATATTTCTTCCTTTTTGCAACTTTCTTTGCAATTACTCAAGAAAGACAGCCCCTATCACCCCCATAATTTACACATGTTTAGTTCATGTTACGTACATTATTTCATAAAATAACAACTACTTGATCGGACACCATCTTGGGTATGTAAATTAGGGTCAAAGGTCATAAATATTTCATCCTGTATCTTAGTAAATACATGTTCTATCTTTCCCATATTTTGCACACGTAAAGACCATATTACAAGGATCATTTCACAAAATAACCACTTTTTGCTCAGATGCCATCTTGTCTGTGCAAAGTGGGGTCAAAGGTCATATGTACTTTTTTCTGTATCTTCGTTATGACGTGTTATCTCTATGGGAGGGAATTTTTCTACATGTGAAAGTTGACATGATTGTCTTTATCGAGCACTATATTTAGCTCACTTACCCTTCGGTGAATTTCTCCCAGATTTTAATATGTTGTAGCTGAGACTTTGCGCTATCATTAATGTGCCTTTTGTTCTTTTATACGATGTCTGGATCATGTTAAAAAACTTGGTTGAAAATAAAGCGTATCTTCGATGTATTGAGATATTTTCTTTCTGCAACTTTCTTTGCAATAACTCAACAAAAACTGCCTCTATCACCCCCATATTTTGCACATGTTTAGTTCATGTCACGTACATTATTTCATAAAATAACAACTACTTGATCGGACACCATCTTGGGTATGTAAATTAGGGTCAAAGGTCATAAATGTTTTATCGTGTATCTTGGTGAATTGGAGTCTTGTCCTATCTTTCCCATACTTTGCACACGCAAAGACCATTTTACAAGAATCATTTCACAAAATAACTACTTTTTGTTCAGATGCCATCTTTGGTGTTATATATTATGTATACATATATGATTATTACAATCTATTGATAATCAAAACAAATGAATACGAATCAATAAAGTATTGTAGAGTAAAAACAAAACCGAACAGTAAGTTTGATGGTGTTGTTCATTGAAGTTGGTTAAGAAGATTAAGAGAGGAAGTGATTTCGGGACTTAACGGGATGATCAATTTATATGTTATCTACATTTTAGTAATGTGTGTATGGGCATAATGTATGGGGGATTTTAGGAATACACTGATATATCATCAATAATTATAAGATATAAATGTATATGAGGCATTTATTGTAATTATAAGATATATAATCAATCATTTCTTGTTAGTCAATCTATAAGGGCAGTAAACGTGTTGCAGGGTGCCCTCTACATAAGCGTATTCTATCTTGTTCCCAGAACCTGTACGGTTAAAAAAAAAATCATATTGTTGTGTTTTATTTTGTTTCTTATTTGAACATGTTCGTTAAAAAAAATCCCTTAAATCTCCCTCCGTTTTGTGTTTGTGCGTGTGTGTGTGTGTGTGTGTGTGTGTGTGTGTGTGTGTTTGGAAGCGCGGGGGGGGGGGGGGAGGGCAGAGGGGCACTTGCCCCCCCCCCCCATATATTTTTTTTTGAAGGGGGGGGGGGGGCAAAACGACTTCCCCCAAGTGCCCCCTGTATCAAATAATTGATCAATTTTTTAAAGACCAAAATGAACAACAAAGGCGCTTTTCTCCTCTGAAAGTTATCAATTTCATAACTGAAAATGCGATTTTTTTTTTCGCCCATAACGGGGCAAATGATTCACTAACAATATACATTATTATATCTATACACTAATATTTACTAATCATAAGTAGATTTAGTATATAGATGGTAGCCTCGCGTCGTCGAGTGTGCCCCCTGAAACGTACCTTTAGTAAACCTTATCGTCGCTGGGGTGACAAGACCTTGTATCTCAAATTTTGGTGAAAATGACTTTTTTGCTTTAGTGGTCAAATAATCGGTTAAGTGATGTCCTGTCCAAATCCCAGCTGTCTTACCCCAAAAATGAAGCCACCACGGCACGTCAAAGGAACGGCTATCCCATTCAGTATAGTGCTTTGGCCGCCATGTTTTTTGGCTCATAATCATAGTCCTTCGCAGTGATTTTTTTTTTTACTATATGTTTAATTTCCTAGAAATTTGATTTCAAATGCTCCGTAAACGAGACTTTTTTTTTTTTTTTTTTAAAGTCACTACCCAGGGAGGGTGCATCCCCTCCGACACCCTCCCCCGCTCGGTCGCTTCGATCCCTCGCCGAGGATCTTACACCGTCACATAATGTACCCCCGTATGTTATAATCATAGTCCTTCACCGTGATTTTTTCACAATGTTTAATTCTCTAGAAATTCGCTTTTAGATGCTCTACAAACGCGAATTTTGTACTCTGTTTTCATTTTCATTTTGTTATTTTTTTTTATGTTGCACCAGGGACAGAAACAAAATATATTGGAAAAATAAAATCGTACCCCGGGCTCTGGCAGTACTTATTTTATACATATCTATTTACAGTTTTTACTATTTATCGACTGTACTGTATCCGTACGGTACGGAGCACTTTTTGCGTGTTCGTGTACGTATGCTACTACAAGGATGTAGGGTCTATGTATAGCACTTTACTTGTGACCAATCCAAATTGAGAATGCGAGCCTAAGTGCGAGCCTTAGCCTCATAAAGATTCTGCAGGGGCAAGCACACTATAATTTTGGCCCCCTCTCAATAATGAGTAATTCTCGACATGAAAAATTTTCTTGCTTTTTTGACAGAAAAAAAAAAAGACAGCTCCCCATAAAACTATTGCAAGGGTAAGCATATCGTTTGCTCCCCTCCCCACATGATTATAATTCCCAAGATGAGAAGATTTTCTTGCATTTTTGTGATAAAAAAAGGAAGGAGCTACCCTCTCCAACACCCTCCCCCATCAAGTTCCATGTATTGTTATATGCCCACACAATGATGTTGCACAAGTGGAAACAAGGGCTGAGATGCCGCGAGTTAGTGAAGCAGTTATCTTTTTAGGTGATCCGAGTATCCTCTCGGATCACCTTCTGTATCTGTACGGATTCTTTGTTAGGTGATCCGAGTATCCTCTCGGATCACCTATTGTATCTGTACGGATTCTTTCTTCTTCTTCTTCTTCTTTATTTCTTTCTCCTCAAATGTTGTGCAGCGGTTAACTCTAAAAGTCATTCACCTATCACTTCTAAACTGATACCATATATGTATCACGTCATAAGGACGACAGATCTAATGTATCACTGTGATCAGTCAACCATGACGTCACTATGACGTCATTATCTGAAAACACGTTCACATTCGTATCTCATTAATGGAATGGATTTTCTCAATGAAATTTACATCATATAGTTCAAGTCAAGCTCTATTGATATATTTCATAAAATTTAGTCACGTTCATAGTAAACGAGCGCGTACGCGCGCGTTGAAATTTTAACATGCTCCAATCGAGCTCAAAATTGTTTTGCACACGTTTCAGGTCATTTGGAGTATTTCAGAAAAAATCGACGGACGCGTACGCGCCCGCGCATATACGCACGCACAGCTCATATGCAATAGAAATTTCCCGTCTTTTCACACGTATCGGATGTCTGAAATGTCAAAGAATGTTTCTACCAAGTTTCAAGTCAATCCGACTCAATATGACGTCTTACGGGCCCGTCAAAGTTGAAATTCCGCGCGCGCGTCAATGGCGATATACAGTGCAACAATGCCAAAAACCGCCATATTTAAATCCGATTTTACTCGTCAGGATGGACGGTGACCCCCCATTTTTTTTACATATTTTGAAAGCTGATGAGTTGTACATATCATTTCATGGGTTGGCGATACTGAAAAAATGATTAAAAGATATCAAATTTCTTAAAAAAGTAAAAAAATTAAATTTTCAAAATGACGTCATCAAAATTCAAGTTCACTCGAGCGTATCTCACTTATCCTTTGCCGAGTTTCACCTAACTTTCAGTATGTTGTAGCTTATTTAATGTTCTTTCCTATTTATAATTACAAGATTTTGATTGGATGACGTCATCACCTCGTAAGAATGGATTGAAAGTATCCTTGTAAAATTTGACCAGTTTACGTGTTATCTCTATGGGAGAGCAGTTTTTCTGGAAGTGAAAATTGACATGACTATCTTTTTCGAGCACTAGCTCACTTATGCTTCGGTGAATTTTTCCCAGATTTTAATATGTTGTAGCTGAGACTTTGGGCTATCGTAAGTGTGCCCTTCGTTTTTTCATACGATGTCGGGATCACGTCAAAAAAGTTACTTGAATTTAAAGTTTATCTTCGATGTATTGAAATATTTCTTTCTTTTTGCAACGTTATGTGCAATAACTCAAGAAAAACATACCCTATCACCACCATATTTTGCACATGTTTAGTTCATGTCACGAACATTATTTCATAAAATAACAACGACTTGATCAGACGCCATCTTGGGTATGTAAATTAGGGTCAAAGGTCATAAATGTTTCATCCTGTATCTTGGTGAATACATGTTCTATCTTTCCCATATTTTGCACACGTAAAGACCATGTTACAGGGATCATTTCATAAAATAACCACTTTTTGCTCAGATGCCATCTTGTCTGTGCAAAGTGGGGTCAAAGGTCATATTTTCTATTTTTGCTATGACGTGTTATCTCTATGGGAGGGAATTTTTTAGATGTGAAAATTGACATGACTCTCTTTATCGAGCACTATCTTACTTAATATGCTTCGGTGAATTTCTCTCAGATTTTAGTATGTTGTAGCTGAGACTTTGCACTATCACGACTCGAATCATTGATTAAAAAAGAAATCGGATCACCTTAATTTGTCAGTGATGACAAATTACAATCTCTAGTTATCAATATCCATTGTATGATGGGGGGTTGGGTTTCTGGACACTTAAGTTTGCGCGTGAAAACTTACCTATTTTACATAGAATATGCAACCTTCTTTACCTCAAAGACTTGATATAGACTCCTCATATACTAGACAACATACTCTGAAAACGGCTTGAAAATTAACCTGCTAAATTGTTGGATTTTCCCTTTCAAAGTGACCCCATGTACGAATGTATCAAAGAGAGTTGTGCACTCGTTGATTTTGTACGCCAACGGGAAATATATGGGGAGGGAGCGTGCACAGTGTTTACATTCTCGCCGTACGATCGACGCAAAAGAACATTCGATCGAACATCATGTGTGTATAAATAGTGTAAAATAACTTGTAACATCTTGTGAGACTTTCACTGCGTCATTTTCATTCCAGACGCACTTACACCCACTTACAATACGCGTCCGGTCCCACAACCTGTCCGGACACACAACACTTGGTCATATATTGATTGAAGTTTATTGTTAAAAACAAAAAAACAAACAACACAACCCCCCCCCCCCACCACCACCCTATCCCCTATACCCCCATCCATTCTCCTTCTTACTACCCTACCCCCTTCCCCCACCCCCTTCCAAAACCCCCCTCACAACAAAACCTCAAAGGCAACTGAAACCTGTGTGTCCTGACATTTATATGTAGGGTTGGGGGTACCACCCATCGTCACCCTAAGGATCTGTAGCTTGTTTATTCTAAAAATATAACACAAATTCGCCTAATTCTTACCTCAAATATGCCATAAATACTGCAGTTTTGAATGTGAACCTTTTCATTCTATACGCAAACAGCCATGATACGAAGGGTGCCGATGGGAAGGTACCCTGCCGATAGGTGGTACCCCTACCATACCCAGTCATTGGGTGTCCGGACAGGTTGTGGGACCGGACGCATACTGTAAAGTGCATCTGGTTTGACAATAGGGAGCTTTAGATTTAAGACGCGTGGATGTTCATAGGGGAAAAAAACATGTTCTGAGCGTGCGCAGAAGCCTGCGTCAACTTGGCCCGCGCTGCTGCGCACGCTCAGAACATGTTTTTTTTTACCTTTGAACGTCCGCACATCTAATAAAAATCTAAAGCTCCCTAATGACGCGTCTACGTAAACAGTTGTTTGTCAGTGAGGAGCTGTGCGTAAATGTCCATTCAAAGTAAAATAAGCAAGTCAGTACACCCAACCCCCCCCCCCCCCCCATCCTACATATTTCAATACGAGTGCGTGGAAAGGCATTTCCTGGTGGAAGTGCAGCAGACCCTACTCTATGAAATAAAAGTGAAACAAATTCTCAATTCTTTTTCCAGTTTTCCCACTTATGCAAATATTGACAACGTATTAGGTATAACTGCTAACTTTTCTTCTAACTTATCCTGCTCTACAGACCTTTTGATGAAATATTCCGCTGGGGGTGTCTTATTTTTCCTTCCTTAAAAAAAAAAAAAATTCTTCACCAAAATTAAAACATGGTTAACTAGCTGAGGTTTTCCTTTATCTGGTCGCTCTATACCAAAAAAGATCTGTTCCCAAATCAACTGTTGCAAATCAAAATAATCAAAAAGAGTACATTTTCCCCAAACATTCCTAGCAAATTCACATGTATAATATGTCTCTTCCAACAAAAGGAACATAAATTATCATTTATGAACTTAAACTTAAATAAATGATGATCTGTGTACATACATTTGTACCACTACTCCATGCAATAATCTAAATTGAAAATCCCTCAAAGCAGAACTCAAAGTGCTACTTCTTATCCTGCTAAAAATACATTTTATATCTTTATGAGAAAAATCAAAAAATATTATGCAGGTGTGATTGATGTGTTGGACACCTACTCAGTATCATTCACGCATGACACTACGCGCAGTGGTTTTGTATTCTTCACTGGGGATTTGAAGACGTTGAAAGGTTACTGAAAAGCCCGATAAACAAGATCTACAGCAAAACAACTTGACTGCACATTGGAAAAGCATTTGTACATGCTTTTTTTTTAAACGCATTGGCAATGCCAATTCTGATTAGAGGGTATGGTAGTAGGGGTGGTGGTTTCAAACATATTACAATATGTTTGTCTGCATTGTCAATGCAAAAACAGTGGTCGATCTAAAAAAGGAGAGGCACTGCGGGGAGCTGAATTGAGGCCAGTCAAGTTCGACGGAGATATTTTTGCACTGAAACTTCGAATTGAAAAGGGAACAACAGCATTTGATAGTGCTGGATTTTTAAAATCACACACTGTAAAAATGGATATTTTCGCACAACAAATTTTTCGCACTCTGCGGGGTTAGAAGAGTTTTGCGTGTTTTTGATTCCGCGAAATCAAGACGTCAACTACTGGAAGATATGGCAAGCAAAATTCGCGTGCTTTTACATGTATTATCGCGCTAGTTTCTGGTTGTGCAAAATGGTCGAAAATTTCAAAATCCAACATCCAAAATTTCCACTTTTACAGTAGGTCAAGTTTTTACGTGAATTTCATTGTTAAATATTCTTATCAAGCAAATAAAGATTAGGCGGTCGATGAGAAGTAGGTCCAACCATACTACTCATCGACCACTTTTTGATTATATACAATAATTATACACCTTGTATATTGAAAAATATCCAACAGTTTCACCTTAATTTCACTACACTCAAGGCAGGAAATACTGCAGATTCATATCCCGTGCTTGTGCCTAGATTGTTGTCTCGTGTAGTCATACCGTACGCGTGGAATTCTTGACGACAAACGCAAGTGACATTTTTTACTGTGCACCGATGCAAGCTCATTTCAATCAATCCCCCATTCTCCCATTGAAAAGCGTGTAAATCCCGGCAGTGAATCAGCGTTATGCTTCCATGTTCCCTTGCCATGTCTTCTGTTAGTTGTGTGAACATATCGCATGAACATCACAGAAACATGCAAGTTATGTCAAGTAGAGGGGAAGGTGCATTCCATTGTCTTTTCTTATACATATCAGTGGGTGTTTCTACATTAGCAGAGATTGACAGATAAGATCATAACAGGAATTATTGGTTTGGAAGGATTTTTTGTGGGCGTATCTAAGTAATCTGAAGAAAAATAGAAGAAAATCATTAAAAAAAATATATGGAATGTTTCTAGATTATTCGTTTCACCGCAAAAGTGATGTTGAGGGTATCATAAATCAACACAAATCAACATACATTTGTATTTCAGAGAACCTTAAAAACAGAACATCACAGATTGTCTTTTGTCAAAGCAACTTATTAATACCTGTGCAATAGAGCACATTACTTCTTGGCGGCACAGATCATGGGTACAAAGGTTCTTGTTTCCAGGGCCCCGTTGCTAGAAACTTTGCGTTTAAACGCAACTTGCAACTGATTGTCAATGGCCAATCAAAATCATTGTTGCATGCATGTCTTCTTAATAGGGCAGACCCTGAGCCAATCAGAATGGTTGTTTCAAAATTAGCAATTATTTGCAATTGATTGCAACTTTCTTGCAACGGGGCCCAGAGCTACCAAGTCTCATGCATTCTGAGTGAGACTCAAGCATGTAGGGGTCGTCTCACGATCTCATGCATGGCACCTATTTTTCTCATGCATCGGGCAAAGTCTGTGATTTGGGCTCATAATAAGGAGCATAGCTCAGAGGATAAAAGTGATACCAATATAGTTACAACTGAAGGTATATTTTCCTTTTGTCTTTTAAAATAAGTAAAAAATAGTCACTTAAGTATGCACCTGATCGCACCATTCAGAGCTAAAAAATTGAAAAAGCTCCATACCATGGGAGGCTGGAGGGGGGGGACCCCTCCCACACCCTCGCTTGCGCGCACCTTTGCTTGCCGGCCGAGATGCTGAGTCATGAAAATCTCACTCATAAAATTTTTTTGAACTTGGCATCCCTGTGTTTCTTCTCCTAGTTCTCTTGGACCCTGTTTACAGTGCGGGGCCGGGCTCGGCCGCGGCTCGGCCACGGCCGAGTCCGGCCTCAATTGCGCGGCCGAGCCTCGCAATTTTGTCCGTTTACACTGCTGGGCTCGGCCGCGCTTTTGATTCAAACCTTTCAATATTTTGTCGTAGTGGCGCTCTGCTTGCAAACAAACGCAATTTGGTATTGTCTGGTTTTCAGACCCTTTGCCAAATGAACTCCGTGGCGACGAAGTCGCCGTTCGGGCAAAGGCCTTTGCCGAAGGAAAAAAATCCTTTGCAGGACAAAACCACCTTAAACTATACTAGTTTTCGACGTCGAGGGGGTTAATATCCTGAATAGCGAAAGATACAGGCAGAGGGTTTGGAAGCCAGACTAAAATTGGCCCCGCAATTGGCCGCGCATTTGGCCCAGTTTGCGTTTACACCAAGAAGAGGCAGGGCTCGGCCGTGGCCGCGAGACCACCTCCAGAGCGAGGCCAAATGCCATTTGGCCTTTTGCGCGTTTACACTGAAGCGGGGCTGGGCTCGGCCGCGGCTTGGCCGTGGCCGAGCCTCGCACTGTAAACGGGGTCTAACACCTCCTTGATTAGCCTGCCCAGATGCTGTGCAATGCATGGCATCCCAGAACAGTGCAGTGCTGTGCCTCGAGCAGTGCTGTGTAGAAACAGGTTTGTATGTACCGGTACCGATAGTTAGTACCGGTACATAGTTTTTGTTATACATGTGAGTAATCAACAGCAATATTGACAAATTATCATACTAACTATACTTTCATCGCCCAAGCGCCATTCACTGAAGATGAATAACCACCAATTGCCATCCAGGCCACGGGACCTTTTCACCAAACTTTGCTATGTGTGTGCATGTCAGAACTTTAAATCAGTAAAGTATTATGAAGATCTATGACAATTCATGCTGTCTGTTCTTAGTACAGTAAACCTTGCCTAAGTCAAATATACTTGGACTGAAGAAATGTCATGGCTTCGACTTAGAGAAAATTTGACTTTAAATAGATGTTATTACGAGGGATTAAAATCAGTGGAATATAAAGAGAAGAGAACTTGAAAAGATCTTCAACTTACGTGGTTATTCGACTTATGCGAGGTCGACTATTAGTAAGGTTGACTGTAATTTCCAGTAAATCATGGCATCACATCATAACACTAGCATCTGTATAAAGACAATATAGCTATAATATCATTGTCAATGATATCATCGCTAGGACCCCTTACACTGTAATATTGCATGAAGTCACTCTTGCTGCATTGATTAAAGGTTGTGTAATGCCTGATATGTGATTCCCATTACCCCAGGTACATTGTGCCATGAACACAGGAGGCAGAGTTCGAGACAGACTGGGATGCCTTCTCAACCACCTGTACAGTGGGCCTAGAGGAGATGGAGTGAGTAGTAGGTGTGATGGTGCAGTCCTGAGGCAATGTTCATCAAGAAGCCAAATTAATAACGATATAACAGTAACTGCAAGTGATCAAGGTGCAGCTCTGTCCGTTCTTGACCGGAGTCAAGAGACACATCTTCATGTCCACCCTCAGTCTGGCCTCAGTGATGAACTACTGGACATCAGGGTCAGCGGCCTGGAGCCAGGTCAGGAGGTGACCCTGCAAGCACACGTGACATCAGAGTGTGAACGGTATCGCTTTGAATCAAGCGCAAAGTATGTGGCTGACAGGTCAGGTCAAATATCAGGTAAGCAGGTGGAGATATCTTGCAACTTCTCTGTTAATGCTTATAAGCATTATGTAAAAAAAAAAATAAGATTCACTTAATAGAAGTTTTGACTGAAAGCTGTCATTTCAGATTAGTAAAGTTTGAGCTTTTTGACTGTGAAGTACAGTATAAAGTATCAATGTATAAGCTGGTGACATTTTGATGGTTGAAAAGAGTAGTTCTGATAAGAAAAAAAAAAGTGACTTCAGAGGCACCCATCATTTGTTTCTTACCCATGGCATGCTTCACATCCAAATTGTATCCTTAATTCTGTTTCTTTTTGGTAGTCCAGAATGATCCTTCCATTGGCGGCAGCTACACAGGAGTAGAACCACACGGGCTTCTGTGGAGTATGGTTGCCACGGATACATCCAAGTGGCCTCGGCTCATCAAGAAGAACATCCAGAAGCCCTTTGTCTTTCACTTCCGAGTGGTGGATGTTGCTGGCCGACTGTTAGGAGAGGCATCTGCTGAGAGGTGGTCCTTAGCAGACTATGTGGATAGGATTCCCCTCACTCATGGCAAAGCCGAAGGATGCCTCTATCTCCCACAGCAGAAGGGTACTTGAACCAGAATTTACTTGTGGTAGTTATTAAATGCATTGAGCTCCAGCCAGGTCCTTAATGTGGTTCCAACTTCCAGTTGACTTCACAGGACAGTGATATCTCTCATTCAAGTTTCAGCATCAGAAACCACTTGTATTTTGAAAGTAATGAATTGGAAATTTTTCTCAGGCTACTCACACTTGTAGCTTTTGATTGGTGTCACAGGCATAGATCATTATATAAGTTTGAGTAAGAAATGTAGAGTTGTACTGATATGAGTGCACTTTGTAACCCCCCCCCCCCCAAAAAAAAAAAAAAAAAAAAAAAAAAAACACTCCTCAGAGTACTCTTTGCCAATTAACTTTTGGGTGCACATGCCCAAGGTCAAAAATCAAAATCAAATTCTCAAAATTTCACTATTAAATAGAGTACCTATGGGAGAATATTCCCCCAATATCTGTGCAATTTTCTTAACATTTAGTGTATACATAGATGTATTACGCGGTTTGGGTCATGGGGTCAAAGGTCAAAGGCCATGTGAAAATGCTAAAATTTCCATTTTCTCCCATGTCACAATATCCAACAATGCATCATTGCGGAGGCATAGCAATCACAATAGCAACACTTCTAGTTTCATTTTATTCTTACCAGAGATGGAAAAATAAAATTATATGTTGTATTGCATGTAGAGATTATTGATGGATATTCTGAAAAGATCTCTCTTCTCTTCTGTCAGGTGATACTACTCTGATGCCTGTCCTGATCGACATAAGGGGCGGGGTGCCGTACCTGATAGAAGATCGCCCCTCCCTCCTGTCCTCCCACGGGTTCGCCACCATCAGTGTAGACTACTACCGAAAGATGAGGGGTAGTGCAGACATTGTAACAACTGGTATCACCACCTACTTTGACATGCAAATCATCCTTGTGAGTATTATCTCGCAGTCTGTCCTGGATCTGTGTGAAATCTGCCAATCAAAAAGAATCAGCAAAGACTGTCTCATTTCAGGGGATTCCCAATGCTAAACATGCAACGTTTACTCAGTTTCATGTGATTTGTCTTTCTTCTGACATGACGATGCAGTTTTGTGTTTTGTTGTATTTTGTTTGGTTTTATTCTTGCTTAACGTACACATGTATGTTAATTTATTTGTTAGTGTGGAAAGTAGCAGGAAATATATCTAGACATGTGTATGTATCAAATTTCTTATTGAGGCAGTTTTCAAGTGTGACTGTATGGTAATCAATTAGAGTGTCCAGTGTAGTGTCTGTGCTGCTAATTCTTTTAGTACAGGTGCAATGATCATATCTTTCTCGGGTTTGTAAATCAGGAAACCTTCTTTTGTGTGTGTGTGTGTGTGTGTATGTTGTTTCCTATCTTCCAATGAACTATGTTATTGTTGTTGTTGTTTTTTTTTAAGCGTTGCCCAGAGGCTAAATACAGTACGTGGAAACTCAGAGTAACAAGATCCTTGAGACCAGACAATTTGTTCTTTATATCAGATATTTTGTTTTATCAGCGGTCAATAACAATACAAAACAAGGGAATTAAATTCATTGGGACCAGAGAAATTAGTTTGTTATAGCAGATATTTTGTTATGTCAGATCTCTCTATATCAAGTTTCTACTATTTGTTGTTTAATCATGTCCTACTTAGGCCTAATCTGTTCATTTATTCAAAAGCTTGGACACCCTGCTCCATATTAGCATCATGTAATTCAGTGATTCAATTTGGAATACAACAATATGTAGCTCCATAGTAGACCATGTATGAAACAATTACACAGGATATCTAAATGATTAAAGAGGAATTACATAATTACAGGACAGATTGTTTAGTACTGTATTAGCAGCCACTGTAGCGATTGGTATGAAATAGTTTCAATTCATATCCTTGTGATATTCGCTGCTAGTTTTGAGGAATTTTGGTAGCTATTTTTGTCACTGTAGTTCTGTAGGTGGATTGTGTACATATACTTTTGTAATTACAAGTGAACAAGGGCAATGTCAATGCTGAGATAATTATCAATATTGGTATTGCGATATCACCACTGACAACATTTTATTTTCTAATAAAATGTGTTCTTTTTCAAGTAGTTATGATAAAGAGACTTTGTGATGTGTGACTGTTTTCAAACATGTATGAGTTATGTTTTTTCGTATGTGTTGTTGTTGTTGTTTTTTAGGACGTCATTGATTTCATCAGGAAACATCCTCGTCTGGACATCAACAGAGTTGGAATAGTGTCTGCTTGTCTTGGCAGCTATCTGGCCATGAATGCTGTAGCCAGAATAGCGGGACTTCCCATCAAGTGTTTGTCAGTTACAGGAAGCAGCGACGTTCCTCCACCTTATATTAGCTTTGTGCTACCTGACGGAACTCAGATCAAACCCTTGTTAGTATCAGGAACTCATGACGATTTGGGATACAATTCTTTGTCTTTTTGTAATGACAGTACTGGTAAAAGTGAAAATTGTTCATGATTCTTACAATATGAAGCTAGCATGCAAATAAAAGCATGCAAATTTTTTATATATATCTTTGAGTTCAAAGTAGGGGTGTAAGTGGTATGTTATTTGCTGTTGTCTTCACGGATCATCAGTCCTGTAGCTGAGGGAATTTACTGTCATATTACAGACCTTTCACTGCAGTATATGCTGCTGAAACCCTTAGTGGGCTAAATAGCAAAGTTGACTTCAGAGGCAATAAGCCATACATGGTTCTCATACTTATCAACAAGTACAAATCAAACTGAGTGAAGAGTATGTGTCATAACTCTCTATTTGCCATGTTGTAAGCCCCCTGTGTGGCACATTATTCTATCAACAAGTACAAATCAAACTGAGTGAAGAGTATGTGTCGTAACTCTCTATTTGCCATGTTGTAAGCCCCCTGTGTGGCACATTATTCTGAGACAGCAAAGTAGTCATGCTTTTAAATAGCAAAACATTCTGTTTTTCAAATCCATGTAACCTTTATAGACTTTTGTTACCCTCGACATGTAGTGAGCAAATTTGGAGAGAAAATGCCAAGCTTTGCTTTGATATAGATTGTATGACAAATCTGTGATTATTTTTCTTTCAAATGACCAGTAGCTACACTATTGTCGAGGCATTATTACTTTTGTACACAAAACAGTGACAGAAAGTGAGAATTTATTCCAGTAGGGAACACCGCTCCATATTCAATCACCACATCAAATGGAATCTGCATTTGACAGGAATGAAACCACGAGACACATTTTCATTGTACTGGGGCACTTGGTGATTTATCATTTGGTGTGGGCGGGTTTGTGCGTTTAAACTTGGCACGCTGTTGACTGAGTCAGGCGTGTGAACGTGGCACATAGAGAGTTAAGTCTATAATCATTCTATGTTTGGTATCTTTGCTCTTTAATGTCCAACAGTGGCATTCTGTCATAGTTCCATATTAAAAATTAATTTACTTATATGTTAAGATTAATTCAATGCGCGACTCATTATTTCTACCCTTATTTCAAATGCAGAATCTGAAAGCAGCTGTAATTAATTCTTTATGCAAAATTTTTGTACATATGTACAATGTAATTCATAAGAATCTATGAAGTATCACCCAGTATTCCTAATCTTAAAATTTCAAACTCAATGATGTCTGCGCTCTGCAAATGCTTCATTTGTTTACCTAACAATTGCGGAAAAATTCAATTTCAGAGCACAGGGTTTGACTGGACAGATATACAACGGAGAAGATGGCTTGATGTATTGCACAAATACTCACGACTATGACACTCCCCCTGGGGAAATTGCGACTCCAGTGAGTGGTAACGTTAGCGGTGATTACAATGATGGTGACGGTAACGGTGATTGTGACAGTGATACTGGTAATGATGATAATGTTAAGACATGTTCCATGACATTTGCTCCTGCGACAATTGCTTCTATGAAATATCTGCACGCTATTCAAAGCCAAACATATATTCTACAAAAAACATAACCCTAACCCTTTTCGTAATCCTCGCATCAAACAAGACCTAAAACCCTACTATAACACTTACCCTAACCACAGAGAAAATAAGACCGGAGAAATTGTCACAGGAGCAAATGTTGTGTCACTGTTTGTGACATACTTAAAAAACAAACAAACAAACAAGCAAACAATCAAGCAAACTGTCGTGACAAGAGGATTGTCATGATTGTTTTCATTACAGTGCACTCTTGCTATATAATGAACACGGTTATAGTGAAATTCCGGTTACAGCAAAATAAAAATTCAGGCTGCAACATATATCTTTTTTTTTTTATTGTTATTGTTAATTTGTCCAGCTGTAACAAAATTTCAATATAAACAGAAGAAAACTGACCAGAAATGAATATAATATATTAGTGGAGAATTAAGCAATGAAAATGGAATCCTTTTTTCTTTGTTCGATTTTCCACTAACAAATTTTATAATTCATTTCTGATCAGTTTTCTTCTATGAATATAATTTATTAGTGGAAAATTATATTCATTTCTGGTCAGTTTTCTCCTGTTGACGTTTGTTACATACTCAAAAAGCTGCATCACTTCTGAGATTCCTCGCATTTATCCCCAAGTTGAATTATCCTTTGGGTTTATGCCAGGTTCAAGTGTGTGCACGTGTGTCTGTGTCACGCACAAACACACTGCTATAGCTTCTGACCATTTGAGCACTGAGAATTGAGGGTTTCTGGGACGAACACTGAACTAGGGCTGTCTATAGCTCAGTCGGTAGAGCATCGGGCTAGCATCCGGAGGTCTCGGGTTCAAATCGCGATGGAATCCCATTTTCTTTGCTCAATTTTCCACTAGGAAATTTCAATATAAGGAAAGAAAAGTGCTGGTCCCAAGGACATTGTTATAATGGGAGTCCACTGTATTCATCAGGAAGTACATAGGCCCTATATTCCTCTTCATTAGTCAATAGATTGACAGACAAAGCACACGCCTGTCTGAAATGGAGTGTCAGTAGGACTCTGCAGCCAATATATGAACTGTGTTTTCTGTCATACTTTTGATTAAAATACAAGTGAACAGATGAAACTTTCTGCCTGTAATATTGGCTGAAATCTCTACAAAAAAACTGTGAAGAGTCAGATTATGTGTTAGTGTTATTCTATCTTCATTAATCTTTATTAATACAACGATATGATTCAGAACTGATAAGGATCAATTTCATTCACTCTTTGATACATGCATTGCAGTTGGAGTGTTGTCGTTGAAAGTTTTACCCGCTTTGATTGTAAACAGTGTCTTGTGTCTTTGGTTTTCTGAATGTGTGTACAGGTGGAAGATATCAACATTCCCATGCTGTTCCTCATCCCAGGAGATGACAGGTTCGTGCCATCAGTGAGGCACTCGAACAGGGTGAGTAGTCTTGCTTCAAGACTTATCAGTCTCGCATCTGTGTGCATTGAATAATTTCCTTGCTGTCTTTTATCTCACCTCTTTTTAGCTCACCTGAGCCAAAGGCTCAAGTGAGCTATTGTGATCGCCCTTCGTCCGGCGTCCGTCGTGCGTCGTCCGTCGTGCGTAAACTTTTTACATTGTCATCTTCTTCTTGAAAACCCCAAGACCGATTTCCATCAAACTTGGCAGGTAGCATCCCTAGGGGGTTAGGAATTTAATTTGTTAAAATGGGCACCATGCCCCTCCCAGGGGGCCCCCAGGGGGGCCCAAACCCCCCAAAATTAAGGAATCTGTAAAAATCTTCTTCTCTAGAACCAGAAGTGATAGAGCTAAGTTAATACTATGAGTTAGTACATTGATGACTGTAGTTTCAAGTTTGTTCATGGCAGAATCAGGGGTGCCCCCCTTGGGACCCAGGGGAGGGGGGTGGGGAGCGGTCCTAATGGGGCCTAAATTGTACATTTTCATCTTCTTCTTGAGAACCCCATGACCCATTTTCACCAAACTTGGCAGGTAGCATCCCTAGGGGGTTAGGATCTCAATCTGTTAAAATGGGCACCATGCCCCACCCAGGGGGCCCCAGGGGGCCCCAAACCCCCCAAAATGAAGAAATCTTTAAAAATCTTCTCTAGAATCAGAAGTTATAGAGCTAAGATAGTACTATGAGTGAGTACATTAATGACTGTAGTTTCAAGTTTGTTCATAGCAGATCCAGGGGTGCCCCTCTTGGGGGTGGGAAGGTCCGAATGGGGGCCTGAATTGTACATTTCATCTTCTTCCTGAAAACCTCATGATGGATTTTTGTCAAACTTGGCAGGTAGCATCCCTAGGGGGTTAGGATCTCAATTTATCAAAATGGGCACCATGCCCCACCCAGGGGCCCCCAGGGGGCCCCAATCTCCCCAAATTAAGGAATCTTAAAAAGATTTGGGCCTTTTTATGCCTCCGCCACGAAGTGGTGCTGGAGGCATTATGTTTTCGGGTTGTCCGTCCGTCCGTACATCTGTACGTCCGTACGTCCGTCCGCATTCGTTTACGCGATAACTTGAGAAATATTGACTGGAATTTTACCAAACTTGGTCCAAGTATAAAGTATGATGGGGCAATTACTTGATTAGATTTTGGGTGAAATCGGCCAAAGGTCAAAGGTCAAGGTCAAATCATGAAATTGTATCCGTTTACGCGATAACTCAAGACTGGATCGAGCAAATTTCACCAAACTTTGTCCGAGGATGATGTATGATGGGACAATTACATGATTAGTTTTTTTAGTGAAATCGGACAGAGGTCAAAGGTCAAAGATCAAGGTCAAATCCTAAAATTTATCTGTTTACGTGATAACTCAAAACTGGATGAAGTAGCTTTCACCAAACTTGGTCCAAGGATGATGTATGATGGGGCAATTAGTTGAGGAGATTTTAATGACATTGGCAAGAGGTCAAAGGTCAAATGCTAAAAATGTTGCTATTTCCCCCATATCTATGCAATGCCAGAAGGTATTTTATTGAAACTTGGTGTGGATATGTATTACTGCATAAAGATTCTCCAGAGAGAGTTTCATGTCATAAGGTCAAAGGTCAAAAGGTCAAAGGTTAGGTGAAAATGTTGCAATTTCACTTTTCTCGCAAATGGTTTAATGTATCTTCATAGAACTTGGTACATATGCATGTACTGACTGGCAGGGATTATCTAGGGAATTTAGGGGTCAGGGGTCAAAGGTCAAGGTCAACTCCTCAAAATTTTATTGTTTCCCTCATATATACTAGTGTATATTCAATGCTTGCATTATTAGTTTTAAAACTTAATATATACATGTTGTATTACCTAATGGAGATTCTCTGGGAAATTTCCAGCCAGAAGGTCAAAGGTCAAAGGTTAAGGATCAAAGGTCAGGTTTAAATGAAAAAAAAAATCTATTTTGTACTGTAATTACACTCTTTCTTCATACCTTGAAAATTACTCAATGCATAAACTTATAACAGGGTCGGTCAGAAGTCAAGTAAAAATCCTCAATTCCCCAAATATGTGTACCTGCACTCTTAGACAATTATAGCAAACCCAGTTCAAGGAAAGTGAACATTCAATACATTTCTGACAAACCTGTCATATATCAGTATTTTGCCAGTTAGGTGAAACTGTCATCACACATTGTGAAGACATTGTACTATACACCTACAGTTGAACCTCTCTTATCTGGCCTCCCTTTATCCGGATCTCTCTATTATACGGACGCAATCTCGCCGTGATTTTTTTTTTCTTTTAATAATTACGGGAGGAAAGGGGGATTCCCAACTCCTTGAGAACTCCTACACAAACACACATGAATTACATATTACTTCCAACATTAACATACACCTCTATTTTGGGGTCTGTTACTGAGTGTAACAATGAAAAGGTTGCAGTATACACATTACTACATGTGGTACTACATGGGCTACATCAGTACATGTGTATGTATATGTACATGTATAAAGTATTGAGTCTCGCGTATCCGGCCAAATCCCTTATCCGGATGAGCCCCGGTCCCGACTTGTCCGGATATGAGAGGTTCAACTGTATTGGGAGAATCATGCATTATGGCGGAGGCATCAGTCGCCATAGCGACATTTCTAGTTTTTTATTGTACATTTTCATCTTCTACTTGAGAATGCCTGGTCAAATTTTAGTAGAGCTGTGAATAATTTAGATTAGTGACTGCGTGAAAGGTGAACTTGCGATACTCAGGTGACCGCTAGACCCGCGGGTCTCTTGTTAATACAACCTAGAGATTTTATACAATGATAAAACCTTCTCACCGAAGGAAGGAGCACATTTTGTACTTTCAGTGGAGATTAAAGTGAGGAATAAAATTATAGGGATGATTATCAATGCAACAAGAACAGAAATCCCACCTATTGCACACACAGACACACATATACTGTATACACCATTTGCACTGGGGTTTTGATCGTCGAGAATTATGCAAATTTGGTGCTATTCACTCAGGTCCAACATGAATGCACACATACATTTCTTGGTCCATTACTGCTGTACTCTAGTATTAATCACAAATTCAGCCAGTTGCAAAATTGTCCGGATTTGCAAATACATGCAATTGGATTTGCTAGTAAAATATATGGCTCATACAGTGAGAGCAGCCATTGGAAATGATGTCTAGTCTAGATTACAAACTCTAAATAGATTTGTAGTATCACTTGCTCTTTTAAATGTCACAAGACTTTAAGATTTGCACTGCTCTAACCTGATATGCAAAAACTTTGAGGAGCCATTTGCAGTCTAGGCTTTCAATGCTCAACAAAAGAATACCATCACGAGAAAGATGGCTGCATGGATTGCAACATCTAAACTTGAAAAGAAAACCTTTTTTTTTTTTTTTTGTCTGAGATCTAGATGAAAGCTGGTCAGGAAATCATATTGTAGCAGTTCAGATGTCATATGACATTTACCTGCGGATTAAAGTGTCTGGGAAAACTCATTTTGATTTCTTTTCTTACCCTAATGTCCACAACTCAAAATTCCTGCGAAGTGAAGCAAATGAAATCATTTAGCTATAAGGGAAGTGCATCAGTAGTGTAGCACTAGAATTGTCCTACATTTCCTTTTTCTTTCTTTTGCACTCAATGGAAAGAACGCGCATGAAGTAATACCTCATTCATTGTTTGCCTGGCACATTCTTTTTTTCTTTTTTTTTTGACAGTTTTTAGCATTCAATTTAGATGGAGTTAGCCCGGATATTTTTACATTCCTTCTTTTTCTCTCTGTTGATAGATGCTCACACGACTCCAGAATGTTGGAAAACATCAATTGTTTGAAGCTGTCTTCTTGAGAGGCACCGGCCACTTTGTGGATGTGCCATACCTACCACTCTGCAGGTTTTTTAACGTCTGTCCTGGTGCCAAAATAGGTGAGAATAATGCAAGGTTTTCCCATTGCAAGATAGGAAAAATGTAATGGGTTTTTGTCTTTGATGTGGTACAGAAAGACGCCTGCTATAACGAAGTCCTAGGGACCAGCAGTTTTCTTTTGTTATATCAAAATTTTGTTATAACTGAGCAAACTAGAAAAGCACTCAGAGAGCACAGACTTCCGCCAAGCCAGCAACTCAATTCCACCCTTGTAAACATGTATGCAATTTCCCAAAATAGAAGCATTGTTTATGTCATTGCAGGGCGCCTTGCCCGAGCAGAGCACGCACTTATGTAAATCTCCAATATGCACAGCTTGAACCCCAAGTTGGTTAACTTTTATGCCAAAAGATGCACAGCTTGAACCCCAAGTTTGTTAAAGACCTAATAAAATGGTTTAGGCATTTTTTTCTCAATGATGTAATAATATTAAATGTTAAATTCTAAGTAATTCTATGGTTGTGCGGGGTTTTTTACTGTTCTGAATTTTGTTCTATTTTGTTAACATAATGGATGCAATATCCTCGGTTTTGGAAAACTTGCTATACTTTCACCGCATGCGGCGCACTATCACTTCTAAATTGTGATGACGTCTAAGAACGGAGTCGTTCACGACCAGTCTAGCCGTAGCCAGCGAGCTGGCAAAGCTATGCTAGCGCAGCGCGAGCGCAGCGACAGCCGGCTGGCGGCTGCACTGTCATGCCTAGCGCTGGCGGGGGATCGAGCTAGCGAGCGCATAGCAGGTGCTGCGCTGCACTATTGTCATTGGCTAAGCCTTTAGACAAAAGAATATTTAATGATGCCAATGCCAATAATACAGATTACAACTGTGGTACGCTTGGATATCCATTATTTTCGGCAAACTCGTGAAATAGGCCCCACCACTGCGTGTCTGTACTAATAGTAATACTACGGGTAGTGCGGCGACTCGCCTGTTTCAGCCCCACCGTGTGGCGTTCATCTCGGTAGGTAAGCACGGCGGTGGGGCTGCCTTTGCACAGTGAATACTTGTGAATGCGGCGAAAATGACTTCATAATATGGCCCTCGGCTCGACTACTTTAACGGCCAATTTAACCATAAATACAACCCTACCTAACCCTAAACCCTAGGAGGACCTACCCTTGCTTGCTATAAACGCACGGGTACGGTGCACGCGCACTGCGGTGGGGCCTATTTCACGATAGCCCCACCACCACTGCATGTCTGTACTAATACTATGGCGACTCGCCTGCTTTATAGGCCTAGACCTACTCGTGAATCCAGCCCCACCGTGGCATTCATCAGTAGATAAGCACGGCGTTTGGGCTTCCTTCCACAGTATGATTTTTAGCATAAAACAAAAACTACTCGACCAAAATTGACGATCATTCTTGGTATCGTTTTTCTTAGAAAATGACGCATCTAAATTACTGATCATATTGCAGAAACTGACTATGGGAAACTGGTTAGGCCTTTTTTTTTTTTTTTTTTTAGCCAGGACCCACCCTGTAACAACATATCCCCCTAACCGTTAGGCGTTAGAGTGTAGCCTCTGTACTACTACCAAAGATTCTGCTATTACTACTTATTAGTCTACTAGACCTAGTGCCGTAGTGGTAATAGTACTACTACTAGTAGTAGTACTAGTAGATTACTACTACTAGTAGACTACTATAACTACTAGTAGACTGCTACTAGATCTACTGGACTACTAGACTACTACTGGTAGTTTAACTTGTAAGCTCCGGCCGACGGGCCAGGCCACGGCCGGGACGCTCCCGCTTGCTTGCTGGGGCCGGAGTAGCCGCTCACTTTGTGAGCGAGCTGGGCCCGTTCTTCTAATCTACTTACTAGACAGTTACAACTTACAATGTCAGTCATGTAGAATACAGTATATCCTTTCTAACGTTAAACTATATGGGGGCATACCAGACATACCACTCTGTATTTCCCAGGCGATCGTTTCCGTGAGGTCTATTCTCGGGCTTGGTGCCATGTTCATACGCTCTTGCACTGGCAGCGGGGGAGATGCAGCTGGTTCATATCGGTAAGGTGCAGCCCCACGATAACGTTCTGGTTCATCGGCTGCCTCTCCCTCCCCATCTTCCCTTTCAACTTCATGTGCCTCCTCTTCCTCTCCGCTATCGTCAGAGCTGCAGTCTTCATCATCATCATCAATGTCGAAGTTTACCCATATAGGGGAAGACATTATGCTCGAGGTACCAGGTATCTGTGCAAGCTAACTTAGTGATAATGTACGTGGTAATGCGTACATGTCGACAGTCAGTGTGTCGACCGGGAGCGCACATCCCGCGGGGCCCGGGCCTGGCCGGGCTAGCTATCGTGTACGCGCGTGTACCAAGCTAGTAATCTGAGTGCTTGTGCTGAGCGGCGTCTGCTAACTGAGCACACAGTTACAACTCCGTGCTTATACGTCATCAATCGGTTCAGGGGTGTTGGTCACGTGAAAAAAAAAAAAAAAAAAAAAAAAAAGGAACGACACTGACAACATATTTACATTGATAATCATGACATATATTTTACATTTCTTTTGCATATTAAAACATTTTGCAAGCATTTTATTAGGTCTTTAACCTTTATGCCAAAAGATGAAAAATCCTTCAGAAAATCCTGAAAAATTTCCAGATCACTACTAAAATTGAATGAGGTCTTCCTTGTGTCAGTATCAACTATTCATGCAAGTTTCATTTCAATCCGTACACAACTTTTTGAGTTACATTGTGTTTTGCAAACAGACAAACCAATGCCGATGATTACTTAACTCCCACCTTCCTTGACAGAGGTAATAAACAATAAAAAACATAGAGCGGATCATATTGTGACCTGAATTTTAACTATGTTGTAACCAGAATTTCATTATAACCGTGTTTGTTAAAACGGGAGTGCACAGTAGTGCCTATTTATATCTGTGTTGGTGCATGCATCCAACTATAACTCTTCCCATTATAATGCCCTATTCACTTGTTAATGTCCCTCTTGCCTCAGATCTAATCGCAACCTGTGGCGGTGATCCAAAGCTTCACAGTCGTGGTCAAGAAACGGCTTGGAGGAAGACTATCAACTGGTTCCGCCAACAGCTAGGGGTGACTGAAGTCTATCGCACAGACTGGCTAGACTCTGAACAAGGCCAGTGAAAAACGGTCTTTGACTTGTTCCCTTGCTCAATGATATGCTCTGCTGCAATAGTTTATCCAGACTGTTTAACCTAGACTGCAGCTTATTCCTGCCCTCAACCTTTTATCCTGTTGCCTATGCTAAGTAGTTTACATGTTTCATTACGTCATATGGAAATCAAGAACGTTGTTGTTTTGATCAACTCAGACACAGATTCAGGGAAATGTATTTGTACGTTAATATATATATGTGTACGTTAATATATGTGTATGTTAATGCATATTTTATTATTCCTTTCTCATGTATGCAGCTTAAATCATTGTGCTACCACAGTCTGTAGAAACAATTCCTGCCCTCAACCTTTTATCCTGTTGCCTATGCTAAGTAGTTTACATGTTTCATTACGTCATATGGAAATCAAGGACATTGTTGTTTTGATCAACTCAGACACAGATTCAGGGAAATGTATTTGTACGTTAATATATATGTGTACGTTAATATATGTGTACGTTAATGCATATTTTATTATTCCTTTCTCATGTATGCAGCTTAAATCATTGTGCCACCACAGTCTGTAGAAACAATTGCGGTATCATACACATGCTGTGAATGTTTACTTATCCATAACCAAACTGTAGGGAGATTTGTTGTATGGATGTCCGTGCACAGAACACTGCCAAGAACTGCTCACCGTGTGGCATAGTTTGTTTGCATACATTATCAGGTCTTGCCAACATTCCCATATCCAAATCGGGAGATTCCACACAGCAACCAGGGAGATATCTGTGTGTTAACATGCATTTCAGTGGGCAAAAATAATTCCCAAATCAGGGAGATTTGAATATTCTCTTATTCAGACGTGAACCGATTTTGACATTTTCAGGAAGACTCCTGCAGAATCAGGGAGACTTGGCAACTCTGCGATTATTCTCAGTTGTATTCCTCCATTTGCTTGTTGATGATTTGTGTGATTTTTAACACTTTCGTACTTTGTACAAGCTGAAGCTCCAGCGAAAGTGAAATGACTGTAATATTAGTACATACAATGTACACTGTAGTACATTGCATCAACTCTTTGACATGTGCAATGTGATATCTTGAGGTGCTAACAAGACAAGGAAGATTTGCACAGTTGTAGTATTCTGTGGAATACAGCTGTATTTGAAATTTTAAAGAACACTTGGAAAATGTTGATGAGAATATAATAAGTAGAATGGCTAATCAAAAACAACAACAACAAAACAACAAAAAACAAACATTTCTCTACAAAGTTTTTTGTCAGGATTGATTATAATGATACAATCTGTACATTGCTGAATATTTCTATGTTTTGTATGTTTTGCTTGCTAAGTTGCACAAAAATAGAAAATATTTTTATGAAGAGGAATTATATTAAGTTTCATTTATGAAAGGATCTAGTCCTTACTATTACCTGTGGCAATTCTCTTTATACAGTAGGTCCTACAAGTTGTATGTACTTTCATTAAATCATTCTACACACCTGTAGTCTTTCATACAGTGCTCAGGGACTTTGCAGAAACTATGTTACAACTGTAAATTTATAACTTTTGAATAGATTGTCCGATTTTCATCACTTTCACGAATGTGTTCTACTGATACTGCTGCATGTGCACCATTATCTCAATCCTGAACGTTCTTTGAGGTGCATGAATCATACTTAGTGTATTACCAAATGATCCCTATGCACGATATTTTGTAGGTGTACAAATAGTTTACACAATGTCTTTTTTAAATATGAATCCTATTACATGTGTACAGTGTAATCAGGATAAACTTCATATATATGGCAACCACTCAGAAGCAGTTGAAATGTATGTTGATCTATCTATACAATAAATCATGCTTACTGTGTACACTATTTGCCAATTGTATTTTATGGTTGTACATGTGTACATGCATTTTGTTTGTGGCTGCAGTGTACATTGTACATAAGTTGGACATTTATGCTCATATTTGTACACTGTACATATATTTACATGTAGGACTGTGTATACTGTACCAGTCTAAAATTGTGTGTATAATACCCGTTTTATCTGTTGAAACTTGAAATGCCAATTTGATTAGAGGAAAGAAAAAAAAAAGGCCTCTACATGTACAGTAAATAGACAAATTAGCTTATGAACAAACAAGGATTCGATAGCACCTGTAGATTTAAAAGAAGAATGCTAATAAAAAGTACAGGTAGGGATAGCAATTAGTGTACATGTACAGTTGATACTGTTGGTAGAATTGTACAAGTAGGGGCCAACATGTAGTAATGTCCTTTTACATTGTACATGTGCTTTGTTCTCGGGAAGCCAAATCAAATCTAGCACTACTGACAATATAATCCACCCTATTTTTCGCTATCAACATGAACAGTAGCAGGCCACTGAAAAATATAGTAAAGTAATCTAGTCTTATGCACGCATGCACACACACACACACACTAGCATACAAATATAGAACAAACACACAGACACAGATGCACCCATATCGAGAAAAAAAAAAGAAAAAAAAAAGATATTGTACATGCATTGTATATATGTGACCTTGCACCACAAAACAAAAAGTCGCCAGACATGAAATTTTAGTGAAGAGCATATTCTGAAAGAACAGACTTTAAGCTTTAAAATGATGTATAACTCAAACCAAACGGACTCTCCTAACCTATCTAAATATTGGAAAGAAGGCACACATTCCGAAAAAGTGTGAACTGAGAAAAGAGGCTCTGAAGTACAATGTCCATTCAAGAGCTTAATCTTTACCAAGCCGTGCTGACTGTGTGATGAAAGGGACAAAAAAAAAAAAAAGGATGTACACCACTGGAGTAACAACAATGAAGGGATTATCAGATTAAACTGAAATTGAGCATGCTTTACTAACACATTCTATCCTTAATTAATGCTAACTTTCTAAGGAGTAGCATCATCCTTTCAAAAGTTATAGAAGTTGAAAGTGAAGAGTGTGTACAAGGTTTTTAAGAAATGAAGGGGACTCTAAAGACACACCTAATCACAGTATTCTGCCCAAAAATGTTCGAGATAAACTGCTAAAAAACACACTTTCCTGCCCGTTTTATGATCCCAAATTGAAGCATAATGTAGAAGAAGACTTGCTCTTTCAGAAAATATGAAAAAGTCAAGATCGGCTCTTATGGCCCATTTCACCTGCAGTATTTTCAGTCCTCACACAAAATCAGTGTGTGCAACTTTTTGTTCGTTTTGTGATGCACGGTCACATGGTGTTATGCATACATACGACATGCAGTACAAACTCTTGTTTCTTACGTACTGATACATGTACAGTGCAAATTTCAACTTACTCCAGAAGGTTTAACTAATTCCTGGCTTCCTTTCTTCCTCTTACTTCTATAATACTGCACAATCAAAGAAATCTGTTCCTCTACCCCCTTCAATGAAAGTACTTTCTTGAGGTCCTCTTCTAGACAGGATAGAGGAGGCCATGATTTCCTTGTTACTCACATCCTTCTTCACATGCTATTCTTACAGACAATATACAGCATGAACTTCAACCTTGGTCCAGTTAGAAACAAGAGTCACAGCCAGTGTATGTTAAGTCACCGAGGGCATTTTAATTTGTGCAAAGCAAGCCATACCAGTGTATACATTACAATGTACATATGTACTCATAATACATAACATGCAAGGTGTGGTTAACCCGTTGAGGACGAGTCCTGAGTATACTCGGGCAGGTGTGTATGGGAATTGCATGTTATAGCAAAATCAGCCCGTCCTCAACAATATTACAGGCGGATTTTAATACACAAAGTTTTACATTGTATATACAGTGTACAGTGGAAACCAGATATAAAGAGATCTGCTATAACAAAATACCTGATATAACAAACTAATTTCTGTGGTCCCAATCCATTTATTTCCTTTGTTTTGTATTGTTTTTGACTGCACGTACATGTACTTATAATAACAAAATATCTGATATAATGAACACATTGTCTTGGTCCCATGGAACTTGTAACACGGAGTTTCCACTGTACGTGTATTTAATTATGTGTGCAAAAGTTAACTATGTGTGTTCACTGGTTTAGATCATTAGCACCACACCATCACTGTAGCCAGTACACACTGTACAATCTGTATGAAAATGGCATAAGATGTGTCTTATATATCCTTATGTTACTTTCAGGTTGTGTCTCAGATATAGACTCTATTTCCGCAAATACAGTATCTTTACCATACACATAACTACTTCTGAGCCAAGCCTTACATACTGTACATTTTACTTTTATTAATACACATACATGTACAGTACACAGTTTTGATTTTGCTTGCTCTAAATGAGGTCATGTGACCACTTTAGCCAGTCAAGGATGTACTCCAACCAAATGGATACTGAAATGTATAAACTTGTGTAATGTATCATCCTCTCATATAAGTGACAGTGATTAGTTTTATTTGAATGAGACAAGGTGATGTAGCATTGTATCATTTCCAATGACCATGCTGACTCAGTTTGAAAACAAACAGAAAAAAAAAAATCACACTTTAGTGACTGAGCAGCTATACACAAGTACACATTGTACATATACTGTACATGTACATGTTTGAATGGCTGATAAAACATACATTTGAACATCCCATACAAAATTTGTGAGAATTATATGCTATCACTACTTACTATGTTATGAGCACATAAATATTACTCATCAATAATACACTGTATATGACATTCCTTGGTAATATATGTACATATACTTGAACACGTTTTCTCCATGAGACAATACACGTATTCCCTCATCGCTGTGTGCTTTAAGAAAATGTAATCTCTTTGGGACAAAATAACCTGCACGGGGATGTCAAGGGCTATTAAAAAGGCAACATCTGTATGATATGCCACAAAGAGAATAAGTGGGAGCCAGGCTTCTATAAAAGTTACATCATGGCGCATCCACAGACAGGTAAAAACTCCTTTGGCTTTGTTAACTGTAATGGGACAGCCTGAAAAGGAGAGTATATTGGAATTGTACAGTGGTTGATGTGACTCAAGTTTGTTTTTATGAGACTTGGCTTTGTTAACTGTAACGGGACAGCCTGACAAGGAGAGTATATTGGAATTGTACAGTGGTTGATGCAGAGACTCCAACCCCAAGCACCTTCTGATCTGGAGATTCTCCCGCCCGAAACCCCTAGCAAACGGGAGACTAAAGTTGATGCGTGCGAAGTTCCTAGGGTTCTAGATGCTCTCTGGTGCTATCTAAGGCTTATTTTTTTTTTCAACATACGATAGTAATAAGTAAGAAATCCTTTCCAACGGGAGACACAGAGCCAGGGCGGGAGAAATTAAATCTCAAGCGGGAGAACGGGAGATTTTGCAAAAATGGGTTTTTGGCGGGAGATCTCCCGTCGAAAACGGGAGAGTTGGAGTCTCTGTTGATGTGACTCAAGTTTGTTTTTATGAGACTTTAAAGGAAGAGTTGGGTCACTTTGAGTCATGGTCCAGTTACAATATTACTTTAAGTGAAAGGGACTGAGATTTTTTCTTTACTTCTCCAATTCTCGATCCTGTAACAATGAAATACATACACATTTTCCCATATTTTTTATTTTTTATTTTTCACATAAATGCATGGTGGAAAAAAAAATCTGGATTTTTCTAAGACTTGAGTTAGACTACCTTTGGCTTATGACTTTCACGCATGTGAATCATATTGTATCACCTGTACATGAATACATGTACTGTAAAAGTGGAAATTTTTGCAGTGTTGAAATTTTTGCGCATTTCGCGCAACCAGAAACAAGCGCAAAAATAAAAGCACACGAATATTTTTGCATGCCGTATGTTCCAGTGGTTGATGTCTTTATTCTGCGGAATTAAAAACACGCGAAACTCTTTTCGTCTGGCCAAATGCGAAAAATTAGTTGCGCGAAAATATCCACTTTTACAGTAATACAATATAATCATCAGCAAGTCCCTTGTCTACATGTATATGACTAGAATCCAGCCTACAATGAGTGTAATTTACCTGAAACTCAAGGCATGCATGGTTTTATTTTCATTGTATACACATGAACACACATATCTCTCTCTTTCAAATGGGTGTAGGAAATTAATAGCCAAAATAAATCAAACACAGATATCTTTTTTTTTTTTATGTCAGACCCAGCCACCTGTCTGGAGTCAGCCTTTTCTGAGAGGAATACTTGGTGGAGATGACAAAGTTTAGAGTCTGTATACATTACGAGTCATGTTCCAACTAGGCTCTAACTTACGTAATTGACCCGCACATGATACACTGTAATTGCCCGAAGGTTCCAGCCTTAGTGTCCCATTGGATCCCACCAATTTAAAGTCGGGAGTTTACCAATTTAAAAATCCTGGTCTAGTACAAAAGATCATTGTTAAGAGTCACATTTTAGCACCACAAGTAATCATAACGTACCTGGCATAGAGTCAGTGTGGGACAGTGTTGTATACATTGTGTATGCTTTCACTTAGCCATAAAGATCACATGCTCATTAGACATCCATAAGACTGATATCCAGAGATCATTTGCAAGATAACTTATTTTCAAAGCTCACTTATTCAATTGAATAATCACCATTTATTGATGATACAGTATACTGTACACGTACATTGAAGCTGTTGTGCATTTTCAGTGGACAAAGTATTAGCAGGTGTACAGCGTATTTGGTTAACTGTTAAGACTGCACACTGATGCATAGTACGGTGGTGTACCTTCAGTGCACTCTGTAAGACATACATGTATTGCATGGTAACCTCATAAAATTGTCACATGAAGTACAATTTATATACATGTACATGTACAGGCTGTACTGCTATTGAATAACAAAAACAAAACAAAAACTAAATAAAAAAAAGAAGAGAATAACCACACAATACAAAACAACAGCTTTAAGCACAGCAGGTCTACAGCTGTACAGTGGTTGAGTTATTAAATGCAATCTCTGTGTCGGCAGCCAGGTGTAAGTTGTCTGTTACCGTGGAAACTAATACTGTACACAATATCAATCCCCACCATGCAATTGTTTGCATTGACAACTACTACTGTAGTATCCCCAAGCTGCAGGTCACTCATAATACAAAACTGTATTGACAGTTACTTTGCATGAGTGGAGTTACGGAGACATGTCATCAAGTGTTGACAGCATGGTATCCAATCTCCAACACCTTTCTTTCCTGCTGCTAAGAACTCTTTTGACTACCTTCCCTCTTTTCACCTTCTTGCTCCTACCCCTCCCAGATCTCCCAAGCCAAGGAGTCTCTGTGAAGGCAGAAAACCTTTTGATTTTCTTTCCTCCAATGGCCCTCAATGGAGTCCCAGTCTGTTTTTTCTTGGGACTCTCGAAGATGGTCTCGAGATTTGCCATCTTATGCTTTTTCACGTCCATTCCTTTATTAAGGTAGAGTTGTTCGACCTTCTTGGTGACCTTGAAAGTCCCATCATTTGCACTAGGATTTCTCACAGCATCACTCTCAAATTCAGAGTGAGTATCTGTGCAATCTTTATCCTTTGAGCTTGTGACTGACTGTCCCTCATCAGTGTTAGTGGCTGTTGTTTCTGGGTCGTCATTCTCCTTGTCTGTGATTCTTGATGCTCTCTTTCTGGACGTGAGGGGGGTATCTTGCTTCCTACGGCCACAGGCTTTTGCTTGTCTTCTATTAGGCTGTACAGTACTTTCAGCAATGTATTCACCGACAGGCTTGTGCATGTCCACTCTTGAGAGAAACTGTGCACTGGCATCCTTGATGGCAGTGAAAGTGTCCTCTGCAACAGCATCTTTTGTCACAGAATCTTTCACAGCATCCAGGATTTCCAATGCATATTGGTCCTCTCCTCTACTTTTGATGGCCCTAGATCGCTTTTTCTTTGTTGGCACTTTTGTCTCTGGTGTCCTCGAATCCTTTGGAGAAGATTCTTGGTGTGCTTTCTTTGCTAATCTTACTGATCGCCTACGCTCATTGCCAGTATCTTTTTTCCCTCTTGAAGATTTTTTGGTGTCCTCCCTCTCAAAAGGTAGATCCCCAAGACTGTTGAAGAGATCCATGTCAAAGGGAGCATTCTGGACTGCCATCGTAACTGTAGGGATAGCATCAACAGTCTGTTCACAAGGCAAACATTCCTGTGTATATTCCATCATCATGGGAACAGACTCATCATCAGCACAGATGTTGTCCACTGCCAGTGCAGTGCCAGAAGCTTTTTCATAACTAGCTTTGACTTCCATGGTGTCCACTAAATCTGTGTCAGCAATTTGATCTTCTGTCTTTCTGCTCTCATCAAACACTGTCACGTGAACCTGTGACTTGCCATCAAGCTCTAGTAGTGGAATGGAGACGCCGCTGAGACGTGCTGACTTCCTGCGCCCAGATTTCTGCTTAGGGGTCTTGGCAAACTGACTAGAACCAAATAAATCTCCAGGCATCCACTCATCTCCCAATCCAAAGTCAGCAAAGTCAGCCAAGAAGGTGTTAGTGCATGCACTTTGAGCACTGACTGCCTCCTTGTTAACCTCTTGACTGTGTGGTTCATCAGGCACTTCTTGGACTTTCCTCTCAAGCCTGACAGACCTTCGTCTTCCTCTTTTTGGTTTCTTCCTCATATTTCTTAACCCTGGTAGATTGCCATCAATCTGACCTACAGGCAGCTCACCTGGGTTCTCCCTCTTACTGTCACCCCATGACTGTTGCTGCCTACTTTCTGCCAGTACAGTGCAATGAATATCTCCTCTAAGTGCTGTCTGTGATTGTGAAACTTGTTGGCATGGAGCAGGCATGGCAACAGAGTCCTGCTCAACCACTGGATAAGGATTAGCAACAGAATCCGAATGACAGGTGACAATACCTGATGTGTCCTGTGCAAGCACTACTGACATTTTATCAGCTGGGTCGCTGACAGGCAAATCCACCTGTTTCATACTTTTTAATTCCATGAGTTCTCTATCATCCACCACTGTCTGGAGGTCATTGGGTATCATCGAGTCTCTCCGTGCAATCCTTACGGATCTCCTTCTTTGCATCTGAGGTTCCACCTTTTTCTTCCTTCTCCTTGAAGATGTAGCAGGTTGCACAGCACTGTGATTGCAGTCCTCGAGCACACTTTCAGCCGGTCTCTTCTCATTGATTCCATTTTCAATGTCCTTGTCTGGCAGCTCCTGTGGATGTGGCTCTGGTTGAAAACTCTCATCGCTAACTTTCTCCCCTGGACACTGGAAAGGGTCCTCCATACTGAGGAAAGCTGCCAATTGATTTTCAATAACATCCTGTGGGATGCCCATGGACTTTAGAGTAGAGTTCACATCATCTCGTTGCAAACTTGGTGACTCCATGTGGGATGTGCTTTGGAGTTCAGCATCTCCTTTGTCTATCCCTAAGCAAGGCTCCATCGTCTCATCCATCCGGGTGACTGACTTGGCTTCTTCAACCTCACTATACATCTGCATCTGATTTGAATGCTCACTGTTACTAGAAGTGACAAGAGACTCACAAACATGTTCTTCTTGTTTGTCTGTCATTTCAGTTGACACCCTATCTTGAATGCAGTCAGAACTGTTATGACTGTACAAATCATCACCCTCACATCTTGACTTCACAAGGGGATAGCTTTCAGCTGTGTATTCTTTCTCTTTATCTCTATACCTTTCTTCGTAACATTTTACATGGTATTCTTTTACATTACTGAAATCATTTAGGTTTTCACAGCTCATGTCTTCATATGAAGCACTATAACTTTCCAATACACAGTCAGATACCGTGTCCATTTTCCCATTGAGGGATTCTGGATCTAAACCATCCTCATTTACAACACTACCTGGGCTCTGATGTGGTGTGGCAACTAATACATGCCTGTACTCACTTGAATCATTTGGGTTTGATCTTAAAGAGTTTGGTAGTTCTTCTTCATTGTTGTGGGCAATCTTGCTGTCCAAAAGGCTATCATCAACATCATCCATGCATGGAGACTTGCTATAAGAATCTGCAGCAGCACTCCCTCTTTCCTCCTGAACTGATGTACTGAAACTTGATGTGTTGTTGAACGAGTCGTCAAAGTGTTCCCGGTAGATGACTGCACCTGGGGGAGTCTCGTAACAGTCAAAGCTCATCACAAAGCCATTCAAGGAATTGTTCAAGCCGAGGCCACCAGTAGAGCCCTCCTCCATGGTCTGGTCTGCAAGCATCTCCCAGCTCTCTGGTGTAGCAAAGCACTCTGGCTGCTTGGCTCTGCCCAGCGGTGTCTGTGAAGGCTGTTCTTCCATCTTCTGTAGATTTTTTTTTTTTAAACAACCAAAGAGAGAGAGAGAGAGTGTGTGTGTGTGTTTGTGTGTGTGCAAATTAGCTTTTAGTGTTCCTACACAAATACATGAAAAAAAGCTTTGCTGGAGAAACATAAAATATACCCGGGAAACACATCCAGAATATTTAGATTGAAAAGAAAGAGTGTCATGTGTCAGTGCCACATTGTTATAACCTCCCTCTGCATCTGAATCCTCTTCTCTCCCTGTCCTCTTATAATCAGCAGTAACAAATCGCCTCGAGACCATATTTTTCTGAAGTTCTCAGCACTGAGGAATAATATTGCCTCAAGGGGAAAATATAACTCCAAAGAGAATTGTTAACCCGTTCCTTGCGCAGTTACAGAAACCTGGTATACAAGGTTCCCGTGGGATCAACTGATATACGGGAACCTGGTATACTAGGTTCCGAAGATGAAGACAAGAGTGCCTGCTTTCCTGAAATAAAATCATGTTTCTTTGTGTTATAATACCCCACAAAATGGGTTTAATGAAAAGATTAGAGTTTATTCTGTTAGCACTTGTTCTTTTTCTGTTCACAAAATGCACATATCACAGTATTATTTACCCTTTTTTCGGATTTAGTTTGCGCTTGATCTGCTATTAAACTTGTATGAACATGTACAGCTGTACATAAGCGATTAAAGCTGAGCTCACTAGATTTCTATGTTCGCTGACCCCAGTCATTCCATTCAGGAAAACTCTTGAATCATAATGTTTTGTACGTATACCTGATGTGCTGTCACTGCTTGAAATGATAACAACTTTGATCCTTGCTGTATTTAGTGAATGTTAAGTGCAATCATCACACAGCATTTAAACTGAATACATTGTATTTAATATATACATTTCATTAAAGCATCCCATACAGTGACAGTAGTAAATAAAAAATCATGTTGTTTCAGCACACAAGACATCATACACAATAAAATAGTGTAAAAAATTTAAACCCAAACAAGCAAAAGAGTGTCTTGCTATTCATGCTTGAAAATGAATTGAATATATACAGCGTATTACGCACCGTGAATGTTACAATCGGTCCTTCATCTGCTGAAGAGGAAATGTGTTTTGCCAAAAGTGTGAAGAGCACATAGGATTCGAGGCCTATTCCTCCCAGTCATGGAAACTGATTGGAACCAGACTCCTTCAACTGACTTGATGTACAGTAGTCATGTCGTCCTGTAGAAGATAATGACAAGATACAAATTTTACAATGTAATAATGTAAGATTTGTTTGTGACGTCAAATTGTGAGGGGATAGTTTCTTAATCTTAAACTTAGAGATAAAGATGAAGTGCATCAAGTAATAAGGAGTCATACACCCGTGTATAAAGAGGAAGAGAAAGTTTCATTAAAAATGGACATGGAAAGAGTTCCTTTAGGAACAGTCACCCAAATGAATTAGAGTCTAGAACTAATGTAGGCACATCTGGTCATATACTGGCCTACTCTTGTTAGCTTACGCATGCATGCATACTTAGCATGCCTGCATGCACATTTGACAGAGACATTAGTGGAGTATTTACGAGTTTTGGGTGGCTGTGCAAAAAGTCACTCTTGCCATGGACACTAAATGAAGCGAATCGATGAATTTGAAAGTGTGACTGAGATGTGAAGTACAATCATAAGTTCACAGTAAACTAGAAAAGCACTCTGAGAGCGCAGACCTCCACCAAGCATGCAGCACATTTTCATCACCGATCTTGTTCTTCCATAGAGATTACCGGTAGTGATTCCCAGCCATACATTGTACGTACGTATCATGCTGAAAGTCGCCCAATTTCCCAATATAGAAGCCTTTTGTTACGTCAAAAATTTCCAGCTGCGCGATGCGCCTCGCATTAGCAGAAATTAGAGCATGCACTTTTACAGTGCGGATATGAAAACCTCAAAACTGCGCAGCTTGTACTCCCAAGTTTGTTGACGGGCAAGTCCAAGATAACGTGCACGTTACGTATGGGACATTCAGAGACTTTTATGACCTGAAAAATAGTGTTAATGGCCTTTGATCATATTGAACTTTATCCTGGTGATTGATATCTTCGAGAAGTATAATCATGTAAAAGATGGAGAAAAATGACCTTCACAATTATATTCTAGAAGAGAAAATATGTGCCGTTACGTATGGGACCAGAAAAATTTTGTTTTTTTGAACATTTTTTTCAACCTCAAAACTCTCGGAAAGTATTTCATTCTACAACTTGTAACTCACTGTGATGAAAGTCATAACACTCAAGATTATCAGAGGTAAGTTTCATGTCATGAGGCAAAAAGCTGTAATTACAGGTTCGAATTAAAGACAGACATGACGTGTTACGTATGGGACAGTTACGTATGGGATACTTTGTCCCCCATTCGTTTAGTGTTTGGAAAACCATGTTTATGGGTATTTTGCATAATTATTGAAGTAAAATCAGTTGAAACTACTCAATACTGATCCAGATTGTCAAGGAAACAATATTCCCCAAATATTTACCATCATAATTATATTCAATCATATTTTCATATTTTTATGACCAACCCGAGTGTGCATGCCCCTTGTCCCCCATTCGTTTAGTGTGTGGAGAACCATGTTTATGGGTATTTTGCAAATTAATTTTGTAAAATACCCATAAACAAATTTTTGCATTATTATTGAGGTAGAATCAGTTGAAATTACTCAAATACTAATCCAGATTGTCAAGGGAACAATATGCCCCAAATATTTACCATCATAATCTTTAATCATATTCTATATTTTTATGACCAACCTGAGTATGTATGCCCCGCATTTTTGTCAGGATAGTTACTACTAAAAAATCGAATAGTTAATAGTGTTTTAATACTTCCATTGATGAAGGACAGTTTGCCATTCAGTTTCAATAAAAACAACTGGACACAAGAAATATTGAATTTAATAAATATGCAATACCTGCTGCGTGGAACCCCAGTAATCGAGTGGATATACGATGTCTGTCTAGCAATCAGGTCATTGATTCAAGTCACACCTCGATATGTACATTGTATACCCATGATTTTTGTCATGGCTACAACTGAAAACTCAGTAAGGACAATTTGTTTATCACTTGCAATAAAAAAACAATGATACAAAAAACACTAATTTGAAGTAACATCTTCATTATCATCACATACATGTGTTATACAATGCAGCTACAATGTAGCTAGAGCTCTACATGGTGTGGTGAACAGTACCCAATATATACTTGTAGTTGAACTGCAATTTTTCAATATGCTTGTGTATTTGGTGTCAGTACCCTTTAAATCAGAGGTCTCTACTTAAAGGGACTGTACAGTTCTGGTTCAGATGGGAATTCTGATTTCAACTTTTACAAGATAATTAGCACTTCTTTCATGAAATATTTAAATAGCATACAATTCTAAGAGGAATTCAAAGTTAACATGACAAAAATCTGTTTTGAAATGGCTGAGATATCCAGAAACGTGGTGTCCTAACAAGAGGTGGATCACATTTTTTATTAGGACCACTTCATTTTACTTTTTATTTGTTTTTTGTTGTTGTTGATATCTCAGCCATTTCAAATTGGATCTCCATCAAATAAACTTTGAATTCCTCTAGTCTTAGAATTGTAATGCTCTTTAATAATTCATATAATTGGTTTCCAATCATCTCGTAAAATGTTGAAAACTGAATCCCCATTTCTACAAAAACTATACCATCCCTTTAATGCTGATTTTTATTGTGTATTTTGCCATCTCCCCCTACCCCTTTCTGAAAATTATTCAGTCAAGTACATGTATTGTTTCAAGTGTCTATAACTCAAAAGCAGCTGCAAAGTTGGGATGCTTTCTTCAGGATGATTGACCATTTGTGTACTGAGAGACCCTCGCAGCTAGCTACATGCATTCACATGCAATATGTATGAGGATGTCCCATACGTAACACATTTGTCCCATACGTAACATTATTTAATTGCCTAATAAAAAATAATTCTTTTACTGTTTTTTCTTTTTTCTATGGTATTTAACTTCTCTAAACAATAAATTAGAACTTTCCAAAAGGGCATTCAAATAACCTTAGAAATTTCAGAGAAAACCTAAAAAAATGACCTCAATTTGTTACGTATGGGACATCTCATGATAAGACACGAGCTAATTTGCATAATCATTTGCATAATCCCTACATTTTCATACCAAGTTAAACTATTTGATGAACTTCTTATGTCCACATATTAATCAAATATCATTTGCTTTCCTTTGAATAAATATGAATTTTTATAAATGTCCCATACGTAACGCTGTACTTCACATTTATGCAAATGAAGCCCTTGAAATTTGCATAAATTTACGTAATATCATTTTTTCCTCCATGGAAATCAAAACTTCAACTCATAAGCTTCAAAATGATACCAAACATGTCAATATTGAGCAAAGATGATATTTTGCCTTCTGAGGGGACCTGATCTTGGACTTGCCCTGACCCTACCTGCCAAAATATAAAAAATCCTTTATGAAATCCATAAAAATCCCCGGATCACCACCAGAATTTAATCATCTGTTACTTGTGTCATTCTCAAGTTTTCCTGTAAGTTTCATTCAAAGTTCTGTTCACAACTTTTTGAGTTATTTTGCACATGGACAAACCAACAAATGCCGAAGAAAACATAACCTCCGCCCTTGGCGTAGGTAGAGTAACAAACAGACAAAATGAAACAAAAAACTGATGAACCGTAGCTAGACCTACGATAGACTGTGGTTGTACTGCGTGTCATCATGATCATGTTAACCCTGTTGCAGGGCACTGTATTCGACATGTACGTGTTGGGGCCGCTGTTGCGGTTAGATCATGTGTACTAACCACACCACTGTGTTTGGGCCAGTGGCATTAATATTCAACAATGAATGAACTGTCTTTTAGCATCAACAACAACAAGAGTGTGGTGCGGTTACATGTGTACCATTTTACAACCGGAACCATCTGCGCATCTGGTAAGCATAAGACGTAAGACTAAGATTATTAAAGAAGGAGTCAACCTACATGTAACCCCCAGGGCGCTCCTTGTACACAGTTATATGCCAAGCGCTTTGCGTTCGGGCTGTGTTTCGCAGTTAGAGTCAGCCAAGATGCAACCGGTTAAATGCATAGATTAGATAACTCTTGATCCAAATAAGTTCCGATTCAAAATCCTACAGTAGATACATATCTATACACAGATGAACACACACCATTATTATACCAGAAAGGGCATACTTTACATATAAAAATCAAATCAATTGTGAAACTGGGTGCCTGGGATAGACTCTCTGACTCTATACAACTGTAGTTGATCCTATGCCCGTTTCGTGTAGACTAGCTAGGCCTACAGTAGGCCTACAGTAACTGTACGTCTACATTTGAGACTAAATTAATTTTACATGCAGAAAAATGGGACTTGGCGCTTACGCAATGTTTGCAAGCCAAATGAAGGCGTTCAGAAGTTTAATCGCGGAGCATGTACATATCGCATATGTACATTAGGCCGCAAACTGAACTACTGTATACGCCAAATATTTCGCAAGGTTCTTATTTTCGCGAATTTCGCGAGTCAGCTGCTATTCGCGAAATTAAAAACACGCAAAAATATCAACTCTAATGCCGATATGAATGTGACTTACGCGTATGGAACCTACATTTCTTCGTTAAGTACATACAGGACTCCAACATTACGAAGTTAACCATTCGCAAAACTGTCTGGAAGTCCCGATTCGCGAAAATTTAGACAAGCGAAATATATGGCATATACAGTATCACGGTCGCGAACCAGCGGACGCTGTACTGACTGGATCACGAGTATGTGAGTGGTCTTTTTTTACTATCTCGATGGACATTGGTCTTGCGATGGTGACAATGATGTAAATTGGTAGGCAAAATCGTGGAATCGGCCCCACCGCAGTGCGCGTGCACCCGTGTGTTAGCAAGCAAGGTTAGGTTAGGGTTAGGGTTTAGGGTTAATAGGTTAGGGTTGTATTTATGGTTAAAGGGAAGATAAGCCCCAGAGCAATGTGGATTGAGTGAAAGCAGCAACATTAGTAGAACACATCAGTGAAAGTTTGAAGAAAATCGGACAATCGATGCAAAAGTTATGAATTTTTAAAGTTTTGGTGTTGGAACCGCTGGATGAGGAGACTACTAGAGGTTATGACGTATGAGTGGACAACAATACAAAGAAAATATAAAGAAAATTCTACAAAAATCCATTTTTCATGAAAATTACAAATTCCATCAACTTGATATCGACATATGTTAAGGGTAGCAATTATTCCCCCTGCTTTCTGAAAGAGGTTGGTCCATTGCTCTTTCATGATTCTAGAAAAGTGAATTTTTGTTGAATTTCCTTTATATTTTCTTTGTATTGTTGTCCACTCATACGTCATATCCTCTAGTAGTCTCCTCATCCAGCGGTTCCAACACCAAAACTTTAAAAATTCATAACTTTTGCATCGATTGTCCGATTTTCCTCAAACTTTCACTGATGTGTTCTACTAATGTTGCTGCTTTCACTCAATCCACATTGCTCGTGGGGTTTATCTTCCCTTTAAATTGGCCATTAAATTAGTTGAGGGACTTTTGAGAGTCCTTCCGAGAATAAAAAGTTGAAGACCAAAGAAAAAACGGGAGAAAGGGAGGATGAAAGATGCTATGCTGTGGAAATCGGCCCCACCGCTGTATCAATCTCGCGTAAACGCCATTTGATGGGGCCGTATGCCGCATTCACGAGTATTATACTGTGGAAGAAAGCCCCACCCCCGTGCTTAATACATCAGATAAATGCCACACGGTGGGGCTGAATTCACGAGTATAAAACAGCCGAGCCGCCGTAGTATTAATACGGACGCGCAGTGGTGGGGCCTACGTGTATTTCACGAGTATGCCAATTGGTAAGTGGTCAACCTTTATGATATAAGTGTAACGAGCTGAAAAATGGGGGGCTCCCGAATAGGATGGGCATTATAAAGGGAATAATAAGAAATTAGGGGGTCATGAAGTAGATAGGGCAAAGCACAGGGTGAAAGAATAAAGGGAATAAAAGGAAAGGAATAAGGTTCAGACAGCGGGTTTAGGGCATGGTAGGACAGTGTAGGGAATCAGACAAAGGGAATAAAGAAGAAGGACATTTGATAGACATCAGGTGATTTTTAAAGGACAAAGAAATAGATAGGACCGGCAGGATGTTAGGAGTATATGTTTGACAAGGAGTTGAGGTGTTTAACGAGAATATTGTGGTAGTGTGAGTTCAATTGGGAATCCTGCTGGAGGAGTAAGTTAAAGGGCTCGTAGCGAAGCTGGGTTTTGTTTTATAAATATAAGGAGGAAGGGAGAGTGTCAGGTTGGGTTCGAGACGCAGGTAGGTTACGCAGGTGAGAGGAGAGGGTCAAGTCGGGGACAGGTAAGCGGATTGGTCGAAAGAGGGTTGTCAATAATTCAGGTGTGGGAAATTACTTAAAATGATTGGATAATGGAATTGTAGGAGGGATTTAAGGGTTAGTTTAAAAGGGCATGTATTGTAGGGAGAAGGCAGATTTCAGGAGAGAGGCTACATGAGACTTTCTTGCACATCTCGAGAGATTTTTCATCGAGAGATTTTTCATAGAGAGATTTTCATCGAGAGATTTTATAGAGAGATTTCAGGAGAATTTGGTACACACTTCGAGAGAGATTTCTGGTCACAATGTGGAGAGAACTTTGCCAGATAGATTAAATCTTAGTGAAGATGTAGCCCGTTGGCATCAATTTTTTTGAACGTTGGTGAACGTTGAACGTTGTTAATGGAGAGAGAGCCGTGGGCCGAACTTTACTTCTGACGTGGGGAACGCTGTCCGTGCCACTGTCCGAAGAGTTGCCATGTAACAAGAGAAAAAAAAGATTGTGAATTGTGCACAAACCCCACCCCTGAGGCCCACTAATGTTTTGAGGAGACCCAGAAGGAAGTGAGGCGCAGCCGGAGACCAGCCGCCGGTGCGACGGACGCGATTCGGGCCGAAGCGACGCAGGCAGCCACCGACGGAGCTCCGGGTAACGTCGGCGACTAGGACTGAGAGAAGGAAGGGCTTCCATAACAACTGCAGTATTCCGCGGACAATTTCCCTCTCCCTATTAACCCCCCCCCCCTTTTTGCACTTGCACCCGAAGCCATGTAAGTAAAATAACCGAGATTGAATTATGCGCATGCTTGGTTATATTGTATCAAAATGTTGAATCGCCAAGCAACTGTGGGTTTAAAGTGATTTAACAAGAGGAGATTTTCCCCTTAAATAAATACCAAAGTAAATTTATGAATTTGATGTAACTTTTGTTTAATTTTTGTCTTTAAATAAATTTAATTAATATTGTTGATGATGTGGCAGGTGTGTCGATAAGTCCGAGTGCACTAACCAAATCCCCTCGCGTCTCACAGACCGGGCGCGAGCCCAGCCATCCCCTGCCGCTGGTAGCCCCAGCCCAGGGTGGTGAGCTGGGGCGGGAGAGTAGAGGGTTAGACAGAACTCACTCCCTTCTTGCAGCGTTTATCAGCACGATGTTTTTGGATAAATTTTAATTGATTATAAATAATGCAAAGTGATGCATTAGAACAAAAAAAAATCTCCTCTTGGTTTCATAGTAGCTGGCAATTTGTTTGTTGTTGAGAATTGCGATGTTGAAGTGATTGTTCAATTTCAGCTTATACACAGAAGCTGATTATCATTGAGTATTGTACAGTAGTTGGGATAGCTAAAGCAAATATTTAGGAGGCACAGCAGGTAGGGTTGTAATCAAGCATTTTTTTTATACAGTGAGATTGGTTGATGCTTTTAAACATGGATGCTGAAGTTTGTTAAACATTGGTGGCTAATGATGTTGGCTGCTATGATTTTGTTGGTGTTGTTGATTGTCCTGCTTGTTGTCGCGTGGATTTACATGACGTAATAGGGTTTTAGTATTCATTAATTTTGTGGTATAAATTGTTTTTAGCGGATACCGTCCATTATATTTTGTGATTTGTGTGCGTGTTCCAGTTTTTTTGGCACAAACCTTGCATTAATTCGTCGATATCTTTTTTTGCATGGACGAGAGCAGCAGGGGAATTTCAATACCCTGGGGGGATATCCGAAAGCTAGCTGTAAATTCGGGGTATTTCGCCTCTATCCGAGACCGAGGGTGGGGCAATAAGCTGATCCACTTATTGATACTACCGGAAGAGATTCGCAGGCCCCGAGACGCTTTTAGGGTTTTCTATAGGTATTCTCTGCGCCTGCCCTTGACTCGATCCCAGACAAACATACCGATTGAAGATTTCATTTATCTTTGCGGGTATTTGCAGGTACCGCAGGGTATCCTCCGACATCTAGTCACGCGATTTTACATTAGACCAAGCCGCAGCGTGGAAGCGCTTAGCGATGCGCTGCACTATTGCGCCACTTTGGAATATTATGACTTTGTTTCATTTTACTTGACCTTGCTGGGGATCCCAATTTGTATCCCTTTACTTACCCAGCCGGCGACTCGCGAATACGCACAGTGTGTCATGAAATGCGTTTTGGCAGCTTTTCAAGAAAATTACCCGCGCCATCGCACCGCACACCTCTTCCTGCCGATCACCTGCCCCAGTGCTCTATTTTGCTCGAGTCCGGGTCACAATTATGTAAGACAACGGATCAAGTTGTTTTGTTGTACGCCTAGGGTGAGTAGGCGTTGTTGGTGCTTGGTATAAGCAGATGGGATTATGCAGTAGTGGATAAATGGTATCATAGTAGGCCTATCATATTATGTTTTTGTTCATGTGGTTAATTTTGATATTTGTGTAATTTGAGTCGCAGTTGTACTCAGATTATTTGGAGGTTGTGGATTGATTTTTTGTTGCTTTGTTGTTACATTAGGACTTAATTCTAATATCATGGCTTCATTGGCAGGAGATTGTTTGGTTTTAGTCAAAAACTTAAAACCATATACGAAAGACGAGGAATTGAGGAAGTTTTTTGAGGGTGTGGGCCCTTTGACATATATAAAACTAGGGAGGGACTCCCTTACCGGTGAGCCCACTGGCACAGCTTACTGTGGCTTCAAGACAGCTGAGGAGGCGGCTAAGGCTAGAGAATTGAACGAAACAACACTTTTGGGGAGGAAAATTGAAATAGTATGCATGCCCCGCACCTGCCTTTCTTTAAATATTTCGGGACCCAGGGTCCCTGAACAAAAACCACACGTTGTGGTGCAAAACCCCTACAAATTGTCCTTTTTTAGCGGAGATCCAAAGCCGAAGGGGGGCGAAGTTCCGTTCGAATTATGGAAATACAAGGTGGAATGCCTCGAGCAGGACGAAACGTGCCCCCCTGATGCCCTTAATAGGTTGGTCAGGCGGTCGTTGAGGGGGGAGGCGGGGGCAAATGGTCCTTAACCTGCCTCCGGAGACGACGGTCTCCGGCATTGTTTCAAAGCTGGAAGGTTTCTATGGGACCCTGGAGAGTGGGGCGATGCTCCTACACCAGTTGCATTGCACTAGACAACTCCCGGGGGAGGCGCTCGCGGCCTACAGCGCGCATCTCCAGCTGTTGATAGACCGCGCGGAAAAGAGGGGAGGGATCCCCTCCTCCTCCAAAGATGAGACCCTGCGAATAGTGTTTTGGAGGGGGCTTATGGACGAAATCGTGAAACAGGCCATCCGGCATCGCTATGAGGCCGTGACGAGCTTCGATGAGTTGGTAAAAATAGCGCGCGCGATGGAACAAGAGGCGGCGGAGGCTCGCGAGTTCCGAGGTAGTGGGCCGTCGCGGCCTCGCGCGCAACACCAGCCGGCTAGCGCGCAAGCGAGCGCTGCCCCCAAGGAGCTAGTAGCAGGGCTAGAAGAAATTAGGGATAGATTACAAAAGTTAGAACAGGGAGGGATGAATCATATTAATAATCAAGCTAGGCCTAGGCAGGGAGGGGCATGTTACCGCTGCGGCATGGTAGGTCATTTTGCGAGGGAGTGTACCCTCCCTCCGGTACCTCGCGGCCCACCCTATATGGCTGCACATCCCCCTGCCCCTTTTCGCCCACCGCCCCCTCAGCATGCCCCGCCACCCATGCCCCCGCCCCATGCGCAGCCGTTAAACGGACAGGACCCGCGTCTGTGGGGCAGGCCGTGGGTCAGGAAATAAGTAGCCAGATTTCTCGTAGTAGCAGCAAAGAAGCCACGGTTGTTGATAGATTAGTAGGAGGGGCGAATGAGGGCATTGCAAGAATAGGGGGGAAGGCGTGTTGATGCCTACTAGATACGGGCTCACAGGTCAGTACTTTGTCAGAGGGGTTTTACAGACGTTATCTATCGAGGTTCCCATTACACGAGATAGGCAATTTGATAAGGGTCGAGGCGGCAAATGGGAATGCCGTCCCTTATTTTGGCTATATTGAAGTAGACATTTCATTTGACGGGGCCCTCCCCCAGGCAGGGAGAACCCCAGTAAGTAGTTTGATTTTAATTGTACCCGAGACCCCGTACAACAAGACCGTCCCCATGTGTGTAGGTGTCAATGTAATACGCGAATGTGTTAGGTTAGGGAGAGAGACCGTAGGACCCCGTTTTCTCGAAGAGTCTGGGACTATGGAGGGCGTGACTGCCGCCTGGAAGCTAGTCTACGCGGCCGTCAGCGGCCCAAACTCCCCGAACGCTAAGGGCAAATTAGGTGTAGCTCGAAATGCCAGCCGGAAAGCGGTCCCCGTCCGGCCCAAAAGGCCATTGTCGTGTCCGCTAAGATTAAGTTACGTCCATCCCCAGTCCAGTATGACGTGATGTTTGAGCCAAAATTTCACAACCTCCCGTCGGGGTTAGTTGTCGAATCAGGCTTAGTGACAGTTAGTGAAGAGGTGCAAAAGGAGCAGAGTATCCCAGTTGTAGTTCAAAATCCGACAGACGGCACATTGTGGATTCCCCGACACGCCAAATTGGGGGAGGTATATTTGTGTGAAGAACTCGTTACTGTACAGTCACAAGAACAGGTAATTGAGATTCCCCCATCCCAGGCAGAGGTAGTTGCCTCCCAGCTAGATTTTTCGGAGTCTGGCGCCCCGAAGGCAGCTATCGACCGCGTCAAACAGCTAGTAGGGCAATATAGTGGTGCGTTTAGCACCTCAGAGACTGACATTGGCCATAGCAAAATCGTGGAACACAAAATCCCTTTGGAAGACCCCACCCCCATAAACGAGAGATATAGGCGAATTCCTCCCGGTCAGTACGAGGAGGTGCGTAAACATTTACAAGAAATGCAGGACGCAGGCGTAATTCGCGAATCCTATTCCCCATACGCAAGCCCAGTAGTCTTAGTACGTAAGAGAGACGGGTCCATGCACTTTTGCATAGATTTTAGGAAACTTAACCAACGCACAGTTAGGGACTCCTATGCCCTGCCGCGAGTGGACGAGGTGCTGCAGATGATGGGGGGTGCCCGGTGGTTTAGCTCCCTTGACCTGAAGGCGGGATATTGGCAGATCGAAATAGCGGAGGAGGATAAATCCAAGACTGCCTTCGTTCTGCCACCCCCTTTTGGTCATTGGGAGTGTAACCGGATGCCCTTCGGACTCTGCAATTCCCCGTCCACCTTCCAAAGGGCTATGGAGAGGTGTCTAGGTGAATTAAATCACACGTGCTGCGTCGTATATTTAGACGACATCATAGTTTTTGGCAGCACCTTAGAAGAACACACTGAGCGCTTGGGGAAGGTCATTGACCGGTTGGCCACCCATGGGTTCAAGCTGAAGCCCTCCAAGTGTCACTTACTACAGTCAAAGGTCAGCTATTTGGGCCACGTGATATCGGAGGAGGGCATAGCAACGGACCCTGGGAAAACAGCCGCCATTGATCAATGGCCTACCCCCACAGATGAACGCGAGCTGCGAGCTTTTTTAGGTTTGGCTGGCTATTACCGGAAGTTCGTGCCGAATTTTGCCCGTGTAGCGCGCCCATTGTACGAGTTATTAGGGGGGACAGGGGGGAGAAAGGGAAAGAAGAGCATGAAACCACCCCCACCATGGACCTGGGGAGCACGGCAAGCGGAAGCGTTTCAAATATTAAAGGCCAAATTAACTTCTGCCCCAGTGTTACAGTACCCGGACTTTTTCCCAGCCTTTTATTTTGCACACAGACGCGAGTAGGACAGGCCTAGGTGCCGCGCTATATCAGAAGGACGATCAAGGGAGAGAGCGCGTTATTGCGTACGGTAGCCGCGCAGTTAACAAGGGAGAGCGCAATTACCCCGCCCATAAGCTAGAGTTTTTAGCCCTTAAGTGGGCCGTTACGGAGAAGTTCCACGATTTTCTCTATGGTAATGAGACCCACGTGTACACCGACAACAACCCCTTGACCTATAGATGTGTTGACCACTGCGAAGTTGGACGCAACCGGACACCGATGGTTGGCCGCTTTGGCAAATTATCAGCTGACCTTGACTTACAGGACAGGTAGGACTAACATCGACGCTGACATTTTGTCGAGGAACCCCCACCCCCAGACAGAGTCCCAGTGGAAGGAAACAGATGGTGATGTAGCACCCACAGTAGTTCACTCGGTAATCACCGCCGTGGCCCAGGGGCTAGGAGAAGCCCGAGAAACAGGTACCCCCTTAGTAGAAGTAGTAGGACATGACGGACAGGTACACGTCCCACCCCCCTCCCCAGATACGAATGACGCTGACCCCTTAGGTGGCCCCCTCGATTGGTGCGAGGAACAACAGACCGACCCCCACATAAGTCGGGTAATTAATTTGAAATCGAGTGATAACTTACCCCCAAGGAGAGAAATAAAGCGGGAAAGTCCAGAGGTACAATGTTTATTGAGAGAATGGGATAAATTAGAATTACGGGAGGGAGTACTCTGTAGGAGAAGACTGGTAGATGGAAGGACCCAATATCAGCTAGTGTTGCCTGCAAGTCGACGGGAGTTTGTTTTCGAACTATTACATACCAAGCATGGTCATTTCGGTGTTGAGAAAACACTCAATTTAGTCAGAAGTAGATTTTATTGGATCCACATGGGACAGGATGTGAAGCACTTTGTAGGAACATGTGAGCAGTGCGTGCGTAGGAAGGGCGCGCCGGCAGCGCAAAACACAGCCCCTTTGGTGAACATTAGAACCACATGCCCGATGGAATTAGTTTGTATAGATTTTCTCACGGTAGAAGAGGGTCAGGGCGGCTGCGGAAATATTTTGGTAATCACCGATCATTTCACAAGGTATGCCGTAGCCGTCCCGACTAAGAACCAAACAGCTATCACTACAGCAAAGGCATTGTATGAGCATTTCTTTCTCCCTTACGGTTTCCCCGAGCGGTTACATTCTGACCAAGGTCGAAATTTTGAATCCCAGACAATAAATGAATTATGTAATTTGGTCGGAGTAAAGAAAACTAGGACAACCCCCTACCACCCCCAGGGTAATGGCGCCTGCGAGTGCATGAACAGAACGCTGTTGGGAATGCTCGGCACTTTGCCTGAAGAGCAGAAACGGAATTGGAAAGCGCACGTGTCAACTCTCGTCCATGCATATAATTCTACTAAGCACGGGTCCACTGGACATTGCCCATTTTTTTTAATGTTTGGACGCCATCCACGACTACCGGTAGATGCTTTGTTAGGAGCTAGGGAAGGAGAGGAGTTTATCTCCTCAGATGAGTACGTGGCGTGCCTCCGAGAAAGGCTGGGACACGCCTACAAACTCGCGGCGGAAACCGATCAGTTAGCCCAAGATAAGAATAAGAAAAGGTACGACGCTAACACTAGGGAGAATAAACTTGAAGTTGGGGATAGGGTATTAGTGCGTAATGTAGGGTTAAAGGGAAAACAGAAGATAGCCGATAGGTGGGGTAGGGATGTTTATGTTGTAATGGGGCAGCCCAACGTAGATATACATGTACCGGTGTATCAAGTAAGATCAGAAACGGGGGGAAAGAGGATGCAAATCCTCCATAGAAATTTATTAATGCCTTGTAATTTTATTCCTAAGGTGACTCGGGTCGTCGGCCCCAAGCGAAAACCAAATGTCAGCTCCCCTCCCCCAAGTGAAATTGAAGTAGTGGATGATGAACCCCAGGATGTAGGGCTGGGCGAGGCCGTCGCTTGGCGTGTAGAGCCGAATGTCACCGGTGAAATTAATCGAATAATTGACAATGAGTCGCAGGATAATGTTAGGGAATTGGACCCATCCATGGATAATGCAACAGCAGAGGCTAGGGAAGGAGATAGTAACGATAGGGAAGAATGTATTGAATCTGAAGAGGTAATAGATACCAACCCGTGTGGCGAAGAAGTTGAGGAACAAGTCGAAGCCCCAGGGGACGTACCTGCCCCTCGGGATGAGCTAGAAGCCGCCTCGCTAGAGGAAGATCCTCCTTTGAGGAGATCACAAAGGTGCTCCCGCGCTCCCGAGAGGTTGGCGTATTCCCAAGTACAGAGAGGTATTGTACAGCCAGTTGTGGAGACCTTAAGTAGGTCCACTATTGTTCATGTTTTGTGTATAGTTTTGTTAGTGAAGTGTATTTTTGCTTTCTTATCTGTAACAGAAAGTATTGTTGTATTGGTTTTAGTGTTACTTTGTAATGATAATGTGAGAAGAGTTGCAAAGCGCTATATTACAGAGTGTTTACGTTTTGTTATGCTCCAATTGGAGGAAGATGCGGAGTCTCCACAGAGGGGACGCCCTAGAGAATAAGCAGATTTGTGATTTTCATAAGTCAATACAGTAAGTCCAGGATAGGCGAATGGCCAAAATTCAGCCTGCTGGCTCTGCTGCTTTATGTTTTGTGTTTTATAATGTAATGTTTGTATAATGTCCTGTTTTGTGCTACGGAGTGGTCGGTTGATGTGCTATCTCTTTTAATCGATTTGGTCATCAAGCTGACGGAGTTGGAATCAGGGATATATATTTTTTTGTACCTTTGCAAGGACTAAGGAGATTTGTGCTGACAAGTCAATGTGGCAATTCTGAATAGGAAATTGGCCAATTTTAGCCTACCAGTTTTGCTGCCCTTACGTTCGCATAGGGAATATTGTTAATTTGTTAATGGATATGTGCCTTAGGGGCGGTCACTGATGTTCCACATCACATAATCGATTGGTCATCGAGTTGACGGTGTAGTGAAGGAGGATAGTATTTTTTTTTTTTTGTAATGAAGCAACGATTAATGAGATGTGCTTCGGCAAATCAATGTGATGTTATTATGTAGGAAGGATGGTAGAATTTAGCCCACCAGGTCATCATTTTCAGTCGACGTTATTTGATTTTGTGAGTGATATTACGAATGATATGTGCTTATTTGATTGTATTCACGAGCATTAACAAGTGCATGTAAATAGTCGTAGCGGTAAGAAATTCGGAAAACGCTTGGTTTATCATGTGGTTGCCTCTTTATGGGAGGTTCCGTTGTCAGAACGCTGTGCCTCCGGTTGTATAGTGTATAACGTCATGAGTATTCAATTTAAGCAGTCATTGTGTTGTTTGAAATTTATGTGGTAATGTGATTAGGGTTTGATGTTATGCATATGTTGTAAATATTTTCGCGGACAGTGGCTGGCGATATGATAGTGTTGGTTCACCCCAAGTATTCTTGGTTAAAGGGTAGGGAAAATAAACCGGGCTGATGCGGAATGATGAGGACATCATTCTGTGAACAGGGGGGAAGATGTAACGAGCTGAAAAATGGGGGGCTCCCGAATAGGATGGGCATTATAAAGGGAATAATAAGAAATTAGGGGGTCATGAAGTAGATAGGGCAAAGCACAGGGTGAAAGAATAAAGGGAATAAAAGGAAAGGAATAAGGTTCAGACAGCGGGTTTAGGGCATGGTAGGACAGTGTAGGGAATCAGACAAAGGGAATAAAGAAGAAGGACATTTGATAGACATCAGGTGATTTTTAAAGGACAAAGAAATAGATAGGACCGGCAGGATGTTAGGAGTATATGTTTGACAAGGAGTTGAGGTGTTTAACGAGAATATTGTGGTAGTGTGAGTTCAATCGGGAATCCTTGCTGGAGGAGTAAGTTAAAGGGCTCGTAGCGAAGCTGGGTTTTGTTTTATAAATATAAGGAGGAAGGGAGAGTGTCAGGTTGGGTTCGAGACGCAGGTAGGTTACGCAGGTGAGAGGAGAGGGTCAAGTCGGGGACAGGTAAGCGGATTGGTCGAAAGAGGGTTGTCAATAATTCAGGTGTGGGAAATTAATTAAAATGATTGGATAATGGAATTGTAGGAGGGATTTAAGGGTTAGTTTAAAAGGGCATGTATTGTAGGGAGAAGGCAGATTTCAGGAGAGAGGCTACATGAGACTTTCTTGCACATCTCGAGAGATTCTTCATCGAGAGATTTTTCATAGAGAGATATTCATCGAGAGATTTTATAGAGAGATTTCAGGAGAATTTGGTACACACTTCGAGAGAGATTTCTGGTCACAATGTGGAGAGAACTTTGCCAGATAGATTAAATCTTAGTGAAGATGTAGCCCGTTGGCATCAATTTTTTTGAACGTTGGTGAACGTTGAACGTTGTTAATGGAGAGAGAGCCGTGGGCCGAACTTTACTTCTGACGTGGGGAACGCTGTCCGTGCCACTGTCCGAAGAGTTGCCGTGTAACAAGAGAAAAAAAAGATTGTGAATTGTGCACAAACCCCACCCCTGAGGCCCACTAATGTTTTGAGGAGACCCAGAAGGAAGTGAGGCGCAGCCGGAGACCAGCCGCCGGTGCGACGGACGCGATTCGGGCCGAAGCGACGAAGGCAGCCACCGACGGAGCTCCGGGTAACGTCGGCGACTAGGACTGAGAGAAGGAAGGGCTTCCATAACAACTGCAGTATTCCGCGGACAATTTCCCTCTCCCTATTAACCCCCCCCCCCTTTTTGCACTTGCACCCGAAGCCATGTAAGTAAAATAACCGAGATTGAATTATGCGCATGCTTGGTTATATTGTATCAAAATGTTGAATCGCCAAGCAACTGTGGGTTTAAAGTGATTTAACAAGAGGAGATTTCCCCTTAAATAAATACCAAAGTAAATTTATGAATTTGATGTAACTTTTGTTTAATTTTTGTCTTTAAATAAATTTAATTAATATTGTTGATGATGTGGCAGGTGTGTCGATAAGTCCGAGTGCACTAACCAAATCCCCTCGCGTCTTACAGACCGGGCGCGAGCCCAGCCATCTCCTGCCGCTGGTAGCCCCAGCCCAGGGTGGTGAGCTGGGGCGGGAGAGTAGAGGGTTAGATAAGTATTATAACCTGGGTTAAAGGAATTTGCAAGTTTGCGTTTCAGAGTGGAAAAACCTAAAAAAAAAAAAAACTGACCTAAATCATGCTGATGAATGGAGAAAAAGATAGATGGCAACTTGATTTCAACATTAGTAAATGAATGATTCTTCATATTGGAAAAAATAACCCAAGGGAAAACTACAGAATGAATGATGTAGAGTTGGAAGCAACCAAGCAGGAAAAGGACCTTGTTGGCGTTATAATAGATGAAGAACTAAATTTTCATCAACATGTCTCAGCAGCTGTCCAGAAGGCAAATCAAACACTCGGGATTATATACACAGGACCTTCTCACAAATGACAACAGAAATAGGCACCCTACTTCATATTTTGTTTGTATCACTGGTTCAACCTCATTTGGAGTATGGCAACATTTTATGGCATTTGAGATATAAAATAGACTCTGACAAAGTTGAAAGAGTGCAGAGAAGAGCTACTCGCATGATTCCTGAACTCAAATGTTTGTCATATGAACAACGCCTAGAAAAACTCAACCTGCACTCATTATATGTTGTACTACAGGAGACGAAGAGGGGATATGATTACTATACTGTTTACAAGTTGCTCAGTAAGCTAAGTTGGGGATTTCTGGTGACATGTTCTTTGAACCAGCCATCATTCACTCATGAACAAGAGGTCATAAATTCAAACTCTTCACCAAACGCTCAAGATTAGAAGTGCGAAGTACATTTTTTAGCCAGAGAGTAGTAGCCGACTGGAACAGATTGCCTTGGCTACTGTTGTTGAAGCTTCCTCGATTAAAATTCAAAGATTTAAAATCTAGAAAACTCTATATTGGATAGACATTTAGATTCTAACGTTAGAGTGGGGAGAAATTCAAAACCTCTGCTCCTCAATGCACATAAAGCAACAGAGTTGAAGATAATCAGATAATTTTATTACGTTGAGACCGGAATACTACAGGACCAGTCCTCTACTTCTGTTTGACTATCAGATGTGATGATGTGATGGTGATTATGCGGCCCATGCGGCCGCAAACCGGGACGCAACCGGGACTTTACTCTAACGGTTATAGCAAACACAGATTTCCACCTACGGGACTACGACGTTACGACTAGCCACTGCACTGCACTGTCGTCTTGTAAAAGGTCTCTTTAAGACAGAAAAATCGTTCTGTTCAGCGGAGTTTAATGTTAAATTTAATAAGATTCTAACGTTAGAATCTTATTAAATTTAACATTAAATTTAGTCTACTAACTAAAGTTCGAAATAGGATTCAAAAAGACTGATCTCAGACTCAGTTAACAATGGTTAAGGTCAACTCCCAGCTCCCCGAAGCGGCGCAGTAGATCTAGAAAGTAAATGAGTATGATTTATGAATTACTTTTCACACTATCCTTGTCATTCCGAAAGTTAAAAATTGAACAAATTTAGTTCAATTAGGGCCTACTTACCATTCAATGCTCAGATGACGGAAAGAAGATCCCGTCTATGATCGCTCGCTTGCGATCGCTAGCATGCACTCGCCTGTGGTACTGGTACCGCGTACGATACAATTGTACTTATTTTACGTTTGATAACAAGCCAGTGTAATGGGCCGGATGGGTTCAAAGTTTGAATTCTCCCTCTTCATCTGCTGCTGCATGATCAGCGCTGCCTCTGATTACCGTTCAATTCTAGTCATTATTTTTTTTTTTAATGAATATGTTTTCTTTCATGAAATCAATAAAAAAAATAAAAACATACAAAAAAATATGCACTTGTAATATAATCTTTATTACTCAATATAGAAGTATTTAGTAAAGACTTTTGATAAAAAGCTAAATTGGCCACAACTTAAAAACGCTGTGCGCTATGTTCAATGAATAGAGTCAGTGCCGTATATACGGCACTGAGAAAAGAAAGTAAAGAGCGCCCTCTTACCGATTTGTTAGCCATACGTACACACACACAGGGGCCATAACATCATTTCTATTCTTACATGGAGATCAACTGTAGCTGTAACGTTACTGGTTTTCGACGAACAGTGGTGGTTGTGTCGTGTAAATCATCATAATAAGGTAACTTTAACTTTCCATAACAAACGGTTTCAGTACGTCTAGAATATTTACGGACTTTACAGAAGAACTGGGGCATACAATCATTAGTGAGTCGAGTTACAGTTAACTTACACTAACAACAGGCCTCATACACACTGTAGTAGGCCTAGGCCTGAATAGTACGTTAGTAGTGAATGTCCTCGAAGGACCTATCCTGCCAACTACGCCACTGAAAGGGGACAATTTTGCACAACAGGGAATGACACTAGAACCAGACAGGGTTTGCCTTTGAACACTTTAATTCGATCTTCAGTACCGAATCGTCAACATACACGTTGTAGGTCCTTCGAGGACAGTCGCCATCTTTCGATCCTCTTTTCGCCCTCTCTCGGCGTAGTGTTACAACCGTTTGGTCTACACATTATCAGATTATGTTCCCTTACACTCGGCACTCCTACCCTCATTCCTTTTGATCCTGCTGGCGCTGGCTGCTGTTCTGTTCACGCAATAGGGAGCTTTAGATTTTGACGCGCAGACGTTTGAGCCGACGCTTGCGCTGGACGTTCTCCTCTCCCTGCGTCATGTGGAAAAGTAATTACACGCAGCCTGATTTCAGCCACAGATTTCGGTGAGTTTTTGACGTAATTAAACAAAAAATCGCAAACCGATTATTGAATGATTATCATAGATTACGATAATTCCTTGTATTTTAGTTTTCCACGATTAATAAAGATATTCATGAAGGAGTCGCACAACCACACTGAAAAATGACAACGTCTGCGAAGGAATAGAGGTGCAGCTGCTGTCTCTACAGCGGCTGCGTGTAGCTAGTGGAAAAGTAGCTTTAGATTACCCTGGGGCGCAACGTATAAAAAATAAAATCGCGCCCCCATATGATCAGCGCATGAAGTTAGGCTCTCTACGTCGCAAACTGTGCGGACGTGAAAATAGCCCAGTACGCGTAGTGAAAAACTCATGCGACGCAAGCTAAAAATAGATTGACTTTACGCGCGCTACTGCGCACGCTCAGAACATGTTTTTTTCCTTTGAACGTCCGCGCGTCTAAAATCTAAAGCTCCCTAATGCCAACAAGGCAGTGCCAGTGCCGTATAAATTATAAAGAGAGTCTGGCCAACTGCTAATTTGGACGCCATGTCGTTACCGCGCGTATTACGCGTTACAGGGTTAGCGTTTACGCTCGGACGTAACAAAATAACCAAGCCAAATAAGGGGTAGTTAACAATGGGCACTGCGTATGAGTGCACTTCAGTAACGACATGGCGCCTGTAGATCACGGGACCAGCTTTTGACCAATCACAGGCTTCAAAACACATAAGCCAAAAACCGAGTTGGCCAGACTCTCTTTATATACGGCACTGGGCAGTGCAATGTTAGCCCGACCCAGACGCCGTGCGACAGCTTCACTTGTGTACCAAGGACCGGTGTTGAACGACGGGACTGTGTCTGTGTAGTAACGTTACAAGGCCTACTCCTCTCTACTGTCAGTACTGTACACTGTAGAAACTAGAGTGTTCTACTTCTTCTTTGCTAACTACATGCAGCCGCTCGCGACAGCGGCTGCACGTCTACTCCTTCGCAGACGTTGTTATTTTTCAGCGATGGGTGTACGTTTCCTTCATGAATATCTTTATTAATTGTGGAAAAACTAAAATATAAGGAATCCCCGTGATCTATGATAATCATTCAATAATCGGTAGATCCTGTCTATGGGTATTTTTTTTGTACGTCAAAAACCCACCGAAATCCGTCCTTAAAATCAGGTCTGTAAGCGTCCGTATTGCTTCACTCCTTCACTGTTTCATAAAGCTGTTCGTAAAGTTACGAACAACTTACGAGCGACTGGTGATCAGTTCTTGTGCTGAATTATGGAAATTCTTATAAGTATAGCACATCAGGGCCCCGTTTCATAAAAGGTGTTAGGATGTCAACTCTTGCTGGAATGGCAACTTCCCATAGCAACAGCCAATCAGGAAGCTGCATTCTAGTCATTACCATGACAATTGTCATTCCAGCAAAAGTTGTTATCATATCAGCTTTTTATGAAATGGGGCCCAGAACTGATCACCAGTCGCTCGTAAGTTGTTCGTAACGTTACGAACAGCTACAGTTTACCAGCAGCCAATCACGGAGAGCGCAAATCGCTCTGAAAAGAGCGTAATTACGCTTGCCGATAGCAACCATCAAACATATAATCTGATCTGCGATATGGTCCGTGATTCGGCTGTCAATGATTGCATTTGTTTACGTGTGTTTTCTTTGGTCTCTATGCAATTTTTAGTTAAATTGATTATTACCAATTATTATTACAAATTGATTTTCTTACTAATGAAAAAAATTAGTAAGAAAATAAATTTTATATGTGAGATAAATAGCCCTTATTGTAACAAAGAAAATAAAACAAAGGAAATAAAATATAAAACATTATAAAATTAAAAAATGAAATATGATTAAAAAATAAATAGAAAAAAACTTTGTGAAAAACTCAGAATACTAAGTTTTCCACAGAGTTTTTCTATTTATTTATTTCTATTCTATTGCCTTTCTATTTTATTATGTTTTATACAGGGTGTTCCTGCGCTTTGAGCAAAACTTTGATAAGCTTTGTGACGCTTTGATAAGCTTTAATACACTCTCCCCGCTTTACGCAATTCGTGACAGATCGCCTCAAATTTTTAAACAGTTTAAAATTTTTTGGCGCTCTTGCCGAATGTCCCAAATTGCTCAAAGCCTTCTTACGCTCTATTACGGTCTTTACGCTTTAATTAAGCTTTGTTACGCTTTGCCGCCGCTTTGCTTGCCGATTTAATTCGTCATCAATTCAGCGTCGGTGTGAACTAGGTATTAGATATGGGGACAGGAGTCCGAGTACAGGGGCTGTCACAGCTGATTGCTTTCGCGTATTCTCGGTCTCCCGTCGTGTAGCAAAAACTCCCTATTCTCTGTTTCAGAGGGGGACTTTCAAAGTTCTCTATTTGATTGTGTAGTGTTTGTACCTTGGAATGCCCTCTTTTTCTCATTCTCTTGGGATAAATTCTGCTGGTTTATTTCACTAGCCTGTTGTGACGTCTCTATTTGTTTTGAGGCTTGGATTTGACACACTGTTGATTCATTTCAGTGGACTGTTGCGACCTACCTGTATACTGTTTTGCGGCTTGAGCATACAACACCTTGTTCTCGAGTTTGACACCTTGTTCTCGAGTTTGAGCGTCTGTATCTCTTGCTTCTTTGTAGTAGATGCAGCCTTGTTATGCTGCTGAGTGGTTTTCTTTGCATCTAAAGCCCTTTGGGTTGTCCTTTGTTTGACATTCATCAAAGTGGTGGTTATTACCACACCTCTACATCTTATTTTCCCTCTACACTGGCTTTTTACTTGTTCAAATTGTTGGCATTGGAAACATCGTGTGAGGGAAGCTACATGTTGTATGTATTCGTGAACTCTTGTCTGATACAGGAATGTGACAGATGTAGGCATTTTATTTTGTTGCGAGTCAAAGAACAGTGGCACCGAAGGGGTGGGGCCTACAATATGTAGTACTCCTTCAATCCTTTTTTTGAATCGCTTCACTTGAATGACTCCTTGGTCTTTCAATAATTCTTGAAGCTCTTCCTCAGTAATCCAATCATCAACTCTGTGAATGACACCTTTGCTACTCACCACCTTTGATGCACAAACTGCAAACTTGGCATGCGCTTCATGCATGCAATACGCCCATCCAGTCTGTCAAATATGTTGATGTGCTCGGATCAAGCACGAGTTGCGCTGATCAACGCTGTGAGCTGCAGCTGTTGTTATGTTTTCTATTGTCTTTCCAGCGTTTTCTAACTGCCTATACATGAATATGGACTATCATTTGCTGTTAAAAATGCAAGTATACAGTGTACATGTACATTGTAAATTTGGGTAGTCCCCTTCACTGGTCTAAATTCAGTAACGGCCAGTCTGACGTTAGATTAGGCACTGACAATGGCTAGCAATTAGTAAAAATAAGAATTAGCATCGAGTGCCATCGGAAATTTGTGTGATTTGTATAGGATCCGATTACGGGAACACCGGGTAAACAGGTAGAAGTACAATGTAGGCTTAGCTAGATCTACACTAGAAATAGTTATACAGGCCTAGATCTATCTACATTATTGTCGACACCTTTTTGGTGGATCTCTCGAGTTTATGAACTACGAGATCAAATTTAGGTTGAACTGCTGTGACTGCATTTCCAACCGGGTGCTGTTCGTTATTCCGAAGGTTTGCTATTCCGAAGGTTCGTTATTCCGAAGGGTCGTTAATCCGAAACACACAAATTCCCTATACCTAGATATGTTTGTTAATCCGAAAATGAAAAAGGGTTCGTTAATCTGAACATTTGTGGCGTTATTCCGAAGGTTCATTATTCTGAAGATTCGTTAATCTGAAAATGAAATTGGGAACATTGAACCTTCCGAATAACGAATCTTTGGACTAAAGAGCCTTCGGAATGACGAACCTTCGGAATAACGAGCTGTAACCTTTCCAACCACTGAGACTGGTCGACCGATCACGGGCGGCGGAGCATGAACTCCCCAAAATTACAGACAGTACTACACCGGGATAGGCCTATACTTCTGTACCTCGAATCAAGCATACCGTATTTAGGGGTTCGTACTTTCGAATAAATGGCCCCAAAACTTCGGAACGACCTTTCAATATCTCTATACAGGGGGTATACGATACGCATCGTCAATTGATGCTTTCAAAAAGAACATCAAAATCTGAATGAGGACAATATCTATGGTACCAGGTGGTCTACGTAAAAATCTCTAGAATATAGAGCCTGTGTTTGCTTATTGTTGTTGCCCTACATTGTACAATAGATCTACTATAACACCTAGACTCTGTTGTAACGTAACAACGTCATGGGCATCTTTTAGGTAGAATGAGGGCTCTATAAGAGTCTCTCTGAGTCTCTGTTATTTTCTCATATTGAGTGTGTTGTCTACAGTGTTCAATACTCATTCATTTGTACATGAAAATTTCTCGCAAAGCGAAGGTGCCGCGATACCCATTCATTTACATGTGAAACCTTACGGGTCGTAAAAAAAGGCACGAATTTCACCAGCGTGATATAGTTGTTTTTTTTTACTATTTCCCTACGAAGAATAGAGAGACGCGAATTTGTATCCGTGGTAGAAATATGTTTTGTCGTTTTCAGTGCTCTTGACCAATCAGAGGACAAGAAGCAATTCGTGAGGGATATAATGTGTGAAAGCCCTTTCAGGCTATAAATATGTGAAGTAAGACTCTGCATTGAATAGTATCTTTGCATGCAATCGTGTGGTACAGCTGTATGCTCTAATCTGTGTGTGCCTCGTTGCTGTATAACATGAACTGTAAGTCTCTACTTAGAGTAGATAACTGCTACCGAGTTTCTTGACTATCCTAAATAATGATTTCTCGATTCAGGAAATGGCACGGCACTGCTGTGTAATGTCATTTTGTTGGTTGTCCCACCCCCACACTATACACACACACACACACACACACACACTTTGTCAGAACATGTTTCAAGCCCTAGGTTTTAGAAGGCAAAAGAAAAGAAAACGGGAATAAACTGCATTGAGCAGTGGAAAATATTTTGAATGTGTCTGTGCCCTTGTGGCCTTGAATAAAAGTGGCTATGATATATTTTAAACAGAACAGATTGTTTTCCTGTTTATTGAAGTGAATTCCATGTACCAAAGAATTAGTGACAATGTGGCATTCAGAGTGTCTTGTGGGGATGCCAAGTACTGTATATGCCGAATATTTCGCGAGGTTTTTATTTTCGCGAGTCAGGTGCTATTTGCGAAATTAAAGACACGCGAAAATATTGACTGTGGTCCCGATGTGGATGTGACGTACGCGTGTACATTGTACATTTCTCCATTCAGTACAAGACTCCACGATCGCGAATTTATCCACTCGCAAAATCGTCGGGAATTCCTGATTCGCGAAAATTTAGACTCGCAAAATATATGGCGTATACAGTATACACCCATCATCAAATGCTTGTGTTCTATTGTTGGACACCTGACAGCAGTTGATAATTTCAAACTACAGATTGATACCATTGCTTTGATTTGTCATCCTGCATTTAATTGAGGGTTAAATTGCATTTAATTAGGTGATACGCTATCAGCGTATCACCTATTGTGATTGTCAAAATCTCTCTTTATTTTTTTTTTAATTCTTCTTTCTGGACAATTTTGTGTTGTGAATATCTCAACAATGACATAGCGGAATAACATGAAATTTTCAGTCAACATATCTCATGACAATATCTAGCCACAATAAGCTTTTCATGACAAGAACATATCTCTGACGTCATCTAGGCACCATTTTGTGATTTTTGGGCCAGGTCACATGATCGAACATAACTTCATAACTAAATGTCATTTCTGTATCATTTACGTTGGACATAAAGTTCACGTCACGCTTGATCTTACTTTTTGATGCTAATTACCCAGGTCATCATTACGCATTCCTCAAAATTTTAAAAGGCTCAAAACGACTTCCCAATGGGAAATCTCGAAGTTTTAGACAATTTTAAGCATTTCAAACATTTTCGCGCGTACGCGTCCGTCCGCGCATTTTCGCATGCACAGCATGTAAGCAACATGAAAATGCATTTTTTCGACTCATTTGGATTCCTGATACATGAAGTAACAATATCCATTGATGTCTGATCAGTTTTGACCTATAACAAAGGAATGCACTGGCGTCAAAGTGAAAAATCCGCGCACACGTCTTTCTGCAAATATAGTGAAAAAACATGTCTATTTTGCCATAGCTCAAAAGCATATGAATTGTAAATACAACATAGTAACATTTCAAGTATCAATATTGCCAGGTAAACTCGATAACGTCATCATATCGTCATCTAAAATCAAAAAAGTTGAATTAAATTTTTTGAGGTACTGTTTCTGACATTCATTTGCTCATATCTCTATTGTTTAAGCTCAGTATTATCCCAAATTCAGATATGTTGTACTTTTAACATTTGCCTTTCAAGTCCATGTCATGGTTTTGAAATTTGATGACGTCATCATACTTTAAGTTTTGATTAAAGGTAAAGACTCGAAATCAGACAAGTTTACGTGTTATGTCTATGGGAGGTGATTTTGTTATAAACCATGCATTGACTTGACAACGTTTAAGCACCTTTATCTCAGCTGACTTTGCTCCATTTTCTCTGAAACTTTAGTATATTGTAGCTCAGACAATAAGCTGCAGTAATTATGCATTTTTGTCCCCGCCGAACGAGTTCGAGCAGGGGACTATGAATCGGGCTCCGTACGTGTGTGTGTCTGTGCGTCCGTCTGTCTGTCCGTCCGTCTGTGTGTGCATCCGTGTGTGATCAAAATGTTCAATTTGCTACTTCTCTGTCATTTATGAGCCAATTTTGATTCTGTTTGCTTTATATGATAGCACTACATGGGAGCTTTGAAACTTCTACACAGAATTTCAGTTGTGACCTTTGACCTTGACCTTTGACCTATATTGTACATTTTGCTACAAAATGCTACTCCTTCGCCATTTCTAACCCAATTTCAATTCTGTTTGCTTTATGTGATGACACTAGGTGAGGGCTTCAAAACTTCTACACAGAATTTTGACCTTTGACTTCTTTGACCTTTGACCTTGATTTTTGACCTATATTGTACATTGGCTACAAAATGCTACTCTTTCGCCATGTATAACCCGATTTCGATTCCGTTTGCTTTATGTGATGGCACTAGGTGAGGGCTTCAGAACTTCTACACAGAATTTTGACCTTGGACTTCTTTGACCTTGATTTCTGACCTGTATTGTATATTTTGCTACAAAATGCTACTCCTTCGCCATTTCTAACCCGATTTCGATTCCGTTTGCTTAATGTGATGGCACTAGGTGAGGGCTTCAAAGCTTCTGCACAGAATTTTGACCTTTGACTTCTTTGACCTTTGACCTTGATTTTTGACTTATATTGTACATTGCCTACAAAATGCTACTCCTTTGCCATTTCTAACCCGATTTCGATTCCGTTTGCTTTATGTGATGGCACTACATAGTAGGTGAGGGCTTCACATCTTATACACAGAATTTTGACCTTTGACTTTGTTGACCTTTGACCTTGATTTCTGACCTATATTGTACATTTTGCTACAAAATGCTACTTCTGGCGGGGACTTATATTACGCACCGCGTAATTTCTACTTTTCGTTGTACTTTGTGAAATCTCCTCATCAGGTTGACAATTTTGTAGCTTAAAACTGAAAATGAGAATGGAATGTTGACGAAACGATTCCTGATTCATCTTTCACATGTAACAGTGTACAAAAGCTCACGTTCCTCATATTTTCTCGTCGAGATGTATGGCGGAGAGGTTAAAGGCGACGTCTCAGAGACGTGAGGTAGCACACGTGCGGGTTTGAACCCCATAAGAGCACGAAACAGAATACTTTGTTCTTTTACTTTTTTTTCTTCAATGGTGTATTACACATTCGTCCATGTAGAAATCACGTTCGTATATAAACGCACCTACAAATTGTATACACACACACACACACACACACACACACACACAATATCCCTTTGTTTTGTGTTAGAGACCACATTGCTTCGACGGCTGCAAAATTTTGCAGGCTGAGTTTGTCAAACCAATCATAGTATGTAATGACGACAACGGATGTGTTGTACTTTGAACAATTGTCTTTCAAGTCCGTGTCATTGTTTTGTACTTTGATGACGTCATCACACTAAAAATTGTGATTAAAGGCAAGGTATCAAAACCAGCCGATTATCTATAGACTGTGTTATGTCTACGGGATGTATTTTTCCCAAGTTGCCAGAAGTGGCATAGCGACATCAGTCGTTACAAGGCCGCATTTCCGTCTAGCAATGCAATACATGTTCACGTTCACTCGGCCACGTTTGTTGAGTGGGCATTGAGCCCTGCCTCATTTGCGCGGCCGAGCCTCGCAATTTTGTCCGTTTACACTGCTGGGCTCGGCCGCGCTTTTAACTCAAACTTTTCAATATTTTGTCGTAGTGGTGCTCTGCTTGTAAACAAATGCAATTTGGTATAGCCTGGTTTTCAGACCCTTTGCCAACTGGATTCCGTGGCGACGAAGTCGCCGTTCGGGCAAAGGCCTTTGCCGAAGGAAAAATCCTTTGCAGGACAAAACCACCTTAAACTACAGGTGTATACTAGTTTTCCACGTTGAGGGGATTAATATCGTGAATGACGAAATAGTACGGGCAGAGGGTCTGGAAGCCAGACTAAAATTGGCCGCGCATTTGGCCCAGTTTGCGTTTACACCAAGAAGAGGCCGGGCTCGGCCTCGGCTCGGCCGCGGCCGAGACCACCTACAGAGCGAGGCCAAATGCGAGGCCAATTTTGGCCTCGCATTTGGCCTTTTGCGCGTTTACACTGAAGCGGGGCTGGGCTCGGCCGCACTGTAAACGGGGTCTAAGTCCTTTATAGTGCTTGCAAGCTCAGCAAATCTATTCTCTCAGCATTTGTTCGTGATTGTGCATCATTCCATACTTTTTCCTAACATAAAAATAGAGATAGCATGAAAGATGTACTCTGTTCTTTCATTTCCAGGTGAAACAATCGGTACATACATCAAAGGCCAGCTCCAGCTGAGTTGTGGGAGCAGCATCTGTAGTCTGCCCATCCACACTACATTGGCTCATCGTGATCTGTGACAACTTGTAGCCATGTATAGCAGTCACGGTTACCCGTACAATTTCAACCAGTCGCAGCATCATACCCCACCCCAAGCCATGGCCATGCCAACGCCATCCATACCCCAGAACCCACCCAGACTCTCCTACCCACACCCCTCTCCATCCAACTTCCCCACCCCTCCGTCAGCATCTCCCTCCACACCGGCCATGGGCGGGGCGGCAGGAGCCAGCAGAGGTCCACGGGAATTCCCCCTTCTAGAGCACTTGTCAGTGGCCGGCTTGCAGGAATTACATGAGTCTGATGAAAAGCTCAATGCTCTCATACATGACGCCAACCAGGTGAGTACCAGTGACACAAAGCGTGCCTTTAGAAAACGAGTGGATTGAGTATATAATATTATCCTCGGCATGTATTAAAGTATACGGTAGTGGAAGAAATGTGTACTTTTCATTTGATATGAAATTTTATGAAATTTCCTTTTATTTTCTATTGTTCGAGAAATGCAAAGTAGACTTACGATTGTACAATATGAGGAGTGACTGTAACTTACATTTTCAAATGACAAGATTGAAAGGCAAGTGTTTACCTCAACTGAAAGAAAATGTGCTCTCTTTTGATATTGTTTCATTAGTTCTTAGTGAAAAATTGAGCAAAGAAAACAGGCTTCCATCAGGATGGAATCCCTTTTTTTTTTTTTTTTGCTCAATTTTATATGTTCTTATGCAAAAAGGTGGATGTTGGATATAATGCTTTCCAATGAAACTGACCGTAGTGTTTTTTTTTCTCTCTCTCTCATGACTGTGATGTGGGTAATGTTCACTGACATTATGACGTGTGTGTGGATTTTACAATCTTTTGACATTTCATCACACCAACATGGATGACTGTAGTTTTAAAATTGGTTTGTTGTGCCAGGAAAAGCCATCATACACTGTACATGCACTGTGAATGTCTATTTTTTTGTGGTACGATATTGGTAGATAATCTGTTCATAAGTGACAGAAGTTAATACAACCGTACTTGTTGAAGTATCTCTGAAAAAAATGTTAGTCTACATTGTAAATTAAAGTAATAGGGTACCAAATTACTGTAAAAGTGGAAATTTTTGCCGTGTTGAAATTTTCGCGCATTTCACGCAACCAGAAACTAGCGCGAAAATGAAAGCATGTGAATATTTATGCTTGCCATATGTTCCAGTACTTGATGTCTTGATTCCGCTGAATTAAAAACATGCAAAACTCTTCTTATTCGGTCGAGTGCGAAAAATTAGTCATGCGAAAATATCTACTTTTACAGTACTCCACTTATATATCATCATCTTAAATTGGACTATCTGGGTCAATATGCCAAGGTCAAATGCTGCATACAGTGTACAGTGTGCAGTGTATTTCAGTACTGAGGCAGTAATTGTAAAAGTTTTTTATTTTCTTCTTCTTTTACTCCCACCAAGTGTGATTCAGGTGTTGTATGATGGCCAAGTAATTTATGAGATTTACAGCACAAGGGAGGAATGAGATCAGGATTTTTTTCCAATGTGTAACACTGCATGCACCTGTAGGACTGGCTGTGACTCATTACTGTAAAACCAGAAATGTTCGCATTCATTTAAATTCCGCAAATTTTGCAAGAGCTGAGATTCGCAAAATTAAAATGCATGCAAAAATTTTTTATCTACACTACATTGTATGCATGGAATGCCAGTGGCAATTTTCAAAAATTTCATGCCACGAAAAAGGCTGTGAGCTCCAATTTGCGAAAATTTCATGCAGCAAAATTATCTTGCTGTACAGTAAATCCTGCTTGAGGGATACTTGCTGCAGAGATTAAATACTATATTATTGTCCTCTGTGTATTGGCATCTTTGAATTTTACTGCATAAATACAGGGAGAATACATGTTGTTGAAAAGGATCAAAATCAAATAACGTATGCACAAAATCCTTTCTAGAGAATACACATTGTATGCACACAAAGTGTCAATTTTAATGAGTAACTGGAGCGCTCTGTCATTTTCTGTATTAAATGTGTCAGGACTTTGTAAGGATCAGTCATACAGTTAGCGATACAGAAACTATGATTCTGAAACTGACATGTAATGGTACACGTATGTGACCATAGTAGGGCTCAATCTATCGTGTACATGTATTATGTTTTTCTTCTATCTAATAGTAATATACATATATTCTAGTAGAACCCTAACACAGAACAGCGAACTTCAATACCTAAAAAACATGCTCAGCACGAAACCACAAAATGTGGTTACCAGTACTGTGGTATAAGTGTACAGTGTAGTTGGACTCTAAACTGTAAAGTGGGATGTACAATGTACAATGTACCGTCATTTGTCAGGTGTGAAAAGAGACATTGATGTACATTGTATAGCATTTTTGTCCTTCCGCCTTACATGATCTCTGCTCCGAAGAAACTTTGTCATTTTCCCACCTTTAAAGGTCCTGTTTACCTTTGGGAGCAGTGATTTAAAACATTTTCAAGATATCACATTCAATGCATATATATATGTGTACAACGTCTGTTGAATCACAAAACATCCTGCCATGTAAGATTTTTGCAATAAAGCCTAAAATATGAGGAGATGTCAGTATTTTTCTCAATAAACTGTAGATGGTTTAGTCTGGAAACATTTTTATTTATATAACCATTGTTCAGATTTTGCGTATTCAACAATACTTTTTTTAAACATCGATTATACAGATTCAGATTTTTACGGTGGTTGTTTCTATCCCGAACTCATATTTTAGAACTATTTTAAAGCACCAATGCTGGGTTTTTGTTTGATCTGCAAATGGTGAATTATGCCTTTAAACAGGCTTTCTGCGGTCATTGAAAACCTGGAAAAGTCGTAGAATTTTGAAAATATTTTTTCCACGCCTGGAAAAATCATGGAAAATGAGAAATTATGGATATATCATGGAAAATTATGGAAGAAGATATAGATTAGTGTTTTTGCTTTTTGCCTTTAACTGGTCTTCTTTCTTGCAATGTTATTCTGTTTTTGAGGAAAACATTTCATTGAACAAAGTCAAACCAACTTTTCTGCCACAGACAGTGTTGATGTGGTATACTGTACACGTACAACACACTAAACACTTTTGCATGGACACTGCTTAATTTCCATTTATTTAACACTAACCACTATTAAATAGAATGTGACATGTTGTCTTGAAGTTACTGTCCAAAAAAGGGGTCATGGATTTCTAAAATTTTGTGTGGAAAAATCATGGAAAAGTCATGGATTCTATTGTAAAAGGTGCAGGAATCCTGTTTAAATCTGTACAGTAGTGCAACAACAAAAATCTTTAAAGTCTTAGAATATAAAAGCATGTCATTCAATTCAGCTGACATAACCCAAAGCTGGTTTGTAATCTAGTGGTTGTTCACAGATTAGTAATACGATACCTGTGTACATGTACGTGTACAGGTAGTTTCCTCCATATGGCACAAGACTTGTGGTCATACAAGAAACTCTGAGTCATTTCTTGTTTGCATGCCATGTGGGTTGGACTGCAGCACCATTTCAGTCTGTCAACAACAGGAACAAACACAGCTCATACAATGTATACCATTGTATCACTACAAATATTCTACACTGTAGCATAAAGCTGCCATGTATGAAAAGTATTGTGTTTACATACAAAAAATGTCAACAACAATATTGTACTGTGTCTGACTGCATCTGTGTATTGAAGAGGAAAGAACTTTATACAGTAAGGGCACCGGTTTTCGACACTTTAGCACATTTCCTTGTTTACCATCAATACTGCACTGTTTTACCTCGGAATTTCGATATGAAGTTGAGCTACAAATGCCAATAATAATATGCCTTAAACGAATTCCCATTTGAATGCACTCGCGCAATTTTTAAGCGATTTCCGTCACGCCGTCGCTGGCATCAGATTTCGACACCCAGCATCATTTTTCAACACAATCACAGCGCGCATCACACAGAAATCACATGGCGCGTACAGTACGCGTACACTGCATTGTGGACGCAAACTAGCAATCATACCGGCGCAAGAACTTGTTGTTTCCTCTATAACGTGTCTTGATATGGGAATGTCGAAATCTGGTGCCACATTCTCAAAGCCAACTCTTTCTACAAGTTTGCTCATTTATCATGAATTCAGCCATGAAATTACTAAAGACGATTATGAAATCAAACATCAATATTTGGCAAACAAACTGATACTAAAGCAAGATAACCGGCATGGGTGAATTTAATTTTACGGCGATGTATACAAAATGCGTCATATTGTTTTGAACTCCTAAAAATGGCTGCCATTAACATTTCTGCTGACACTGTGTTGCTTTTCTCCTAAATATTCTACCGTCGGATTATGATGACAAGTGACAAACGGTGTTTATATAAGACTAGAAATGTGATTGATAACTTGGTTGATTGCTGAAGTCAGACATTTGTATTGAGTATAAAATTTTATGAGAATTATCTGCTGGGTGTCGAAATCTGGGTCCTGTTGAAAACTGGTGCACTAACGGTACTTTATGTACATTGTAGATATTCAGTAAACATTGTTGTGTTTTTGCTTCCATTATCCAGTGTGCCAGTTGAAAGCTTTTTTTATAGGTTTAAATCCTTGGGATGTAAAATGTATGCATTATCTCTGGCTTTCTGTGATTGTCTTTCCCATTTTCCTTCTTTTGTTTTTTGTTTTTTCTGCAGTAAAGCTGTTTGGTTCTTTAACCCTCTCACAGAATTCTACTATCTAGGCAAATTTAATGGTCAAAGTGAAAATCTAAAAATCCATATTTCATGGTCAAGTCGACCATGATAAAAGGGCAAACTAACGGAACAGCAAAAGTTTCACTGAAAATGGGACAGAGAGTATTCAGAGGATCTACAGAATTTCAGTGTATAAGCCTGTGTGTTTTTCCAATTCATGCCTGTGACATGTGTTCCCATGTACGGTACATGTGTACCACGGTACACAGTGATTTCTATCTTCTCAAAGCACACATTACCGGGTACTTGTACATGTAAATCAGATGTGGTAAACCGTGTCATGTTTTCACTTGTGTGGTATTCCTGAGCTTGTACAGTGTACAATGTATTCTTTCTCTAACTGCCATGACATGAACTGGATTCAAGAAGACAGTTATTGTACAACACGTATCAGCATGTTCTTGAGTTACATGTATGTCAATTAGGCAATGTCAACTTTTAAAGGGTGTGGGTTCCTACACTTTGTACATAAATGTAGTTGTTTCTTTACAGACATTTTTTTTTTTTAAAACAGAAGATAGCTTCATGAAACCAATGGGAGAGTTGTATTGCGATGACATCATTGCTATGTACAAGTGTAGTTTGCACATGTAATCATAATTATTTTGCAAGAACGTACAGCATGAAATTTGATGTCACGAGTACCAGTACTCTGATTAAAGATGATTGAAGGGGAAAAATGAGGGTTGATTGTTTAGAAGTTACATACAGTAGTGCACAAAATGTAGCTGTAATGATCTACATGTAAGAGTACCGGTACTGTATGTTTACGGTACAGTAAGTTTGTTCTTGGTACACTGTACATGGACAGTTTGTACAGGCATACGTGCACAGTATACAGGTAGTACAGTGTAGGTGTGTAGAGTGTACCATTCCCTTTAAAATGTAAGCAGCTGAAACTGTGCTTTTTGTTAGAAATACACATCATCATGATTGTGCAAAGTTTGTTGAGGTAGCTGACAGTGTGAAAGTGCACATGTGAAAGAGTGAAGTAAGAACAGTCAAGAATGTCAGATACCATTTTGCATCATGTTGTTTACAGAAGGCTTTGTTCAGCATTCATGGTGCCTCCTTGTGTCAGCTTCAGAAAATGGTAGTCATTTTTACTAGTTTTTGTATTGTGACAGAATCCCAGCAGGATTTGTTCTGTAGACATCTGCAGAGAGTGATTTTTCCTCTCTCTTTTCACTTTTATCCAGATGAAATACAGTTGCAGTGTTGTTTCCTGCTTATAGAACAGTATGATTCAATTTACATTTTTGAACTTTAAAAAGAGAGTAAAGTGCAGAACTTTGTAAGGAGAGATACATGTACCATGCATTTATAAGTTTCATAGTCATTCTCATTGGTACATGTACATTTGTAGCCTCATCATATTGTAGAAATTTCAAATAATCTTAATCTGAAGTGAAGCCTGTAGTCTTTAACTACAATGTACAGTATTATCTGGAGGTATTGTGACTATCAACTGCTGTGATGCAGCTGTTGGATGCTAGTGTTTCACACTGTGCAAATACACAATTGCTGCCTACTCACATGATGTTTACTTCAATGTGCACTGTGAATGGGGTGAGTGATAGCACAATGTTTCAAGAGTGGGGGTAGCCCCTTCTTCTTCTGGTCATCGTCAAATTTGGAGGTTTCACTACCCCTTCTGCAGACCACCATTCTTTTCTTTTTTTTTCCTGTGAACAGGAAATGGGGATGTCCCCAACAATTTGTTTGTATACGTTGACCTTCCAGTTTATACACTGCACTAATTGTTATGTGATGTTTATGTTCAGATTACAGAAGGTTGAGAAGGATTTAGCATTTTATTGGGCAAAGTGCCATTGTATTAAAGCACAATTATAGTTACATTGTACATTACATTGAAAGGACGGATAGATGGACTATGGGGACTATCTTTCACTGCTGAGGTAGAAGAAGACATTGTGATCTTGGATTTGGCACATTGCATTTCATGATAAATTTATCCTGTGCCAAGCGCAATTTCCGAGGAACGTGTTGTACATGTAGATATGTAAAAGGTTATCTACAGTGTACATGTACATGTACTGTAGGCAGAAGGCCTAGAAAAAGGAGACCTTTAGAGTATTGATGTAAAACTAAAGTGAATTGCAGCCATGTCTGAAAATGAAGGGTACATGTACGTCAATAGTCCGTCGAAAACAGTGCTCTCCACTGTGTGAAAATGAATGTTGATGCCGGCTACATTTCTTTGTGTGGATTGCTCTTCACTACATAACTAAAACTTTGTAATGTTTGTGTTTAATTTTGCACTACTTTCATTATCAGGAATGATGGAACCAAAGAGTCCATGCGTACAATGTACGTGGAGAATATTAAAGTCACAAATCAGAAGACTAGTGGAGTCAGGCAGCATGTAAAGCCTTAACATTACCCTTTTTTAAAAGCCAATTTTTGATGGTTCCTTTTGACTATAGACCAATTTAAGTTTTAAAACACTGGACCTTATATTGTATGTTGACCATAACTGGGGGCTTCCAGAATCGGAAGAAGAGATGATTCAGTGGGTTATGCAATGAGTCAGGTGCATTGCTACAATGTACAAATGTACAGTATGTCAATACATGAATTTAATTCTTAATAGACACACAGTTATGGCTGAAATAGACATTAACATGAAAAACAGTGCCCAAACTGAAATACAGTGTACAACTGTACATATGTAGGTGTAGAGCTCGATTCTGTACTTAAACAGGGTTGAGTCTTGTGAGAAGGCTATCATATCCTGCCCCTTACACAGTCCTGATAGGATGTGATGTCTCACTGCGCCTCCCACAGGCTTCAAGCTCTTCTCGGCAGTGTGTCAGTTTCACAAATGAACAGGGACACAGTCGTAGTGCATACTAGAACCGTCTTGCACTGAGGACAGTCAAGTTTTCAATACCGCGCGCAGTATCCAAGTACTTTGTCGACATTTCTCCCAGAAGATATCAAACGGGGCTAAGCAGGGCAGCATGAATCACGTAAAAGGAAAGAAACAAGGTGCAAAGAAAGTAAGTTTTATAGAGACAATATCAGTGAGTGTCATGCCTGCTTCAGTTTTGATTCATTCAGTAATGTAAACATTTTATTCGCAAGTGTTTTTTACATGTACGGGTTCTCCTTCTTCAAGAGATGTTGTGTTAACTTGCAGCTCTGTAGTTTCACAGGTATTGGGTTTCCAGTCCCAGGCAGAGTCTCACTTGTAGTATAAGAATTCAGGAAGTTTGAAAAATACAAATTATACAATATACATGTATGTACCTGCAACAAAGTGGGATAAAATTTGCGCAAAACTATGTATTTCAAAGGCATACAGCATTGTGCTGTGTTATGAAAGCATTTTGAATAACTTGAAGCATACGTACATGTACAATGTACAGTATGCCCTGAAATAAAGGAGGAAATAAGGTTGTGAAGGTGTATCCAGCGTATGCACCTTTGCAGCAGTGCTACAGATGTAGTACAGATACAGCTTCTGTAAGTGAGAGAGCTTTTGACTGCACCAGAACTACTCTAATGACCTTTTCCTTCACACGGCAGGCTTCCTGCCAAGAAGTCATGCATATTCCAGTCATTACGGATGTTTAATGTGATATCAAACATGACAGTGTATGCACAGGGAAATCTGCATTATCCATCTCTTTCAGTGTTGCTGATCATGTGCTAACAGTGAGCAGTTGATTACTCCAACAATTTGTCACACTTGTTACAATGTGTAATTCACATGTCAGCCACGGCAAAGAAGCAAAGGTCTCAATCAGTTGAGATGTGGGCTCTTTTTCTGCAAGGTGCCCGTCTGATGGAGAAGCCTTTAAAAGCATTAATGTCTTGTTAATATGCATATATTGTATGAAATGACTGCATTTCATATGAGGAAACACTAATATTTGTATTTATTATTTTATCATTATTATTATTATTATTATTATCATTATTATTATTATTATTATTATTTTGGATGCTGTTTTTATCTCCTCAATGTGTGGAATAGCCATCTGAAATTCATTCTGCAATCAGCATATTGACTGTTCGTACAGGTTGGAGTCAGTGGAACTCTTGATAAATTATGAGCTGCACTGGTGTCCAATATGCTGACATACTGTAAAACAAGGAATATTCGCGTGCATTTTAATTTCACGAATTTTGCGAGAGCCAAGATTCGCGAAATTAAAATGCATGTGAAAGTTCTTGCCTACACTATACATGCATTGAATGTTAGAGGCAAATCGCTAAAATTTCATGCCGCGAAAAAAGGCCGTCGGTTCCAATTTGCTAAAAATTTCATGCCGCGAAAATATGTTTTACCGTACAATGTAATTCTCCAGTGTTAAATGTATTGAAGTCATTGAAACTTATGATGCCATGTTAAAAGCAAATCAATTTTATTTTTATGCAATGTTCAAGGGAAGAATATCTTGCACATGATACAATGTATGATCATGCACAAACAGTGTACATATGATGTACAAACAATGTATACCAACAGCTGCATAAACTTATACCGGTAGTTGTACTGGCACATATTACATCTGTGTGCTGTGTCCTTTTGTTTCTGAGAGGTATAGTAGTCTGTGTATTGATTTACTGTGCTTTGTATTAAAAACTGAAGGTCTTTGTTTCTGTTCATACTATCATTATCCATCAAGAGTAAAGGTGTTGTGTGTGTGGTTGCTGTTTTGATACATCATTGATATATGATATACTTGAATCTGTCTGCTATGAGTTTTGATTACAGCTTGTGGAAAAAGTGCATCACAACCTACTGCACTGAATTGGATACTGATACAATTTTTTTCTGGCAGCTGTGATGGAGATCCACTCATATTTTTGTTTTCTTCCATTTTTTTTTATTCATTGGATTTATTATAGCTTTTTACATGTATTATTCCATACAAATTGTACGTGATTAAGTTTACAGTGGCTGAATTTATGGTGCTTTTTCCCAAGCTTTCTGTCTACAGACACTATTAAATGCAGTTCATCAGGGTTCATTCATCCATTCATGTTTTTTTTTTTTTGAATGCAATATAATACCTAAAAAACAAAGAACATGGAAAATATGCATATTAGGCAAAAATTTGACACCAAAATACAACAAATACAACATTGTGTGTCAGATTTTTATGCCTCCGCCACGAAGTGGTGCCGGAGGCATTATGTTTTCGGGTTGTCCGTCCGTCCGTCCGTCCGTCCGTCCGTCCTTCCGTCCGTCCGTAATGAATTTTGTGGACAAGGTAACTATCAAAACCTGTTGAGGTATCCTAATGAAACTTGGCATGTATGTGTATTAGGGGGTGAAGTTGTGCCTATCAACTTTTGGGTGCACATGCTCAAGGTCAAAGGTCAAAAGGTCAAGGTCAAATACATCAAATTTCACTATTTCCACCATATCTATTGAATGCCTGAAGATATTTTCTTGAAACTTAGTGTATACATGTATTACCCAATTAAGATTCTCTGGTGAAAGTTTGGGTCATGAGGTCAAAGGTCAAAGGTCAAAAGGTCAGGGTCAAATACATAAAATTTCACTATTTCCACCATATCTATTGAATGCCTGAAGAGATTTTCTTGAAACTGAGTGTATACATGTATTACCCAATTAAGATTCTCTGGTGAAAGTTTGGGTCATGAGGTCAAAGGTCAAAGGTCAAAGGGTCAAGTAAAAATATTAAAACTTCTTTTTTTTCTCCGTACCTTGGAAAATTGTTCAAGGTATCTTCATGGAACATAGTATATACATGTACTGACTGGAAGTGATTATCTAGAGAATGTAGGGTTCATGGGGTCAAAGGTCAGGGGTCAAAGGTCAAGTGCAAGACTTCAAAATTTTACTATTACCCTCATATTTATGCAATGCCAGCAGGGTTATTTTTTTACACTTGGTGTATGCGTGTGTAACCTAATAGAAATTCTCTGGAAAGTTTTTTTTTCTCTTTTTGCCTCAAAGGTCAAAAGGTCAAAGATCAAGTGAAAGTGCTGAACTAACTTTTTCCTCCATATCTCGGAAGTGGCTCAAGTTACCTTGAAACTTAGTACATATTATGCATGTTCTACCTGGAAGTAATTATCTTATGAATTTTAGGGTCAAGGGCCAGATGAAAATGGAAACAATTTACTATTCAATTCAGAAATTGCACTTTTTCTCCACACCTGTACCTTGAAAATTACTCAATGCCTAAATGTATGAATGGTCAAAGTCAAGTTAAAGTCCTTAAATCCCTAGATACATGCTCTCCTATTCATCCAATTAAACCTACATCAAGGAAGGTGAACATTCAACACATTTGTGACAAACTTGTCATTCCAATATTTTGCCAATTTTGTGAAAATGTAATCACACAGTGTCCACATGTACTATCTAGACCTATTAGGAAAATCATGCATTATGGCGGAGGCATACCAGTCGCCAAAGCGACATTTCTAGTTACATTAAGTATACAACTGAAGGGGTGATTAAGAACGTAAGGTCCATGAATTAAACTAGTCCCAGGAGAAAACAACAACAACAACACATACAAAAAAAAAAGCAAAACTGTAGATTCCTGTATATTGTGGATGCACATCATCAAATGCAATGTCAACGTACAGAAGCACAGATCAGCTGCATCCTGGTGCTGTTAGCATAATTACACTTTAAATAGCTTTCTGTGCACTTACGGTATACATTGTAGGCCTTTCCTAAAATCAATTTTGTGTACATGTTTTAAATCTGTGCACCGCAGAACAAACAGAGGCAAGTGGACAAGGAGATGGCCATGGCCGAGAACCGCAGTCTGGCCGACTTCAACCTGTCGCGACAGACGAGACTGAGTGAGGGGCGCGTACAGCTGGCTTACCTTCATGAAGAGGCCAAGAGGCTGCGGGAGATATACGACATGGACAGGAGAAGATTAGGTCTGGATACACTGGGCATGACGTCAGAAATCTGGGTGTAGAGAAGTAGTGGCAGTTGTGGTGGAAGGCTCATTACTATCGGTGGCCTGGGGCCCAGGGCCCAGGGCCACTAAAAAATGATATGGGGTGATCAAATTTCCAGAAAGGCTCGATCTTTTACTTGCCTGATTGGGCAGTGTAGATTCAAAATGGATTGTTATGTGTCTGTTTACTCCAAGCCACTACATTTCTTTTTCATGCAAGATTTTCAGGCAAAATTTCAAGATTTTAGTGGCCTGAACAGGCCACCAGAGGTAAAAGTTAGTTAGCCCTGTGGCAGCAGTGATGATTATAGACAATTATAGTGACGATATTGACTGTTATTGCAATCATATTATCATCATTGTATTGATAATAATCATCAATACTACCATCATCATAATGAATTTCAAAGCAATGATGGTAAAATGTACACAGTTAGATAACATCCTCAAAACTATTCTGCTAGATTGTGCTGTAAGAGTGAATTGTGTTTCATGCGTGAATTCTTGAAATGCATGTTGTAAATGAAGACTAGAATCCACAAGAAGAAATCTGATGAAGGTGGCCATGTTCAACGTGAAGAGAATTTGATGGGCCTGTGCCATTTCATGATTGTTTTATTCCCTCTATAAACCCATATGCAGAATCCTTGAATGAGAATTTCTCTGTGGATGCAACGCGGGTGATGCTGGAGACGGCTGCTACCAAGACAGAGGAGGAATCAGAGGTTAGTGTCTTGATTATGTAACAGGCTCCTCTACTCATATTCAACAGTACTTTATAAAGTTTGGTATGGATTTGAGAAATGAATTAAAGAGTGAGCAAGCATCTCTGAGAATGTTGATAGCATGAAATAAATGTAGTATCAGAACTTAGAACAAGCAGGCAAAATTAAAAGAAATAGAAATCACTGATAAAGAATCAATATTGTTATTCAAGAAACCATATGTGTTGCGTTGTGTGGGTAGCCATTGTGAATGACTGGTTCTTCACACAGACATATTCAACTAGAAAGGGAAACATGCAAACACATAAAACTGTGACATAAACCACTCTACATAAAGAATGAACTAGGAATAGTCAGTATTGTTAGTTCTGTAGAAATGGATGAGTGTGCAGTGCTCCTGTGTGATGTATAAATGGATGCAACATCAGTATATTCTTTATTTTATGAACGTGAGACAGTGGGTGGCTGCTGTAAATGACATTGTTTGTTTCATATCTTCACACACTTTGCAGGAGATTGCCGAGGAATTTTTGAGCGGAAACATCCCACTGACGGACTTTTTAGAACAGTTCAGTGATCGGCGCATGCTTGCGCACATACGTCGCATCAAGTCTGATAAAATGCAAGAACTGTTGAAGTCCAGCGCCGTCGGCACTACCCCAACCCCGTCTCATAACATGGCGTCGTCCATGGCGATGCCCCATGCTCCGTCTCCTACCCGCCCCGCCCCTGCTCTCCCACCAAGGACTGGTAGCTATGGAAACGCACACCAGCCGGGATATTTTCCTCAAGGGGCGGGGGTAGGAGCAGCCCAGAGCAGCGGGTGGACTTCCTATGGTGGTGCGGTGCAGATGCCCACACTGCCAGCGTACCCTCAATAAAAGTAGCTGCTGCTGCTGATCAGACAAGGAAGGGCTCAACCAGGGGATGTGACACTTGGTACAATGTATCACCCAATGGTGTCAGTCGGGTTGTGAGGACAATGACACACACTTCCACCTGTGACACAGAAGGGATGGACGATGCAGTTAGTCCCGAGTAGTTGAAAGACTCCAGCTTCCCTCTTGGAGTATCTCTTGGATTGCCATGATGCTTCAGTGCAAAGATTCATTGACCTTTACTGGCATCCAGGCATGACCTATCGTATTGCAATGTCACCCACCAGTGCAGATTGACACCAGCAGTGCATGGATAGGAAAAATGCACCCTTGGGTTGACACTTTTAGGTTTCAAGGACTAAGAAAGTGAATCTTCAGATGCAGAAAATTACAGGCATAGTACAAACTTCGAATGTACTCAGATGAACATAGGACATTGATGTACATTCAATATTTTTATAATGACAGAGGTTGTATCATGAAAGGTGTTATCAAAAAATAAACAGAACATACTGTGTGTAGAGGAACCCATATTAGGGTGAGGGAATCGAAAAAAAAAAAACTAGTAATAATGGCATGTGCTTCAATCATTTCTATCAGCTTTTTGAAAGTCAGAAATATTGTCCTTGACTGCAACAAATTTGATACATTTTTTGCAATCAGTGATTTACTATCAGAGAGAGAAAAAAATTGTTGCTTCATTTTGCATAGCATTTCTATCACAGGTTATCTTCATTTAAAGACATCTTTGCTTTATGTGTCTTTAAGTGTCAGATGTATACATATGAGTTATTGAATAGTTATTCCTGAAAGATTATTTTGACTAGAATATGGCATTAATGCTATTACAGAAAATGAATAAATCAGGTTACAGTGTCTTGAATCAGTAGACAGTGTCATCGAAACAGTTGTGTACCAATCACAAACCTATTGAGCCTCGTGTATCATTGGACTTTGAGAACTAATACACTTGTACCAGTCTTTAAGAAAGTAGGCCATTTGTTTACATTTTTCTACAGCGTATATCAGACTGTTGTACTAAGCTCCCATGTTTAGGTTTAGCAGTGTATGCGGAGAATTCACTAATAAATTAACTGTAACATTCTCTTGTTATCTTTCAAATGTTTGAGAAACACTGCACTGGTCTATCTTCAGTAGCAAATAACGGAATACTTACCCTACCGTAATTTGCGGTCAAACAATAAATCACTTTTGATAGTCCCTCCTACCAATGTCCAATATTACTGTTCACAATCTGTTCAGTCAGCATCCCCTCAGCTGTGAAATAATCTACCTGAAATGTGTCAAACAAACTGACTAGACAGAAAAATTCAAGTCTATGCTAAAAACTTATCTGTTCGTTCAATAGTCTCATGCCTTAGTACAATGAATGTGCAGGGGGTAATTGTACACCGTTAATATATGTCTGAACGTTCTGAAAACTTACATTGTATCTTCTTTCTTCCTTTTTTTTTTTCCTTTCTTCTCAGTGCTCAGAGACATTTTGATGTGGTAAGCGCTTTATAAATATTGTGAATTATTATTTATACTGATAGGACGCAGTGTCACATATCTTCCTGAAATCGACATGGCCATACTGTCGTGATGTTGATTTCATTTTCTAAGAGATGTTTGCTCTATTCAGCATTTCATTACCTTTAATCAAAATAACCTTCCCTTTTGTGTAAAAAATGTTCCTCTTTTTAACTGTAGAGGGGAATAACCTGATTCAGTATGTGTATTACTGTTTTCAATGCAACATTTGTGGGCATTTTTTTTTTCTAATTCATTTCAATTAAAAAAAAAAAAAATGTTCTTTGAGTATCTAGTCAGGGTAAAGAGCTACTGAGACTGGGTTTTGCTATCAATGTCTTTATCTGCTAGTTGTTGTTTTTTCTGTCTCTCTCTCTCTCTCTCTCTCTCTTTATCTCTCTCATCTACCTATCTCTTTCTATCCATTTAAGCATTTTTGATATCATATTTTGTAGATCAAAGTACTAATCTTAAGCTTTAGGAATACTTTTGGATACATACATACATACATACATACATTTACTCAAAGATGAATTTAATTCCTTCAAGTAGTCATAAGAGAATCAGAACAAGTACCCTGAAAAGCCTTTGTTTTCATGTTGTGATGTACAATGTATGATGAAATATTTAAGAAACAAAGATTTTCTTCTTGTCCCTTTATTGGAGGGACAGAGAAAGAATATGACACAAGGTGAAAGCAGCTATCATATACATATGCTGTTTGTTTTTGCTCTCTGTGTGAAAAAGATTAAGATGAAGAGGTACATAGATATATATGCCAAATTCATAGGGTTCCACTCTTCTAACTTTATAGCAGGCTTAGCTTTTATGATTATGAAGAATCAATTAGGAAGCCATTGTTTTGCATTACTCTCATTTATGGATCTTCATGGTACAAATGGAAATGTGATTGAATTTGAGTTGTTCTTGCCAGGGAATGTTTGCATATTGCAGGGATATCAGTATATACTATATAAAGCAATTGATATGGGTGCATTAATGATAATCAATCTTTGTTGTTGTTTTTTTATAGATCCTAAATTAAAATCAAATGAAATGTCATATGACGTGAAATGATCCTTTGTTCCTTACCCAGAATATGGAACTGACAGCCTCTGTACTTAGTTGTTGAAAACAAAAATAGTAGAAACACTCTATTTTTAATTGCATTATTCTATTCTCTTGTTTCAAGCCTACAGAGATCTTACATGTATGATATGCCTTGAAATAATGGTGATCATCATAGGTCTTATATTAAAGGTGCATAGTCCTGGTAGTGTAGAGGGCGCTGTTGATGATACTGCCGATCACTGTCAGCATTGATACGAAGATTACCGAAGTTTAGCTGTTATCAAGAGTAAAGTGCGTAGGCGTTGCTAAGTAACGTTGCTTACGTTGTCTTCTCTGCACATCGCGCAGTCTGTAGTAATGCCAGAGTGCGTGCATATGTGCTTCTTATTATGACATCACAAAAGAAGTTTGCTAAAGCTGTCATCCCCCCAGCCGAATCATGAGGTGAACTGTGATCCGACCACTGACTACAGTGAATCGGACTTCTTCGGACTCGGGGAAGTGGGCCAAAGCGTAAGCGCTAAAGAGGAGTCGATAGTGTAGGTCTCTATAGGAAACTTGCGCCGTGCGCCCACGTACGCATTTGACTAAAACAGCGGGACCATGCACCTTTAAACATTTATCAATTAGTCCAACTGAAAATATTCCAATTAACTTCTGTCCATTTAGCATTATATTGGGGACATGTTGAAATGTTTATCAAGGATAAATAAATTGTCACATTTATGTAGTAACCAGTAATTTCATGTGAAGAGGCTATTTTGACAATTCTATGTGATCCAAAGAAGGAGATTTTGTTGTTGTTGTTTCTGATGGGACAGTGGTAGAATCCACCTCCCTGGGTATACTATGATGTTAAATGTGTTTCAAACACATTGCATGATGATTGCATTCTGTTGCATACACTCCATGTATCAATGATTCTTTGTCCTTACTTTGCTCTCAAAATTTAAAAAAAAAAAGAAGACACCCCCCTGTAATTAATTTTTGGCACTACAAATGCTTAGGGATTGTTGAGCATGACTTGGGTAATTGTTCCATTGGCTTTTCCCCTTTTATGACAAACTTTTTGATGTGATTTTGCGCTTCTTTATCATTCATATACCAATATTATGGCATGTCCAGATGTGTTTTGTGTGTGTGTGTGTATGTACATTGTATATATTTAATCTACGACTGACAATTTCTGTGCATATATTTTGTATAATTTATATACTAGTGTAGCCTTGAGCTGCAACAGAGGATTTGTTTCATTGTTCACACTCATTGAAGTAGTAGCTGGAGGCACAAGAATCATTATAATCTTTACCCATGATAGTCACCTTCACCAGTGATCATCAGTTAGAGGACTGGTGTTTACCGTTTGAGGTGACTTATGCAAAGAATTTTACTCTCTTTGATTGTAGAATACATGTAGTCCTGACCATTTGCTAATGCTTGAATGCAGAGCAGTTTCAACCATGTGCAAGAATTGTTATGGTGTCTGAATTCATTTGCTTCATTTTGCTTGTGGCATTCTGACCCATGTTATGATTGGTATATTTGTGTGTCAGATCAGATAGTATGAATTAGTGAAGTGAGGATGTCACAGTCTTGTGTCATAGCATAGTGCTGGTTCCATAAAAGATATCCACGCAAAAGGCTTTGGGCAGTGGGTTGGAATGGGGTGCAAGCATTATCAGCAACCGTTGTGTTCACAGATACGTGGTATACGTGATGTTATTTAGAACCAGTTTCGATGGCGGATCATGACTACGATATCACACCTCAGTACTCGGCTGGTACTCTGTATTGAGTATCTAGTATGGTGTGTCCATACATACACCAATGGACCCATATATTACCACACTGGTTAGCCTTGCCTCCAGGCTATTTTTTTTTTAGCAGCTTGTATTGTCATTTGGGTTGTTGTTTTTCCTTTTCCCCTCTTATTTATTTCTTTTTTTAACAATCAATCTTGCATAAGGCTCCTCTGCCAGTGAATCCACATTTGACTTATGCCTTGTTTATTAAACATTTAAAGGGGGGTTAAACTATGAAGTAGATTTCATATCTCATTGAACCTTGTGTAAAATGTGTAAAATAGATACAGAATTCGGCAAATTTCATTACCTCGTGAAATACCAGCAATAGAGCAGTTGTAGAAACTGGCCATTTTTCAAGACTACAGTAGTCATTCAATGGCTGTAACTTGTACACCAGTAGAAACTTTGGTTTGCACAATACTGGATCAATGACATTGTGTAAAGATTGTATAATGAACACTTGTCTCATAGACAAACTCATACAAAGGTGATTTTATTGTAGCCAACATTGGTGGTGAGCAAAAGTCATATACATTGAGCACCCTGTATCCCTTTATTTGGGATGAACAGGAGTATGCTCTGGTCATTATAGGGAGAAAAAAGAGAAGAAGAAGAAGAAGAAGAAAAAAGAATTATTGAATGTATTACTTCTAAATCCAAAGATTAAGTATACAATTAGGTAGGTAAGCATCAACATGCCTTCTCTTTGCACCAGATTTTGGCTCCATGTGAATAAAGTGAAAACTAACTAACTAAAATATTAGATAGGGGAGCCAAAATTACAGGGTGCTATTTTCAGAAATTTGTCAACAAAGTGTCTGAGTAACTTTCACAAGGATATCATCATTAATCTTCACAAAAGCATTATTCATACCCAAGTTCTCAATTACCATTTTTTCCACCTCCAATACCGAGTGTTAATGAATTTTGTTACTTTCAATTTAATTGTGTCTTTGAAAGCCAGTATCACTTGATGGTACTGAAGTGGCCATTGACACTGTATGTGCAGACATGTGATCTAAGACTAAGCTTTTCATTACCTTTAGCAAACTAATTGTGCACAATGCCAGGGCCAGACATGAGACAGCATTATGGTTATATACTCTATTGCTTAAAGGGATTGTATAGTTTTGGTTGAGACCTAATTTCAGGTTTCTAACTTTTTTTGGTGGGATACTGAGAAACCTCTTATGAAATATGAAAGAGCATGTAATTCTATGAGGAATTCAGCATTTATTTGATGAAAATTGGTTTCCAAATGGCTGAGATATCCAAAAAAGAGCGATTCTAATAAAGTGTGGGACCCACACTTTATCACGATCACTTTGTTATACTTTGTTTTTTTGATGTTTCAGTCATTCCAAACCCGATTTTCATCAAATAAACTTTGAATTCCTCTTAAAGTGGTATGTTCTGTACTATATCATAAGTGTTTTCTTGGTATCTCACAAAAATATAAAAGCCCAATTCTCATCTCCACCAGTACTGTACCATCCCTTTTTAAACTCCTGTGGTTCCCCCCCCCCCCAAGTCATTAAAATGTGTGTCTGACAGTGTTACATAATTCAGTTTACATATCATGGCGCTTTTTCCCCATCTATTAGACAAAGCTCAACATCGGCAGTGGCCCGGTTGCCCATGGCCACTGAAAATTGATGTCGTGTCATGAAATTTCCAAAAAGGTCATCATCTGGTTGCCTGATCAGGCAGCAAAATTTCAAAATGTATTGGTATGTTTCTTTTTATTTCAGGCCACCAAAATTTCATACTCAAAGATTTTAGAAGCCCAAATGGGCCACCATTGGAAAAAAGTTAGTGTAGAGCCCTCGGTATACATGCCAAGTGTAAACTGGTTTCTCGTAGAGGGGTACTTGATGCCCCTTAAATGTCTATCTTACATATTTGTATGAAAAGTATAGAGTGGAGTTGGATACCCGGTGCAAGCATTTGTTTCGCGTAACCATCCCTTTAAATGGTGAACATCAATAGCAAACCACCGTACTTCTAGTGATCCATTATGTGCTGTATGTTGTAGCTGCATTATCATCATATTCAATTATCAATTCTGATAATCTAAGACTACTGTGTGTATGGACAGTTCAAATGTGTTCAGTTTATAATTAGAATGTATGTGTACTAGAACCTTGCGAGGAGCCTCACATACAATGACCAGCTCTAGTTTGTTAAAGATTTCTATGATGGTAATGTTTTGGCCCAACAGACTGTTTGTTGTGGTTGGATTCAGAATTTGGAGATGCTAAGCATCAAGCACTAATTCCCCAAATTGCGGGTGGTGATATTCGTGAAAACTTTAGTAGAGCTTGTCAAGTTCTGGAAGACTTGTACAAAGAAAAGCTGAACTGACTTGATCAGATTGTTGTTAAAATCAAGGGATCCTTTTTTTTTTTTTCCATATACACGCCGTATCATATTTTCCTACCACGATTCACGATTTATTCAGGTTGATATTGTGGGGTTGACCTGGTACACTGATATCAAATATTCTCTGTGTATGATAATGATTATCGTACTTGATATAATCAATCACAGTGGTGAGTGTGAAATAAATGAAATCATGTGATCATGAATATTGGTACTTTGTGTCCATCTGTTTTTCTTGTAAGAAAGCTTTATTGCATTGATAGTGATGAGTTAATCACTTAAACTTGACATCTTCCAAATAGGGCAGAATTTTCATCAAAATAAGTTACCACTTAGCTACAGAAGACAGAAACCAAGTGCTATCAAATAATATGTTACAGTCGAAGTTATGAGACTGATGTTTCTCTAGGTTATATTGTACATAGATCTGAAGAAAACAAGAAGACAGCAAAGAGAGTAAAGCTACTCTAGATTTCATGTCCAACGTACAAGAAAATGGCAACAAACTTCACTATTATCAAAGGTATTTGATGTTAAATACCATAATTATGTTATGTCCTCATTATTACTGTGTCATTCACTACTTGTTTGCACATACACTGTCAATCGTGATCCATCCAGCTACACATCAACCAGTCTACTTGGCTAACAAACTGATTATTCCACACTACACTGGTCACTTCTCACACCATGACGATTCATTCTGTTCCTGTATTGTGTTGCAACACATGTCTGATTGATAAATGATTCCTACGGGATAAATGCATAGGAGTATGATTTCCTAGTTTAGCACAAATCCTGCCAGTAGAGGGCAGCCTATCATAACGGTATATGAAACGAGTTGAGTAATGAGCAAAGAAGCACACTGTCGCCGCTTCTATACTCTTTGGAAGTGAGTGACCGCATTATTCCTGGGATACAACAGTGTCAACACCAGCGAACAAAGGGGGGGGGGGGGGGTCAGAATGCTCATCTTTCATATACTTAGTAGGTCCTTACCAGATTTTTCAGGCTACCTTGTAGGGCAAGTACTGTAGATATGTTCTCGTAAGTACAATGTAGACTATACTTTAAATATCATGACATCAATGGAAGGCGACATGACATTTGCTCCTGTGACAATTGCTCGTCTTATTTTCTCCTAGGATTTAGGGTTAGGAATAGGGTTGTGATAGGGTTTTAGGTTTTATGGTTTGATAAGAAAATTAGGATTATAGGGTTATGTTTGAGGGTATAATTCATGTTTGGCTAATAAAGTGTGCAGATATCTTATGGGAGCAATATTGTCGCAGGAGCAAATATCTTGGAATCCGATGGAAAGGCCCTTGTTATAGTGTGTAATTTGAGAGTGTCTAGCAATGTAAAACAATGGTGTACATAATATGATGGCTTGTAGGGAACATACAGTGTTCTATTCAAAGAATTTGGAGTACTTTGCGGGGTGAAAGTTACGACCTCCTTGAAACGGCACTTCAAACTCTCGAGCCGAAAACTCTGTACATTCACTATCATCGTCTCTTTTACTGCATGCTGGTTTCTTTCAGAATATTGCGTAGAATTACTGATATTACGTAAAGATGATTTCCTTTGGGGGTTCATTTGTGGATAAGATATTGTGTCATAAATACACACACAGCAGAAACTAACTAGTGTCTACTGTGCAGGATTAAAGGAAACCCAAACCCCAATATGAATTTGGATTGAGTGAAAGTAGCGATTATAGTACAGATCACATCAGCTGAAGCTTAACGAAAATCGGACGGTCGATTCAAAAGTTATGAATTCTTTAATTTTCAGTGCAGTAATTGCTGAATAAGGAGACTATTACATTTCATGATGTTGTTGTGGACAATATAAGGAAAATATCTGGAAAATTTAAAAAAAAAAAAAAATCATTTTTCATGGAAAGTACTCATTCCATCAACAAGCTACTGACCGATTATGTCAAGGGTAATATCATTCCTTCTGCTTCCTGAAAGAGGCATGCCAAGTGCTTTTTCATAATGCTAATAAAATGAAAATACATGTATGTTGAATTTTCTTTATGTTGTTCATAATGATGTCATGTACTGTAGTAGTCTCCTCGTCCAGCAATTATGGGACCAAAACTTAAAAATTCATAACACTTGAATAGAAAGTCCCATTTTCATCAACTTTCACTGATGAGATCAATTAATATTGCTGCTTTCACTCAATCCACATTTATATTTGGGTTTTTTTTTTTTTTTTTCTTTAAGTCTTTATTGATCAAATCAACAAATCATTCAAACAAAATCAAAATATTTACAAGATTAGATAGAGCAGTTTTCACATGATTATAAGAAATGTTTCCAGATTATATATAGTGGAAACTATGAACATAAGAGTCAAAAATACATGTACAAAAACAGAAATCTGACAAGTCAGTCTAACACCTTGATCCCGATGAAATGATCTCCATTTCCATATTAAGTATTGGTACAAATACCTGCATACTTATGAAACAGAAGAACTAATATGAGAAAACGAAACCTCACGGCACCAAGGGTATTGTAATAAGTACAATTGTAGTACGTTTCCATGGTATTACCCATAAGATAGATTAGCAGATACATGAAAGACTAGCAAAAATACTCTAAACATCAAATCTCCATTTCTTAAAGTGCAATGGGAGTTTACCTTTCTTTTTTGCTAGAAAATACTCTGTATCCTTAATTTTTTTTAATCGAGCTCTGAATTCCACAATATTAGGCAATTTACTACTAAATTTACAGCAATGGATATAATACTTGAATACAAGAAATAAAAAAGTCAAAAATGTGTCAGCCTGAATGCCAAATATTTTTTCAAAAGAGGAGATGATTCTATTGGAGGACTGTTTTCTATTTATTGTTAACAATAGATCATCCCATACAAGATTTACCACTGGGCATTCACAAAACACATGAACAATCGTTTCAGGTTCCTTATTACAGAATGAGCAAAGGGGAGAATCTTTCCTTTTTATCTTAAATAAAAACGCATTAAAAGCAATTGTCTTATGGAAAATTTTAAAATAAAATGATCTAAAACGACTATCAATAGTGCATTTGAAATTAAGCATGTGTATTTTTTGCCAATCGAGAGTGAAGTTAACGAGAGGTGGACAAGAATCCTTCCAAAAAGAGATATATTTGTCAGGCACACATTCATCAAACAGTGTTATATTTGGGTTTTTGTTTCCCGTAACACACAATCTCTTACTGATGCACATACCAAGGTATGCATCACACTCACACATGCACACACAAAGACACATACAATGTACATGTACAGGTAACTCTCAAACAAGCATGATTTGCACAATACACATATTGATGATATATCAAAGGACATTCTTTATATTACTCTGAAAATTTAAAATATCACAGCAGTAAGAAGACATCGTACAGCTTAGAATGAGGAAACTGCATAAAATGTACACTGTATACATACATTTTACCTCATTCCATCTTTACTGTGTTCTGCTGTGTTCTCACAGCAGCATAAAACACAAAAGAAGCCTTGCACTAAGGCTATCTTTACTAATCTCACTTCCTATCTTTACCAACAACAACTGCCTAGCAGAATGCAGTGTTCAATATTCATGACTGAATTCAGATTGCGGAGTCACAAATATTACACCAGCTCATGAACCTGCTTGAAGCTAGGAACAGGAACAGCCTCCATGGTTAGAAGCTGTTATTTTATCATGCAGTATGAGCCACACATCTTTTACTGTAAATCCCTTGTATGAACATAAATTTTCTACTGGAGGTAGCACTTCCTATTACATTTGTACTTCAACTCCCTGCATACATGTAGCAGCCAGTTCTACTCTCAAAATGAATAAAACCCATTATGGCTGTATCATACAGCATGACACTGTTACAAGAGATTTTTCCACTTAAAAGAAGTCTGAACTATCTCAATTCAATAGGCTGAATGACAACTTTGTAATTATGCCCTACAGAGAGGTAAACATCACGGTTTTACTAATGGGTACATGCTATCAATACAATATCTTGCTTGTTATGAAATGGCATGACAGTCTAAGTGGGTTCCTGGTATGGTACATTGACCAACCCTGTTCAGTTATAATTGATGGCGATTATCTGGTGCTTCATTTTCACCATGGCATTCAACACTGCCCTTGCCTCAAGTCCGTACAACTAACACTCTTTAAAGTCTGAAAGCCGACATTGTATCTGGTGAATATTTGGAGAACATGTGGATAAAGATGGGACAGGAATTTTTCACGAGTGGTTACAATGTAAATTCGTGATCGTGAAGTCATGTACTAAATGGAGAAGTTTACATGTGTACGTCACATTCACACCGGCATCAGAGTCAATATTTTTGCGTGTCTTTAATTTTGAGAAGAGCACCTGACTCTCGAAATCCGCGAAAATAAAAACCTCGCAACGTATTCGGCGTATACAGTAGTTTTGATTACTGTGCAGTATCTGAACTTCACTCACTCATTGTAGCAATACACTCTACTTTGGAAGATCTCCATCAAATCATTTTTCCCTGTACACAATAAAAGTTATTCATGACCACATGGTGCAGCGTACAAGAACCATGCCAAATCTTGCGAGTGTTCTTCAATAGAATCAGTTTTAATCAGAATCTCATCTATACTTGGTGTCCAATGTAGTGTCGCAGACTATCTGACAAAAGTCATTTGGCAGAGCCTGAATACCCTGTCACTACTGTAAGTTACTTCTGTTCTGAAAAGGGGATGGTGCAGTGGCAAGCACATTGTCACTGCGTGTGCAGGGGTGTCTCACTTCAAGATATATGACAATACCTAAACAACTTAGCACGCTTCCACTGAAGAGCTTGGATGACTAGTCGAAATATCTTCACAGTAACTTGTTGCTGTCTGTTGGCATGGACCTACTGTACAACAGTTGACACAAAAATACAGTACAATGTATCAGAAATGTTAAGAAATGCAAATCTGAAGTATATAAGACCAGCCATTTTCTCATATGTTGCAGTATGTTGCACATACATGTACATTGTATGTACCACACAAACGAATGAGTGACAATTATGGAAAGCCATACAGAAAATTGACTGTACTCCAACCATAGGCGGAAAGTGGAAAGTCTCCTTCGATACAGTGGAACCTGTACACCTGTATGACATGGTCAGATACAGTGAGATACAGTAACACCTGATATACAAACTACATGTACACTGTAATGAGGTTATTCATGCAGAGTCCCATTCTTTTGTTATCCTTTTGTTTTATCCCTGAAATGAGATATGATTATACCCATTATCACATGGAAATTCTGTTGTAATGAGGTTTCCCTGTAGTACCCTGACTTGTTGACGATCACAACTTTGTGCACGAGTCAGGCCATATTTCTTCGGAGTGACAGATAAATAGACGTACATGTAGTAAATTCACTGAGATATGTAGTCAAGCATGACTCAGGGCCCTGTTTCATGAAGAGTAGATTTCTATCGTAAGTCTATGGCAGCCTGTGTGATAAAGGAAATTTATAATCCATTATATCTTTTGATAAAACGGGGCCCAGATCATATACATCATACCTCTTTGGTCATGCAGGGAATAATTTTCTTGGTATCTGCCTTCTAGACAAAACTATAATTGTGTCAGGGATATGAATAATTCTACATAATTTTTCATGTGAAATGTGTACCAAAATTTCAGTTTGACTGTCACAATTTTGCATTGAAATGTTGCTCTTATTTATCTATTTAGGAGAATTATACACAGTAAGTAAGATCTATAGGTCTTCAGTGATACTCTGTCACTATTAAAGGTGATTCATTTGTTTTCTTCATGGAAGAAATCAATGACAAAAACAACCCTGGAGATGGCTTTAAAACAATGTTTGGCAAACAACATCATAACTAGCAAATTTGTACAGATGGCCTCAATCTAAAAACAAAGAAAACAAGTGAAAAACCAAGCAAAAGACTGAAGTACAATGGTACATAAAAAGTACAACTAAAAATTGTTTAAACAATGATTTCGACGGTTGACATTCAATCTACAGACTTTGATTTGGTACATGTACATGTAGGTACCTGCACTTGTACATGCATAATGGTGTTTAAAAAAAAAAAAAAAATGTTCTAAATTGGACTAGAACCAGCGACCAAGATATATAATGTATTCTCTCTTTGAATTTTTTTTTTTTTTTTTTTTTTTTTTTTTTGACACACTGAGCTGGTTTGGTCTGACTTTGGTCAGAGCACTCTCGAGACAAATCTTCTTAACCATTGAAGATTACAGAGCAATAATGGCTCCTGCTAACAAATATACTGTACCTCCTTAATAAAAAATAGAGAAAGAAAAGAAAAGCTTCCTACAGTAAGAAAGGTGGCTCATGTGAACTCACCTGATGGTAATACCAAATTGTGGTTACACCATCCATTTCTACAGCAAAGAAGATATCATAACTAGAAAGGAAAAGTGCAGAAATTAGTTACCTCATTACTACAGTGTATATGATTATAAACAGTTAAAAGGGCATGCCATGCTGCCTTTGTTTCAGTATATGACACTATCAAAAGCTTCACTGTTGATAAGTTATTGCTTGAGCATAACACTTTAATAATCAACATGCAACATCCAGCCATTTCTTCTGAAACATTAATAATCGTGGACAAAATGCGGTTTGACATGGTATTTCATAATTGTACACAAATAACTTGATATTGAATAATATGCACTTTGTGTACTTAACAATCAAACATACTGATTTACTGTGTGCAATACAAAAGGGCAAATTACCATCTAGGCTGTAGTGTAGATAGCTAATCATGTAAATACTGTGTTATGCTCAAACATTACACCAGTGCATTGATGTAATGTTTTACTGACTCAGATGGGCTACACTTCATTGAAAATTATCTGTACTGGTCACTTTTTTCCCTTTGCAGCTGCTCTTAGCTTCTTGTCCACTTTAGTATCATAGATGACACTCTTTACTGCCAGGCCAATGGCGGTGATGATGAATGCTGCCAGGATGATGGGCGAGTGTTTTGCCTTGCTCTGGAGCTCCATGTATTCATCAATTCTCCGCTGACGGTCAAGTCGGTCCTGTTGCTCTTTTTCCCGCGCAGCCTTGTAGTGACTCTCAAAGAAGGCATCCATCTTCTTAGCCTGCCGTTCGGCTTCCACGTGAAACGGTATGCCCCCGGTCGTGTACGTGGCTTCACCAGAGAACGTGGCTTTATCTGCTTCTTCCGCTTTCACCTCTCCGTAGATGTCTTTCTGGTTCAACGTGCCGCGGTCGTACCGTTTGCGCAAGGTGAGGTTACCGAGCACACTGTATGCCTCATTGATGGATGAAAACTGGCGTTGAGCTTCTTTGCTGCCTGCATTTTTGTCCGGGTGATAGACCTTGGACAGCTTGAAGAATGCTTCCTTGACTTGCGCCTGTGTGGCATTCGGTGTAATGTTGAGCACTTCATAATAGTTCCTGTCCCGTTTCCTTGGATTAGGCCTATAACAGCGAACATGCATCAAGAGCAAAGGTGCAGCATATTGCCTTTTCAAAGTCCCTGAGTAAACATCCTCAGCGGGATGACAAGGTCCAGCACGACTCAAAGAAGCAAAATTTTGAACATGCTGCTTTCTGTATGAATGATTGAACTTCTGTTGAATGCCCAACAAAGATTGACTTTGTTGTCTTTGTCTATGTGTTGAATGATACCAGTTAGAGCTACCCTCATTCTTGAAACAAGTTGTCTGGCTAGCATGTTTCGACATTTCTTCTGCACAACTTAATTTACAACCAGAGTACTTTGTTCCTGTCAACACACCTAGGGGGCCTACACCTAGCACGGTGATGGCTTTGGCAGCATCATTACTTACACACAGCACGGGGCTCGCCGCGAGTTCCGCGGGGGTAGTTGCACCGAGTGCGGTGGTGTCAGTGAGTCCATGCGTGCTGCGATAAGCCGGCAAGTCTTGAGATGTCAGCAGTATCTTACTCAGAGAGGGACAAAACAACCCAAATAATCTTCGTTGATAGCTGGGTAAATGCCGTCTGAACTCCTCTGTTTGATATCTGGCCGAGCCATATCTAGAAGTAATTCTCCCTTGCCAACATTGTTGGGCAGCTTTTCTCCATTGACCTGCCATTACAACCGGCGAATTTGCGTCACTATCGGGTCATCACCGTACGTATACGTACTCGTACGTAATGAAATGTACGTACACTGTACATGTGTGTACGTACCGCGTCCCCGCATCGTAGCTAGCTAGCTAGCTGCGAGATAGTAAATGACGACTCTTCTGACCTTTGACCTGTTGCTGGCATTATGACCGAAGAGAACAACATTGACTGAACTTGGGATTGTGCAAAATCAAAAACTTCCGATAATTGCAAACAATCATATAGATTAAACTCAAACTGCGATCAACTGCTCGAACTTTATCATTTTTTTTTTTAACAATTGGCGCAAAAAAAGTTTAGCATGAATGTTCATCTTCCTATTACAAAACTGAGCTCTCATATATGGTATAGAGATTCGAATCATTCTACAAACATTTATTATAGTATAATAAGCTGATAAACGAAATATTTTATTCAAGTTCACCATTTATATCGTCTCTCAAACTATTTGTATACATGTATTATGGGTATAAACGGGTATATAGGGCCTATATCGCCTATCATGGATGCAAGCTCGGACACTGATCAACGGACTTTGATAAATCAGATAATGCAACATTGATCTCCACTATGCGTAGAGGGTTGTTGTTATCAGATCCTTGGTTGTTGTTTTTGTTTTTGTTTTGTTTTTAAGTTGGCGAAGCTCCTTTGTTACTCAACCCATCCGAATATGTGATATGATATGGTGATATCATTTTGCCTCTTATATTTTCGCCAGCATGAGTCCAGGTGATCGATAATTAATGCCGTAACGATACAAGTTCGATTTGACTCTCATACTCATGGCCGGCAGAACCAAGGAGGTATAGAGGGGCGAGCTGGCCTAGTGACCTCCTTGGCAAAACTGGGGGGGGGGGGGGCTCCCCCCCCCCCTGCTTTTTGTGCACCATACAAAGGAATACATAAGGTGTCATCACTTTGGGCCCTCACGTTTTTTGAAGTACGTAAGTGACACTAAAAAGAAATAGAGAGAGATCTTGAAGTGTGAGCGCGATATAATCTATATAAAGGTTATATTTTTGTGCCGAAGACTTTGTTGTTGTTGTTGTTTGTTGTTTTTTGTTGTTTTTTGCTTGTCAGCTGAAGAAACTCGGTAGTGGAAGGGGAGAGATGGGCCGAGGACCTTTTTTTTTTTTTTTTTTTTTTTTTTTTTCCTTGTTTCTGAGCTCATGAAACCGGGCCGGAAGTAGGTCCTCCCACTTTTGAAAACGCTCCGCTGACCGTGATATTCAATTCAATTCAATTCAATCATAGTTTATTTCCAATCAACGAAAATCCAAAAAAAAAAAAAAAACATAGTACAAAGTATACATGTGATGAAATATTGTTCAAACGTTTGCAAAAGATTCATGTAATATATATACGAGACAAGTTATAGAACAACATATAACATGTACAATATTTAGGAAAACACTGTATAAATACTTCGTGGGAGAGCGGAAAATGAATTCGATTATGGAAAATAGTGATCCACTAAAAAGCATAGCTTGTCGGACGTGGATCGCTAGACAAATAATGAGTAAATTATATACTATTCTATAACAATATACATGTAATTATTTTGAGATACACCGGTTGGGAAAAAAATATAGAATACCAATGCTAGTGCCCGGACACTGCTCACTGAACCACGTGTACCGGGAAAATATGACAAGGACAACACGTTCGTACACACATTCGATTACCCACACGTATACACTGTAAGACGCGAGACAGTACCGAGAGGAGAGAAGACGGTAACAATACAAGTCTACGAGGAACAAAAGACAGGAAAGGAAGAGGAGAGAAGAAAGAAGAGAAGTCTGCACACACAGAACACGCCAAGTGCTGCGACATCAGGACAGGTGAAGGCTCAAGCATGAATCAAAACAATTTAAATTATCTAAGATTATAGGTAGAAAGTAAATATTTTCTGAGTTTGTATTTAAATGTAACAAATTTGGGGGAATCTTTTAAACTATTATCTAAGTTATTCCAAAGTCTGGGTCCGGTATAAAGAAATGTATTTTGGGCATGTGCGGTTCTCATTAGTGGAAGATGAAATTCGTCGGATCGTCGCGTGGGATAGTTATGAACATGACAATTTCGATGAAATGAATCATGGAATATTTTAGGTAAAAAGTTACTGTTGTAATTAAACATAAACTGGCCAAGTTGAAACACATACAAATCATTTACTTTTAATATTTTATGGTCAGAAAACAAAGCATCTGTATGTTCTCGGGTATGTAAATTAAAAACAATTCTAAGCGCTTTCTTTTGCAGTAAAAGAAGTTTATCAAGTAACATCTGATATGTATTACCCCAAGCAAGAATCCCGTAGTTTAAATAAGGTAGTATCAAACTAGAATAAAGAGTTAATAATGCAGATGAAGGAAGATAATATTTTAATCTATTCATTACGCCAATGTTACGGGATATAATTGTACATATGTTATCAATATGATTCCTCCATGAAAGCTTGTTATCGACGCAAACACCAAGAAATTTAAAGGAAGAAACTTCTTCTAAGGGAGTAATATCAAATGTTATTTTGTCTGGGAGGCTATCTAAAGAATTACTAAAAAGCATAACTTTTGTTTTTTGAATATTTAATGACAATTTATTTGCGTATATCCATTGTATAACCTTTTTCAGTTCTTCATTGACTGTTCTTATTAAAATGTTTGGGTCAGGGTGAGAAAAAAAAAGGTTAGAGTCATCCGCGAATAATATGAATGATAGTTTCTCCGAGGATCTATGAAAATCATTAATATAAATAATGAATAACAATGGGCCTAATAAACTCCCTTGTGGAACACCAGATGCAATTGTTTTACTTTGAGAGTCAAAGCCGTTAACATATACAAATTGGGATCTTTCTGATAGGTAACTCGTGAACCACTCCAAGGCCTTTCCACGTATTCCATAATGAGACAGTTTGGCGAGAAGTATTCCGTGGTTAATCGTGTCAAAGGCCTTGGAGAAGTCCAAGAAGATACCTATTGTGTGTGAATGTGTGTCGAGTGCTTGTGTGACTTTGTCGATGAGGGCAAGTAGTGCGTGTGTTGTGCTGTGATTTTCCCTGAATCCAAATTGAAAGTTTGAGAATATGTCGCAGGTTTTAAGAAAACGTACTGTCCTGATATAAACTATTCTTTCAAGAATCTTAGAAATAGAAGATAATAGAGATATGGGTCTATAGTTATTGACATCATCCTTCTCCCCTTTCTTGTAAATAGGAATTACTTTCGCAATTTTCATGCTATTTGGCACATGGCCAGTTGTAAGTGATGAGTTGATAATGTGTACTAAGGGATCCACTATTTGAGGAATTATGTTTTTTATCAAATAGTTGTCAATTCCGTCATGGCCAGGACTTTTTCCTTCTTTTAAATTAGCAACAATCTTTATTATTTCTTCTTTATATGTTGGGTCAAAAAATATAGTTTTGGAGTTAGGTGTATCTAAAAAATCATTAAAAGATTTACTAGAAAGAGGAATATTTTGAGAAAGATTTTTTCCAATTGAAGAGAAAAAGTCATTGAAAATTTCCGCCATGCCAGCGGGAGTGTTGCTGGAGGCATTGCCCCACCGAATTTCAGAAATATTAGATGAATTGTTAGATATATTCATAGCATTCTTTAATGTTTTCCATGTGTTTTTAATATCATTTTTGTATTTGCTTATCTGATTCACATAGAACATTTTCTTCTGCGTACGTAATAATTTGGTGAGTGTGTTTTTGTATGAAACATATTTTTTCTTATTTTTTTCAGTGGGATTACATCTATATTTATAAAACAAATTATTTTTCCTGTTTATAGATCGTAATATAGACTGGGTTATCCACGGGAGTCTTGGAATTTGCTTATATCTATTTTTTGTATTACGCAGGGGAATATGGTTATCGATTTCGGAGGTAAGAGTAGATATGAAATAGTCGTAAGACAAGTTGACATCTGTAGTGTTGTATACAGAAGACCAGTCGATTTCTTTTAAACTGTTTTGAAGACTTATAAGATTATCTGCAGTAATCTTACGACGCTTATAATAATTATTTTGTTTATTCAGTTTAATTGGTACCTGAGCAAATATAGGAAAATGGTCAGTGATGTCTGAGAGGACGATACCAGACTCAGGAAGTGGAAAAACATTACAAAAGATGTTGTCTATGAGGGTAGCCGATTGGCTGGCGACACGGGTAGGCTTGGAGATTAATGGTAAAAACGAAGCAGACATTAATGTTTCTACAAATTCTTTTGAAGTGTTTTGGGAGTTACATTTCATGAGATCGATATTAAAATCGCCCATCAAAAATGTATCTTTATTAAGTATCATGGGATTTTGTACTAAATCCTGCAAAACAGTCAAAAAATCATTTAAATTCGAACGAGGGGGCCTGTAAATTACGCCAATCATAATATTTTTTCCATGTGGATTTATCAATTCAATAAAAAGGGATTCAAGTACATCGCTCATAACACTAATCTCCTCATGTATGATATATTTAAATTTTTTCGAGATGTACAAACCAACTCCACCACCAACTCTCTCGCTTCTATTTCTAAATACAAATTCGAATCCGGGTAAAGAAAATAAATGACTGATATTAGAGTTCAGCCATGTTTCTGTTAACCCTATGATGGAGCAAGATTTATGATCTGGGTTTTCTAAGAGTAAGCGCAACTTATCAAAATTTTTGTTGATACTGCGTATGTTAAAGTGAGCTAACAAAAATTTTTCACCAACTGTATTCGTGATCCGATTTTTATACTGATTTTCGGTCAAATAAACACACGATGGACTCTGGACTGGATCATTTGAGTCAAGGTTATATTCAAATTCTTGTGCTGAGGTATTGTATTTATCGGATATGTAATCTTCATATACACTGGAAATAATATTTACATGATCAGATTCAGAGTGCCTTACTGTGTTATAGAATTCATCACTATTCAAAGAATTAAAAGCAAAATTTGTTGCGTTAGCCATGGGTTAAAATATAAAACATTCGGGAATTAATAGCTGGCTTCCCGTCTGGTCCTAGCTCAGCAGCTACGTGGGGGTATGCAGACCTAAAAGAAGAAAGGAAACCGAAATGCGTACAGAGAAACATGAAACACACACAAAACAGGGAAACGAACATGAACACAGATGACACAGAATCAACATCGTTGCGGATGGTACACAAGGCCATTGCCTCGTGTACAATGCCTAACATGAACTTATTCAACAAGCAAGGACGTGTGCTACATGTACTAGGCAGTGGAGAGTGGAAGTGGACAGAGCTCCCACTGACAAGAAAAAAATGTAAACAATCAGCTATTTACCGATATACATTTGTTTGGCAGGAAAAGAAATCATCCATGTCACTGAATTATTCTTCAAAGATATCAAACATTTACATGTATATATGCATATATAATTATCTCGCAATCAATAATCACTAAACACCTCCGGTCTCCTACGTCACAGAAATCCCAAAGGGGGGGGGGGGGGCGGCAGTAGCCCATAGTCATTTCATACGTTTCGGAAAGTACAACAATCTCTGGTTTTTAATTTCCCTCAAAAGAGACAAGCTAAGATACAGCTAACTGAGACGCAACTTGGTATATTAAAATTAACCTAGGGATAAATACCAGTCGGATACCTCATAAGAGGTGAGCACCCTCTGAAAGGGTGAAACTTTGCAGCCGCATGTGCAAAAGATTGAACTAAGCAACTTTGAATAGTAAGGCAACGACCAGCCAACCATAAATGAATAACAATGATGTGTTTTACGTAAGACTTCGTTGCCAAAAGATATACCGAATAAAATATGTTTGGCACGTTGACTCTCACTTTTCGAACAGATTTGTAAATGGCGCGAGTCATTGATTTGAGTTTTTCTATCGAGGCCAGGATGTTACGTACATAATGCCCCAAACGAAAACTGGCCTGTAGCACGTGGTATGACAAAGATGAAAAATGTTTCGTGTCGACAAAATGTTTCGTGTCGACGACCGTGTGTTCGGAGTAGCAAAAGAATAATGTAATATAACAGCTAAAACCAGGGAGCTGGCCAAACAACTTGTTAGCTATCAAACAACAATGCTTTGTTACGTAATATTACGATGACACGTGTCCCCATTTGAGCACACAATAGTAATGTTACAATAAACGAAATTCACGTTTGAATCGCAAACGTTTCGCTCTTGGAGCCGGGGTAGCAAAACTCAAAAGATTGTTACGTAAAAGACTCTTCGTGGTGTTCAAGCCAGTTTTTACACGTTTCAGAACAAATAAACAGCATTGAAATTAACGATGGAAGTGGAGCAATAACCCGTCAACTCTAAGTCATTGAGTCTATTTTTACGTAAATTACAGTGAGCGTCTTTATAATGTTTGTGGAAAAATAGCCAACAGCTTTTACAGCTTAGAGGCTATTATTTATGAGTGGCGGGAAATGAAAATAAAGGGATCAGATGAAAACAAAACAAAACAAAACAAAACAAAACAAAACAACGACTTCAAGGAACGTGACCGTCGAAAAAAGCAATACAGTCTATGGAGGACGGTTGGGGCGAAGAAGCTATGCTATATATCGTGATTCATTAGCAAGTTTCAGAATAACCCACATATAATTACTTAATGAAATGGCTGAAATGAAATGATTTTGAGTGGCTAATAAAAAATAATTGTTTCTTTTATAAAACAAACATTCAATTGTTTAACAGGAGTAGCATTGGAGAAAAAAAAACTGTTCTACTGTAAAATTTCCTTATCATAGTTCATTTCGATGTATATATATATATATATATATATATATATATACATATATAATAGAATTCATTCACAAAATCAAAGACTTTATACTATGAGTAATAGTAGCTATATGGCAACGATCAACCTGACTGTGAGCGACGATGGTGTCTTACGTAAGACTTTATTGCCAAAAGATACTATGAGGTATTGTTGTACACATTGACTCTCACTTTCCAAATAGATTTATAAATAACGAGAGTCCTTGATTTAAGCTTTTCTATCGAGGCCAAGATATTGTGCGTACATAATGCCCCAAAAGAATACAGACCTGTAGCACGTGACATGACAAAGATGATAAAATGGTTCGTATCAACGACCATGTGTTATGCAGAGTAACAAAAGAACAAAATAGTGTAACAGCAGAAGCCAAGGAGCAGGCAAAAGAACCTGTTAGCTATCATACAGCAATAATGCGTTACATAATATTACGATGACACGTGTCCCCATTTCAACACACAATAGTAATGTTCCAAAGAATAAAATTCACCTTTAAATTACAAACTATTCACTCTTGGAGCCGGGGTGGCAAAACTCAAAAGAATGTGACGTAAGGGATTCTTCATAGTGCTCACGCCAGTCGTTACTTCAGGTTTTAGAACTAATAAACAGCATTGAAATTAACGAGGGGAGTAGAGCAATGACCCGCGAGCTCTAAATCATTGAGTCTATTTTTACGTAAATTACGATGAGCGTCTTCATAATGTGTGTGGATGTAGCCAACAGTTTAAACGGCTTGGAGGCTATCGTTTGTGGGTGGCGGGAAAAGAAAAGAAAAGAAAATAAAGCAATTGGATGTACAAACATCAACAAAAAAAGAATTTCAAGGAATGTGAGCGTCGGAAGATGCTATACAGTGTATGGAGGACGGTTGGGGCGAAAACCATTGACTTCTGTTATAGCTAACGTAATTCACTGCCAAGTTTTAAAGTGGCCCTAAAACCCGCTTTTAATAACAGTTGTTTAACAACAGTAACATAAAAGATTGTTCTATTGTTACATAGGATTTCCTTATCATGAGTCATGTCACTGTGTATGCAAACACAGCACATTGGACCTACATCTTCAAAAATTAATATACCAAAATTTATGACGTGCAAGGCATTTAGAGTTCATGTGCAAAGTCGAGGACTTCATACTGCAAATCTATGTTAACAGTCTAATGATGCAGCTGGGGCAACGACCAGCCGACTGTGAATGACGATGGAGTGTTACGCAAGGCTTCGTCGCCAGAAGATACCGTATGAAACATTTAATACACATTGACTATCACTTTTCAAATTGACTTGTGAATGGCTGATAATCTTTCTCACTAAGGCCAGGATGGTACATACATTACGCCTCAAACGAAAGTGGCCTATGTGAACACCTGGCGTGATAAAGGTGACAAATTGTTTCGTTTCAACGACATGTGTTTCAGAGTAGCAAATGAAAAAATAGCACTGCAAAAGACAAGGGCGTGAGTGTGGTGGTGAGTATTGGCGTGAGTGTGGTGGCCTAAATCTCTCTCTCTATACATGGCCGGCGGAACGGGGGGGGGGGGGGGGGAGGAGGGGGGCTCGGCCTCCCCCCCCCCACTTTTTTAACGTGGAAGTACGTAAGTGGAACTAAGAAGAAATACACTGTAGATAGAGATCTTGAAGTGTGAGCGCGATACGGTTATGCTTTTCCGCTGAAGACTTTTTTTTCTTTGCTCGCCAGCTGAAGAAACCCAGAAGTGGAAGGGGAGAGATGAGCTGAGGATACGACTTTTTTTTCCATGAAACCCGGAAGTGGGCCCTCCCACTTTTGTAAACGCCCCGCCGGCCCTGCTCTACATCGGGGAATCAATTGAGTCTAAAAATATTATAGTCATCTTACCTATATTCTGCAGAAAACCCAATTCAATTCGGTTAAAGGCATAATTTACCATTTGCAGATGAAACAAAAACCCATCAATAGTGCTTTAAAGGGATCGTACAGTTTTGGTTGAGACCTAATTTCAGGTTTCTAACATTTTTTGGTGTAATAATGAGAAACCTCTTACGAAATATGAAAGAGCATGTAATTCTATGAGGAATTCCACATTAATTTGATGAAAATTGGTTTTGAAATGGTCGAGATATCCAAAAAAGAGCGATTCTAATAAAGTGTGGGACCCACACTTTATTACGCTTGCTTTGTTTTACTTTGTTTTTTGATGTTTCAGTCATTCCAAACCCGATTTTCATCAAATAAACTTTGAATTCCTCTTAAAATGGTATGCTCTGTACTATATCATAAGTGTTTTCTTGGTATCTCACAAAAAGTTAAAAGCCCAATTCTCGTCTCCACCAATACTGTACCATCCCTTTAAAATAGTTCTAAAATGTGAGTTAGGGATAGAAACGACCACTGTCAAAAGTTGAATCCGTATAATCGATGTTAAGTGTTGTTAAATACACAAAATGTGAACAATAGTTATAATAAAGATGTTTCCAGACTAAACCGTATACAGTTACGGTTTATGAAGAAAAACCCTGATATCTCCTTATATTTTAGGTTTCATTGCAAATATTTAATATGGTAGGATGTTTTATGATACAGCAGACCTACACACATGCATCAAATGTGATATCTTGAACATTTTTCGAAATCACTGCTCCCAAAGGTAAACTGGACCTTTAAGTGGTCAAGGAGAAATGTGGATCGAAAGCATGATGTCATTGGTCTAGGCCTATATAGCTGTTTCTTCTAGGTTAGAAACACTTATAGATACTCTTGGAACTGCATAATGATTGATGGACAGAACTTGGTGGATAGGGAATCCTGACATGCTCTAGTACAAAATTCCTCATTTCTCTTTCACCACTGAAGCAAATCGGATAGGATTTTCTGTAAGATTTGGATAGGCCTTAATACAGTTTCATATCACCCTGAAATTGGATTCAATTGTTCCGGAGGGTCCCGTAGTATTTTTTTTTTTTTTTTTTTTTTTGGGGGGGGGCATATATGCATCCGGTATAATATTTACCTTGATAGCTCATTAAAAAAAGCGTTATTTTGTTAAAAGGAGAACCAAAAGTTACTGCGTTGATGTGCTAGTCGAGAATGAGTCCAGTAGGGCCTACAATATAGGCCCTACTAATGATTATCTGCATTGAAAAAAAGAAGAAACCATCAAAGTACACATGAGGTACAAAAGAAAGACAGCAACTGTATCAATTCAGTATATAATGGACTTTTTATCATCTATCTTTGATAATAAATGAAATCTTACAATTTTACGAAAAGAAAACTTTGTTTTTGCCTGTCGAATACTGAATTTGCCAAAACTTCGCTTCATAGAATGCGTACAATCAGTTGTTTTACATTTCTAAGATGCTTCAGGGAGTCTTAGAATGGAGTGTTCTTTGCCTTAAGAAAATGGTTCCATAGGTAATACTATAATGATTCATAAAAGCCCTTTGTGTACATCGTATAGGTACAATGTTGGCAAGTTTGTGAAGATTTTTCTGACTAGCTTAGTGGCCTATAGAACTTGTTTAAATTCGAGAAAATGTAGGATCCTAATTGCTCTTATGATAATATACCTGCCAATCTCTGTGCCAGAACTTAGGCGGCATTTCTAACCAGTCCACAAACTCCAATCCCTTAAAGTACCGTACCTCGGTATCCTTGTGATTGTAATACCGGTAGGCCTATGCCTATATACTATAAAGCATGAGAATATGTCTGGGCACATAACATTGTACGGTAACCTAAAACAGGGCCGGTGCGGAGCGTTTTCAAAAGTAGGGGAGGGGGGGGGGGGGCACTCCCGGGTTTCAAACCAATTTTGCGCCTAATGCATCTATCAATCTATCGAAGTTGGTCCTTCCGCATCAATTATTGAAATTGAAGTTGAATTCCTATAAGAACTGCGTCCAGAGACTCTTGAAATTAACACACCGTTAGGCCTCATTATTGCCTGACCGGTTTTGTTACTTTTTCCCCAAGTTTATATACTGAAATCGAGTCTTTTATTTGCAATGATCAATCATCATCAAAGTTAATCATTTAAAAAAATTATGCAAAGTGCACTGCTAATCCCTCTACAATAGTGACAGAATAATCGACGTACTTAATGATTGTGGTCGCTAACCTTGAGTTGAAGAAGAGGAAGAACTGAGGATTGGTCATTAACTTATCACCTATAACTAGTTTGTTTGTTTGTTTTTTCTTCAAATTGACAGTTAATTTATTGACAATGCACCATGTCTGTACCTCCTTTTAATTGCTCATTTTGCTTTAATACATCATTCAACATGTCAGTGTGATTATGCTCTCATTATCTGGAAAGGATTTGGAGTGGCCCTATCCCTTTCCACCTGTCTTAATGGGAAAAGAGACGGTCGAGTCCCCGGCATCCCCCAACTGCTAAAGAAACTAAAGTTTCTTTAGTCACCTGACTCTCTACCAGTACAGTCACATGATATGCGCCACACACACACACACACACACACACACACATAGAGCTCTATTACCCAAAGCAGACACAGCCGTGCGCTAGCGCTGTGTGTGATATTGTGATTCCCTGCTACAGTATTAAACCGCACCATTTCAGCGACCCCATAAGACTGATGGATTCGAAATCAACTCTGTTCCTTCTGTTGTCATGTATCTCATCTGTAATGATCGAGGATGGCTATGCTCATGCTCAGGAGAAACCAAATATAATAATTTTATATGCTGACGACCTCGGCTACGGCGACTTGCAGTCGTACGGACACCCGACGAGTTCCACGCCGAACCTCAACCGTTTGGCTTCGCAGGGCCTGCGGTTCACTCAGTTCTATGCTTCCGCTCCTGTTTGCAGTCCGTCCAGGTACGACCAGCCCCAACGCGTTGGGGCTGGTCGCAGTTAGTACGTCACATACACACATCCCTGCTGTCAAAGAAAGATAAATTAACTCGCACGTGTTGTGTACCTTCAAAGAGAAACCCAGAATAACCTCATGTACAGTAAGGGTACCGGTTTTCGACACTTTAGCACATTTCCTTGTTTACCATCAATACTGCACCGTTTTACCTCGGAATTTCGATATGAAGTTGAGCTACAAAGGCCAATAATAATATGCCTTGAACGAATTCCAATTTGAATGCACTCGTGTTCAATTTTAGCGATTTCCTTCACGCTGTCGCTGGCATCAGATTTCGACACCCAGCATCATTTTTCGACACAATCACAGCGCGCATCACACAGAAATCACGTGGCGCGTACAGTATGCGTACACTGCATTGTGGACGCAAACCAGCAAACTACCGGCGCAAGAACTTGTTGTTTCCTCTATAACGTGTCTTATTATGGGAATGTCGAAATCTGGTGCCACATTCTCAAAGCCAACTCTTTCTACAAGTTTGCTCATTTATCACGAATTCAGCCATGAAATTACTAAAGACGATTATGAAATCAAACATCAGGATTTGGCAAACAAACTGATACTAAAGTAAGATAACCGGCATGGGTGAATTTCATTTTACGGCGATGTATACAAAATGCGTCATATTGTTTGAACCCCTGAAAATGGCCGACATCAAAATTTCTGCTGACACTGTGTTGCTTTTCTCCTAAATATTCTACCGTCAGATTATGATGACGAGTGACAAACGGTGTTTATATAAGACTAGAAATGTGATTGATAACTTGGTTGATTGTTGAAGTCAGACGTTTGTATTGAGTATAAAATTTAATAAGAATTATCTGCTGGGTGTCGAAATCTGGGTCCTGTCGAAAACTGGTGCACTAACGGTATTTATAGAAAGTTCCCAACTTTTTCGTCTTTTCCCCCAAAACGATTAATCTCATGATTATCTAGAGACCTAAATTTACTCCAAACAAGAGGGAACACAATATGGACGTTTTATAGTAGATCAACATATCATCCCCACAACGTGAAGAATACTTTGTACTAATAAATTACTTAAATTTACCTAGCTTTCTTGACTGGATTAGCATAGCATGAACAGCAGTTGTCATTAAATTTGTGGAATGATTAAAAAATAAGAATATGAAAACGGTGGTGGATCTACGTAGAGGGGGGTGCACTTGGCGTGCGCCCCCTCTTTTAATTTCTTGTTAAAAAATAAATAAAAAATGGGGGGGGGGGGCATGTGCCCCCTTTAATTTTGTAAAGGCACCTCCCCTTTATGGTGGAATTCCTGGATCTGCCCCTGTGAAAATAAACATACTTTTTTATCTAAAAGTAAGTAAATTCAAATGGCAGAGACAAGAAGGGAGAAGCTTGGGAAGGCTTGCTTGAGAAAAACGAGAACACCTCCAAATCAGGCAAGATAGTGAAAAGATGTGAAAGAAGTTGCTGTCAGCGTGAGGAAAATCCGGCCACCATCCCCGTTATCGGGGTCCAACCCAGATTAAAACCTGGATGATGATGGTGTCATAACTACCGTAGTTATGGGTATTAAAACTCAGCCTAGCAGGTAAACTCGGCCCCCCGCGCGTGCATAATAACAAGTTGTATTAATGCGTGCGCCGGGGGCCGAGTTTACCCGCTAGGCTGCGTTTACCCATAAGTATGGTATATGGTTCTAATTACTTTTAGTGACCTGGCTTCATTCACAGGGCAGCCATACTGACGGGCCGGTATCACATCCGCAGCGGTGTGTATCCTGGAGTCTTTGACCCACTTTCCTCCGGAGGTCTGCCGCACAATGAGACCACCATTGCTGAGGTGCTGCAGCCCCTCGGCTACCGCACGGGCATTGTGGGCAAGTGGCATCTAGGGGTAGGGGAGGCAGGGACGTACCTACCAACATCCCAGGGTTTCCAGTACTACTACGGCATGCCATACTCGCATGACTACTGCCCGTGTTCAGTGTGAGTCTCTCTGTTAGTTTATTTTGGCTTGTAAATTTGGTTTTAACATTTTTGTAATAAATATCCCCTGTTTCAAAAAAATGGGATTTAATTCCCAATGTATATATTCAATATATTTTTTTAATCAATCTTAAATTTTGCATTAGTTTTTATGCTTGTCTCTCAGCCTCTCTGTCCAGCCATTAAATATTCAGTCTGTCTGTGCAGCTGAAATGTTATTTGTTTGATTTTTTTTAACTTGTCTTTTATTTCTTCATACCTTCTTTTTAATATCACATTTGTTGCTAGTGTTTGTTTGCATATCTCTACCAACCATATAATGATAATACATACAATTTCTATAGCCCCATTCTCCACTTTGATCAAATGCTCAAGGCGCTTTACATCAAAGTAAACAGGTACATGTACTGAAGATACAAGTACGTCACCGTAATAGAAGATGAAGAAGCAGAAGAAAAAAAAAGACATGAAAGTCTGTCTTCAAAAGGCACTGCTATTAACACAAATAGGATTTTAAATTACTCCTGAAAGATGTTATGGAGCTGGAGTCTTTCAGCTCACGAGGAAGTGAATTCCACAGTGTTGGTCCAGTGTGAGTGAAAGCTCGTTCCCCCCAAGATTTCCTAGAAAACGAAATATGTAAGAGACCTGAAGTTGAGGATCGAAGAGTTCGTGAAGGTTGGTATTGATGAAACAAACAAACATTGTAATCAGGAGCTGTTCCCTCAATAACGTGATAAACCAAAAGAATACATCTTAAACCGAATACGCTCCTGTACAGGCAACCAATGAAGACTCTTCAGGATAGGGGTGATATGACTGCGTTTACTTGACAAAGAAACAATATGTGCAGCGGCATTTTGTAGCTTTTGTAATGGGGCAATTTGTGAGTTTGGTAGATTGAAAAACAAACCATTACCGAAATCAAGGCGTGAAGAAATAAGTGCATGAACAAGTTTTTCCGTGGCAGAGCGAGTCAAACACAAAAATATGTGACCGTGCATCACAAAACGAACACAAAGTCGCAGCCCTTGATTTTGTGTGAGGACCTAAAAGGGGTGAAACAGGTCAACCAAGTCAATCTTAAGTTTTTCATACTTTCTGAAAGAGCTATTCTTTGTCTACATCATTCATAAGTTTGGGGTCATAAAACGAACGGGAAAGTGTGTTTTCAACAGTTTTTCTACAACGCCTTTTTGTGGAGTAGTGCGATTAGGTACGTCTTGAGAGGTCCCTTTTCATTTCTTTAAAATCCTTTACACACCCTTCAGTTTCTACTTTGAAAATTGGCATTTATTATGGACAGAATGTGTTAACTGAGCATGCTCAATTTCAGCTTAAACTGATAATCCCTTCATTGTTGGTGCTAACTTGGTTTACATCCTGTTTTTTTTTGTCCCATTCATCGCACAGCCAGCACAGTTTGCGCTTGAATAGACCCTTTACTTCAGAGCCTCTTTTATCAGTTCAAACCTTTCCAGAGTGTGTACTTTCTTTCCAATATTTAGATAGGTTAGGAGAGTCCATTTGAATTGAGTTATACATCATTTTAAAGCTTAGAATCTGCTCTTTCAATATCTGCCCTTAACTAAAACTCCATGTCTGGCGACTTTTTGTTGGTTTTGTGATGCAGGGTCACATATATTCCTATACTTATGTATCTGTTTCATTGGGTCTGTTAATAAGTAGTGTTACAAACTCCTTTTCCATTTTTCAGCATAAGTATGCAGTGGGTCAGTTTATACAATGTAGACTGGAATCTTAAATTCGACAAATGTTTGGTACTTCAGTTATAAGTTATTGCCTTCTAAGGCCAAGTCTTTTCCATCAAAATACTTGTGATCATCTTTAGAAGTAGCTAGCATGATTTGGTCAATTTCCTGGCTTTCTTCTTTTGTCCAGATGTTTCTACCCTAATTCATCGTGCTACGATGACTGCAGAACACAGATGAGTTCCTGCCCCATCTATAATGGCACAACCATTGTCGAACAGCCCGCAAACCTTACCACCATTGGGAAGCGCTTGACAGCAGCCGCCAAGGAATTCATCCGCGAGAGCGCGTCATCGGCCACACCTTTCTTCCTCTATTACGCATTCCTCCACACTCATCACCCTCAGTTTGCCGGCGAGGCATTCAGAAACAGCACCACGAGGGGGACTTTTGGAGATTCTCTGGCTGAACTGGACTGGGGGGTTGGGCAGGTGCTCCAGCAGCTTGAAGAAAGTGGGCTGACGTCAAACACCTTTATCTTCTTCACATCAGATAATGGGTGAGTCCATCTCTTTTGATGCAGGCTAGATTCATACACAAGCACAACATGCATAATAACAATTCCCATGATGATATGTGATGTTATAAGTCGTAAAACAGGTGACCACTGTTATGACAAAGTCCTTGGGATTGATAGTTTCCTTTTGTTCAATCAAAATTTTGTTATAACCAAAGGGGATTTTGCATCAAAGATCGGCTAGTGATATTCTGATAATGATTTAATGAACCATGTTCATTGTAATGTGAGGGCCCTTTACTTACCAGTAAACAAAGACAGGGAAAAGGATTTCACTTGGGCAATACTTTTCAGCGTTTCCATGTCATATATATGGAATTGCTGGAAGAGAATCCAGCAACACCCCACCAAGGGAGACGTCAGTTGTCAAATTAAAAGTGTAATGGCTGCTATGAGTTTCATAAACAGTCCATCTCTAGGTTGAACATTCTAGAAGCATGTAAAAACAACTTTATATCATGATTGCAAGTGCTATCATTATGTGTAAAATTACTATCAGTACTGCTGATACATTGAAGCCTGCAAAATGAGTAAACTGCCTTTGATGTAGTTCATCTAAAGGACGCCTCATACTATGCAATTTTAACTGTACATGATAGACTGCGATGCGTTTCAGTGCAACACTGTGCGATATCGCTGCTGTCTCCTTTGCAGGATGTTAAAAAAAAAATCGCTGGTTGTTTTATCACAGACCCCCTACACTGTGCGCTATCTGGCAATTTCTGGGATGCAACCTCGTATCGCAAGAATTGCACAGTGTGAGGCAGGCTTTAGATGAATCATGAATCATTTAGTAGTGGATACATGTATTAGTGATTACCAGTGATAAGCAAGATGTACTGATGTACTCATAATCAATCACCTTTGTTTTTGTTTGTTTGTTTGTTTGTTTGTTTGTTTTAAGACCAAGCCTCATGAGAGAAGTGAGAGGGGGCAATGCTGGGCTGCTGAAATGTGGCAAAGGCACTACCTACGAGGGCGGTATGCGTGTGCCGGGCATCGCCCACTGGCCTGGCCGCATCAGCCCTGGACGGACGATGCAGCTAACTGCTCAGATTGACCTTCTCCCAACAGTGGCCAAACTGGCCGGAGCTAAACTGCCCAGCAATGTCACGCTGGATGGAGTGGACATGAGCCCTGTTTTGTTCAACTCAAGTGAGGTATGTGCAGATCATAACTTGACTAACAAGCTACTGTAATTCAAATTTATGAAGTTCTTCCGTTGAGATGTTTTCATTGCAACTGATTGACAAATTGCCCTACATCAACGTAAATAAGCACTGAATTGATCAGTGTTTTAGTAGTAGCCATGATAAAAAATCATGGGCGTACATACTCGAGCAGGATTCGAACCCACGACCTCCTGATCACCGACAGGCGTCATCTCCACTAGACCACCGAGCTTTCGCCCGACAGCAAGTGTTGGTTCTAATCCTTATAGCATGCAGCGGGTACTGCTTTGTTATTCAAATTTATGAAGTTCTTCCGTCGAGATGTTTTCATTGCAACTGATTGACAAATTGCCCTACATCAACGTAAATAAGCACTGAATTGATCAGTGTTTTAGTAGTAGCCATGATAAAAAATCATGGGCGTACGTTGATGTAGGGCAATTTGTCAATCAGTTGCAAAGCTACTGTAAACGCACTCATTTTCTCGGCGCATTAATTTTCATGCTACTTTTGGCTAGTGCGAACTCTAAAACCCATGAAAATATCTTCACCATTTTTTTCTGCACATTCTGAATTGGTTGACAATCGTGAAGCACAAATTCAAGAACCCGCAATATATGTTTTTGAGCAGCTAAGTGCGAAAATTAATAGACCGGTTTACTAATGTATGCACAGATCTTTAATTTTGCACACGGCCGCAACCTCGGGCAAACAAAGGATGCGAGCCTGCAACGTCGGCTGCTGCAGCCGTTCCCGATACATCCCCACATGTAGACTTACGTGTATGTTGTGTACATGTGTAAGATGCATCAACTTCGACTTTACCTCGTGGCATTTTGTGTGGCTCTAAATCAATTCCCAACCTTAGATGAGGGAAGATTCTGCTGTGATCAAACGCAATTTGGACTATAGTTTCGATTTTGTTGAATTTTGGCTTCGATTTCGTCTTCAGTAGTTCTGAAAATGGGTGGAAAACACTGCTGCTACGGAACATACAACAGTATGACCGCATCACTTCAAACTTCAATGATTCTAAGCATTATGATTGATTGTGAAATCTAAACTAGACAGCGAATCTCTCATAATCGATATGTTTCCAAGGATTTTTTTTATAAGTTAGACTCAGACTGATTAAAATTCATGAAATAGAATGGCGATTTTGACCTATTTTTCTATTAACAATAACAGTTAGGGCCTAGGGGCCTAGCCCTATAGACTAGATCTAGAGTAGATCTAGACCGTAGACGTAGACCTAAAATTAAAAACAAAAACAATGATAGACCTAACCTCCCTGACATTCGCAGTAGGCAACATTTATTTCCCCCGTTGACTTATTCATCACGACCCAGGTCTGGTACGTTGGTTTGTTGAGGTATGTCCGGTCGGCCTAACCTCACTAAGGAAAACACAAAAAGGGCTCGTGTCCGAAACCTCGTTGAACTTCAGGCTTGAAACACTCCCATCCGCGAAAAGACGGTAGTCGTCAAATGACTTGTATCCCTTTAGCTTTTACAGTCATAGTCAGTCCGATTGATGATCAGGTAGTTGAACACGTCAAAGAGTCCAAAATTTGTCAAAGTTGGATGTAAACCCAGCGAGCTTGTTAGGATCGGAGAACGAGCAGCCTACCAGAGCGAGCTTCTCCTGCAGTGACCGGCCGGTGTCCGCCCGGGAGAGGTCGGGATCGATGGGCAAATCCAAATCGGCTACGGCAGTTGCACTAGTTTGATGAGTTTCACCTTGTTATAGCCGCTTGTGCTCACACCTATATCCCTCAAATACTCAGTTAATTCCTTAACTGTCCAATTCTTCCATGGCTTGCTCGAACTTTGGCTAGAACTTGAAGCTGACGCCATCTCAAAGCAAGATTATAGCAAACAAAAGTTGTCGATAATCCGCAGCGAGTAATGATCGTAGACAATACACGCGTGAATGCAAAAACAGTGTGGCGCGCGCGTCCGCGCTTATTTCGCTTGCCCGACCTAGTTACAATCACTAGGGTCGCGTGGGGTTGACGTCATTATGCATATCATTAGTAAACCGGTCTATTGCGCAAAAATATAGACATATATACAGTATGTCAACTTGACTTCATTGTGTGTAGTCTTCTGCTGTATCAAGTATGCCATACCTCTACTTTTCTCAAAGTTTGTTCACTGAAACTTATACTGTGATGAACAAAGCAAAACTGTGATTAACATCCATTACTGATTTATCAATTGATTACCAGTAAATGCATTTGCCTATAAGAAATCTAGAAATCGGCAATATATTACAGGTAAATGTATACAGGTGAACATCATTGTACCAAACATCAATACATTATTTTGTTTTTGTGAAAATATTTTCCAATCAAGATTTGATTTTTTTAAACATAATATATCTATGACACAATTTTTCTTGATATGGTGGGCTGAGTTTGAAAAAAAAACAACAACAAAGCAACAACATGATATTTCATTAGTTCAAGAGGATTTTAGTGGTAAAGCAGTCATTATTACCCTCACTCGAATTACTTGCTACAATGCTCCTGAAAGAACATTGGGAAAATGATAGACTTCCCAATACAGGCCAAGAGGATTTACGACCAGGTCATTATTTGAGAAAAATATTGCTGTCCTAAGCATCTTGATTTAATAGAATTCACCATTGCATGAAAACACCTGAAATATATATTTTTTTTTTTTGACAATGTCCACCCATGGAGCTAGAACTACCCAAGAAAGTTCTCATTCCATGTCCTGCTTTCTGATAGTCTGTGAGCAGTTAAAAAAAAAAATAATCTTTTTGACCCAGTCTTGAATCATCAATTTTGCTGTGCCTTTCCAGTGACAGATCCAGGGAGGGCGCATCGGAGTGGCACCCCTTAATTTTTCTGAAAAAAAAAAAAAAAAAATAATAATAATGATAAAGGTGCACTTGCCCCCCCCCCCCACCCTTTTAATTTTCAATTGGTGTCGGCTGACTAAACCCGTCAGTGGCACCAGAAATTTTTTTTTTGCGCCCCCACCTTTACGAAATTCCTAGATCCACCTCTACTTTCACAGAGTGCAAGAGAGAGTTACAGTTACTACCCGGAGAATGCCAACCCCAAGTTTGGGATGTACGCCCTGCGCTGGAAGCAGTACAAGGCCCACTTCTACACCCAGGGGTGGGGCAAGAGCCGAGTGTCAGACAGGGACTGCGTCTCGACGGCCAAGCGGACCCAGCACATACCCCCTCTCCTCTACGATCTGCACCAAGATGCCTCGGAGCAGTACAACCTGTTGAACAGCACCATCTATCCAGACATAATCGCCCAGATCACCAAGGTTTGCTCCATCTCTGTTTCTCTCTCTGTCCTTCAGATTAATTCCCTATCAAGGTCTCAGGCCTATAGAAACGTTTTTTTTTTGTAGAGCATTGTCTAATGACCTATGTGTGCTAATCAACAAAACTATACTTTTTCATGATTTTTCTTTAGAATGAAGTCATTTGAGAGAAAAGTCTTAGAGCATGGTGTCCATGATATATCTTGAACATTGACATTGGGAGAATTTATGAAGAAAACTCAAGATAGTTACCTATAAGAAGCCATACATATACTAGAAGACAACATATGTGATAGGTATATTCCATCATGAAATCAATAATCATACTTTCTTGATTGACAAGACCCTTCTATCTAAGAGCAAGAATTTGGCCTGGGTATTGATGTACATTACTTTAATGCCTAATTCAATCTCTCAACACAATTTGGTGGATGCTCACGGGGCCTTTGAAATAATGTTACACCTCCAAAACCTAAGTCTGTTTTGTCCATCTGTTATTGATTATGGCTTGTTGAAATGAGTAACCCCAGTCAGTGATATATTGCTAAACTCTATTGAAATCCAACAGCTTAAGGCGGAGCTGGATGCTGGTATGGTGTGGGCCCAGTCCCAGACTCGGAAACCAGAGGATGAGAACCTGGAGCCCTGCTGTAACCCTGGCTGCACCCCCTTCCCCCAGTGCTGCCACTGCTCCTCATCACACCGGGACCGCACACAAAGTGACCACACCCTAAATGGCCACACCCATGATGGGCATCTACACTGGATACCAGACAGTGATGGAGTAGATCACAGATGATTTGCACACCTATGGCTTCCTAGGAGTACATGCATAAACATTAGAGTATATTAATTTAACCCATTGAGGACAGACTGATTTTGCTATAAACCACATACAGCATGCATTTCCCAAGGGCACCTGCCCCAGTATACTCAGGAATCATTTTCAGTGAGTTAAAACTTCCACTGAATTTGGGTATGTAGTTACTTTTATGTTAACATGTACTTGTCAGTGGAGAAATAACAGTGGGTATACTCTGATATTCACTTGTATACACTAATAGTACTTTTGAAAAAAAAAGAAAGACAGATCTTCTGAAGTAGAATTCTCCCTCCATAAGGACAGTGAATTGCAGTTATCCTGACAGTTTCATTGAGCAAAATTGCTTTCTGACTATATACATTGTAGATGTTAAAGATAATTATTCAGAAAATACACTTGATCTGGGGCATTTTTCATGCAAGCCAATATGAATTCATAAGAAAGCATGGGATGAGATCAGTGGAGATACATGTATGTAAATTTTTAGCTAAAGTGCTTGTGTTTTTTGGTTTTTTTTTTTCATTTTAATGCATCATGCATGTATTTATGGCACATATAGAGATTGCACAATAAGCAGAGACATCCCAGTAGATTTGTGTGCGCTTTTTCCCCAGTTTTACCATGGTTAGATGTAATGTATGGTTCAAACTTGAACGCACAGTGAACAATGTGGCATGGAGGGATTTGATCATCATAGTTGAAGTATTGAACAGTACAATTCTTGCCTTGTCATGGACAATATGAGCATTAATGGTGTCTCTAGTGTGAATGATATGTCAACTCATCAGTCCCTGGAATGATTTTTTTTTTTTTGGCTGAAATTATCTTTTTTTTTTTCTCATGAAATTGGCAACTCTATGATATTGTGCATCCTTTACTATAGACAGATTAGCCAGAACTGGTTTAATGCATCCAATCTGCAGAATATCATCTTATCTAAAAAAAAAAAAATAAAATAAATAAATAAATAAATAAAAAAAAATACAAGAAGGTATCACTTTGGGACAGAAACATTAACATTTATCTTTGTAAATGTGTTGCCAATTGAAGGATCAGTAGTGACTTTAGCAATTAAGATAGTGCTGCCAACTTAAATTAACAATGATATATGACAAAATTAAGTCTCACATGTAAAAGATTTTTTTTTTTTCAAACTCTAAAGATGTGATAGAATGATGCCACACCATTTGAATTATAGAAATGTAGTTTCAGTTAACCCGTTCCATACAGGAATCTGGTGGCCTGTGTGTCAAGTCCATTCAGTATGGAATGGGTTAAACAAGCTACCTACTGATGATGGTAATGTCAGTCTTTGATGATATGTATGCACGCTATATGTGTACTTGTCCATACTTAATAGGACAAATGGGTGTTTGTACCTGTGCAAAACTCACGGGGAACAACGAAAAATTTCCTGTCAGCTAGTTTCCAACTGCTTGAGCCCGGTGCAATGCTTGCTGGGCTGGATTCCGAGCATTGTGTGTACATCTTGATCATGTATAATTGCCCTTGGCTCAAAAACCCCTGTACCAAGGAAGCACACACACAGCTGAAGAATCAGGCTCAACTGGAGTTAACTGTTCACCGATGAGTGTATGCTTTGGTGCACATATTTGCTGATGGCCAATTCTATTCTGGCAGGCCTGCGCTAGTTATGGTTTTCAAATGTATTCAAGTGGGCAAAGAACAATATTGATTCAAACAAAGAGCCATGATATCTTGCAACCGACTTTCTTTAATGTGGTAGAAGTTAATGTAAGCACTCATAATGGGAGGTTGATGTCTTTTAAAGAAGAGACGAATTAGATTCCCTTTTTGTTTTTTAGATGTTCTCATTTGTCTTTTGATACAGCTCAATCAATATTTTTCATATGCTTGTCAGTTCTCAGTCATATTGAGTACATTTTTTTTTTTTGTTTCTGACTACCAAAGAGTATGATTTGTTCAGTCATCTTGTTATCAAGGTTTGCATACTCTTATGTGCAATGTTGATAACTAGTTACAGAAAAAAAAAGTTTTTTTTTTCTTCATATAGATGTATAATGTTGATGTACATGTATCTTTTGATTTGATTTGATTTGTGTATTTACTCACTAATGATGGGGCATAATGCTGACGTACATCCACATAATTTTTCATGCCTTTTCATCAACTGCAGTATGTATGCATACAATGTGTTGTATAGGCCTTCTGAGTTGAGAAATATGTGTATTGTATTGTATTAGATTGTATTGAATTGTACTGAATTGCATTGTAATGTGACAGTATGCTATGTTCTTGAAACTCATAAACTTGTTTATATTTTTTTACTTACATGTATGTCAATAAATTTGTACGAAACACACAGTCAGCAATTGTTACAAGTATTCCATTTGTTGTATTTTAAATCATGAATGGAATATTGTGATGTAGTGTGCTCAATTAGTACTTAAAATGTCAGATTTTTTTTCTTTTGATATAAGGCTGAAATGCTATGCATCTAGAATTAAAATGATTTGCTTTAGTACCAGCTGTTAATGATAAGAGAAACATATGTGTACTTGTGTTCATTCGTCATTCAATGCAGACTATAAATTATATTATCAAAAGAGTCATTTACACTCATTATGCACTTTACAAAGGGTAGAGGAAAATGAATGCACAACCTAATTACCAGAAAGTTCGTATACATGTACTCATTACTAAAAGTAGTTCTGAAGTACATGTAGTCAGTTTTACCAAATATACAATCTTTGCAACTGTGTGAAGAGTATGAACTCATAATGCCCCCCCCCCCCTCAACGAATTCCGCGACCATTCCGGCGCGCAAAATATTTTGACCGCGCCGCTCGCTGACTTTTTACTTTCAAGTCTCGCACAACTTTTGAGACCAAATTTGTTGCGCCCAGGCATACCGTTCTGAAGCCACACTCCTTCAAAAAATTTTTGTCAACCCCAAAATTGTTCAAAAACGTGATTTTGTGTACAAAGTCAATACAAATTGTGTTTTTTCAATCAATTCATATAAAGATTCATATTTTTAATTTTGATGACTGAAATCAATTTATTTTAGTGTGATTATGCTTCAAAAAATGTGTATGACAAATTCTGCGGAAAAAACTAAAACAAAAGTTCGAAAAAACATGGAAATACTTTAAAATTGATAAAACAATAAAAAACAAGAAATTAATTTTGATACTGATTTTTTTTTTTACGCACAAATGTTCAGAATGTCACTAGGAATATTTACACCAAGAATCAGCATTCCGTAAGCTTTTATAAGCCAATTACTCACGAAAATGAGTTTTTTTGCATATATTTGCATAATTAATAAATTCAAAATAGAAAATGCAAATTTTTTGAAAACTTAACTCAACAGTCTTGTAGATTACATCCGGCTTTATGTTCATGCAAAATTTTGCGGCAATCGCGCGATCAACGGCCGAGATCTGAAGGGGGGCATTGTGCCCTCCCCCCCCCCCCCCCAGGAATTCAAGCTCGCTAAATAGCCCAGGTAAGTTAGGGTTAAACATTGAGTGACTTTTTAAAAAAATCACTCTGTTCAAGTAAAATACTTCTTATCTCTCCCCATCCCACCCTAAGTGTAGTTGAAGATGATATTCACTATCACACAATCCTGTGTGTCATAGGATTAGATTTTCATTTCTATTTTCAAAAACTCTTTAGGTGTAGTACTGTAAGATTTCATACACATAAAATATTCTATCATCAAAACTACAGAGGGTACACCAATAATGTGCTCTAAACTTTTCTGAAACACTTTATAATAATCTTTTATCACTGGAATTCTGAATAAAGGAATCTGTTAATTACATATCATGAAGGCGAAATTAAGTGAATTGCTTTCACTTTTATTTCACGGTCAATAAAATTATGCGTCCGTAAGTGTTCGTTACTTCCACGGAAGAGCTCTTGAAACGTTAGACCTTTTGGGCCTTAACTTTATCTAGCGCCCTCATTTGGTGAGTCGCGTTGAACGTTCTGGGGAGCATTTCATGAAGCGTTTTGTCCGACAAATTTGTCAGACAAATTAATTCTTTGCTCTCAGTCAATCAGATGCAAGGATTTCAGTAACTTATAGCAGTTTTTCAGAAAGAAAATATCTTACAAAACGCTTCATGAAGTGCCCCCGCCTGCCCCCCCCCCCTCCCGTTTCGAACACAGGATGCCCGTCAGTCGAGAACACAGTCGTGACAAAATAAATGAATTGTTTTGAATGTTTGCATGTATAAGCTCAATCTTTATCACTTGATTAAGGGGCACATGATAAAGGACTTTAGAACATGTAGTCGGTACATTTCAAATGAAAAACGAAGAAATTTCTATGATGACTGAGACAATCTTGATAATCCAACGTCAATCAATGTGATCAGGAATTTTCCTTTTTGCCTATGACAATAACATACTTATCAGAGTTAATAGAAGGCTCTGATACTTATTACAAAGGTGCGCCGCGATCGGTTTCGATCGAGAGAAACTGCTACGATAAAACTACGTCCGATGATGAAAATTTAATGACAGTGTCTGCAGACAAGGCTAGGACTCTTCCATTAATCCATTCGACAGCAAATTCATCAAAAGGAAAACAAGCGGACCTTGACTCAAGTTTTGAGGTCATGTCATCGTGGTTCCCCTGGACCACATCGACCTCACCACATCACTCCTCAACATCGGCAGCCTTTCTCAAAATGCAATAACCTACCCACAGGTTATCATCCATCACCGTCCTGTATGGGGGACTTTTTTGGGGAAAACATTGTTATGTCACCATTCCCACGAAAGCAGATCTCCCGTAAGACGAGGAGATTTGTAAGGAACAGAAAAATCATTCCATCTCCCCATCACTTGTCGTTCGGGGGGGGGGGGGGGGAGGTGGGGAGGGATAGAGGAGGGGAGTCACATACTGTTCAATCACAAAAACATGTGTAATGATTGCAAAGCATTTGAATGTAGTGACAGATTCTTGCAGCACTGTGGATGAAAAAAGGTGAGTAGGAGCACTTATGAATTGTGCGTGTCTATCAAAGGGATGGCACAGTTTCGGTTGATATGAGGCTAGATTTCCAACGTTTTTTCATGATGATTTTTTTTTTTTTTTTTTTTGAGATCATGAGCAACCTCTTATGAAATATGAAAGAGCATGATTATAATTCTACGAGGAATTCAAAGTTTATTGGATGGAAATTGGTTTTAAGAATGCTGAGATTGAAAACAAAGCGATCTCAGTATAAGGACCTCTTTGCTTTACTTTGTTTTTGGATATCTCGACCATTTCAAAACCGATTTCCATCAAATTAACTTTGAATTCCTCTTAGAATAATTATTGTATATATGCTTTTTAAAATTTCATAAAGTATTTTTTTTCCTCACCTCAACAAATACCATTCCTTTAAGGGGCAATTGAATTTTGGTAAATTAAAAAAAAAAAGGAAACCAAAGGAGAAAAGAAAAAAATCGCCGGATATCAAATCAAATTTGGTGACACCACGATTAAGAGCGGTTACTTCCGAAAGTATGTCAGCCTAATTACGAAAATGAAATGATGTTCATAAGTCCGACGGTTCGTTAATCTGAAAACAATTCAGGTTCGTTCGGAAAGTTCCACAATACGCACGTGTATTTTTTTTCTTCTTCTTCTTCATTTTCATTTTTGGATTAAAGAACCTTATATTTCCTTTTTGGACCTCCGGACTAACGAACCATAGGCCTATCTTATATTCGGATTACAGCGAACTGTCGGAATAGCGATCCTAACGCCACTTTCGGACTAACGAACCTCCAGAATAACGCCACAAAATTAAAGTCCGGATCAACGAACTCTACCATTTCTGGACTAAAGAATTAATGAATAATGAACTTTCGGAATATAACGAACCGGAATCACTTGATGATAATTATATCGGTTGAGCTATTATCAATAGGTGCTATTGATCGCAAGTACTTATGCACATTAGCTGAGGGGCATTATGACATCATCTGTGCACATTTATTCATCATGAGTATCAAGTGTTTTATCATTGTAAATATCATACTGCCCTTTTCTATTCAACGGCAATCAAGGAAACGCATTGCAGACGCCTGGATGGGCATTCGGGACTTCTGTTGGCGTGTCATCGTAAATGTATCTAATTCGCATAAGTGTTTGCCACCAATACCATTGTTCTGTAAGACCACGTGAAAGTTCAGATTTTGATATCTTTCTAGTTGTTGTAGGTCAAAGTTTGATTTCATCACAGCAACGTGGACAAGGCGAGGAATAACATTTTAATTACGGTGTGCATTATCTTCCTTTATCTACTACATTGTAGTGTATTTAAATGTTAACATTGAGTGCATATTCTTTGAAAACCTATGAAATAGGTCAATACACTGTAGTTTATTTACAACCTTTTTGTTGTTATATCTTGGTTAGGAAATGCCAGAATCGATTCATCTAGGCTCTCACTAGAAACAAGCAGGCAAACAAACAAGCAAACATTGTAATGATTGCAAGTGTATTTGTTAGATGGGTCCTGGATATATTATGTTAGTGGAAGTAGTTCTCTAGGCTAACTATACACTTGTCATAATAGCAATATTTTTGACGTTATGGAAAAAAAAAATAAGAAGGAAGAGGAGTTGGAGGAGGAAAAGTAGACATTTACTTAAAAATGCAATATCATAATTGATGAAAGAGGGAAGACATGCAGATATTTTTGTTTCATCTATTTTTGCTTACCAACCTAGGATACAGGTTTCAACAAATTGTTATTGTTCAACTAGTCCGTGGCTGAAATACAGCAAAGCCAGCCAACCTAAATGAACACAACATCAAACCAGGGGTAAACACGCAACAAAGAACATGCATGGACATGCATGTACTTAATAATGGAGGGCGCAATTAGTCGAATACATTTAAGTTTAATGTATGCCATATTATAGATGACAATATTATGTATATCAGAAACAAACAGTCGAATAGACAAGAATAATAAGAAGTAGGAATTCTTTAGCTCCTAAAGTGAAAAAACCGTGGAAAGGTGAAATGGACCGAACTTGAAGATAAATGTACCTAGGAGTGAATCTCGCTCATGACGTTGCACGAGTTGACTAAATATGGAAAAGAATCGTATCATTTTCACGCTTTTGGACGTGCAAGCAAGATTGAATCAGTGCGCATATCAATACAATGTATCCCTTCTCCCGGTAATTACAATAACATATTTTTATGAAGAGATTGTAGTTATGTAAACAACCCCGGCTTACGATCCAAACTCTAATTTCCGCATTTTTGTTTTCTCTCTTTTGGGCGCAAGTTTGAAATTGACGTTCTGCACACCACAAATCACCTCTGTTAGAACCCACAACAGACAAAACCCAGAGTGTAAATCTGGACAGAAGGTCAATCCTCATGGAATGCGGCACATTCCGAGAAAGTTCTGGGCGAAATTCCTAGTGCCGAGGAGGTTAATTGAATTTCCCGATCATGTACGGATTGCTTGTCGATTGATGTAAAGGCGTTCACTTTTGGCAATGGCTGTGTGTGCCTAGCAACGGTCAACCGAGGTCGCACTGCTCTTCACTTGATGTGCCTTGTCACGTACGAAGGGGGGGGGGGGGGGGGGGGGGGGGGGAGAGGAGGAGGAGGAGGGTGTACTCACATCGCCACAGGGATGACATGATTTTTCATCCCTATATTTGCACAATGTCATTACATACATTGCAATTCGTTACTTTCACACGATCAATTTGTACAGTACCATTGAAGGCATATTATATATATATATATATATATATATATATATATATATATATAGTGCGAGAGATATCTATTCATATATATTTTCTGGATATATGATGTTATTTTGATGATGAGATGAGGCTAGATTGGATATTTGTATTGAATTGAATGAGTGATTTGTGTATGTAAAGGAAATAATTCAGAAAATTGGTAAAAAATTGCATTACATAATTAATGACACATCAGGTTATTCAGATAACTATTCTGTTGGTGGATCCTGAGGAAGGCCTGATGACTGGCCGAAAGCTTGACTGAATAAAAGGGAGACTCAAGATCGAGAGTAACGTCTGCCTCAGTCTAATTTCTTTCAGTATATATATATATATATATATATATATATATATATATATATATATATATATACATATATATATAATATTTAGGCCTAGGCCCTACTGATTTCTTTTTTTTTTTTAATTCTGAAATTCCTTCTAAAAAAGAAATGCTGGACCAGTTTAAAGTTAGTCTGAAAAGAAAGAATAAGATTTAACAAGCACAACAGAATGATAACTTGACTAAAATGGAGAAAACAGGGAAGTTATGATACACTGTGTAATATGAAAATCTGTTAATTTTCATGAAAAACAGTTCTTCAATAGTCAATGTGAAAATGCAAAATACCGAGTTGATGATGGTTTCACCTTACAATCTAGAGTTCGTACATAAAATCTTTAATTTCTTTTTTCTTTTCTTTTTTTTTTTTTGCTGAAATTTCTGTTTTGGTCAGATGCAAATATACCCTGATCTCAAAACTGTAATCTGACTGATCAATATTTTGAACTTCTATAATTCAGCCAGAAATAACACTGTTTAAAATTACACTTTTATTGAATTTGGTAATACCATGATTAAAGCGTTTACAGATTTTTATTTGAAAAGTACGTTTAGGCCTAATTATGAAAATGAAATGAGGTTCATTAGTGTTTGAGTCAACTTGAATTAAATTTCGTTTTGTTTTGTTTTTGTTCATGATAAACTGAAATTAGTAAGGTGATGATATCATCAGCTCATTCATTTGCATATTCATATCAACTGCTTGGGAACTGCTTTGCAAAAATATGAGTGAATGTTTAAATGACATTTAACTTAATTACTTTTCATTCGATTTTAATGAATTTTTCACTGTTATGCTTTTTAAATGTTACTTTTTTAGATTAACTTTTAACTGGTCTGGGATTCCTGGCCCTTTATGTTTCAATGCAAAATCTAATCTTAATCTAGTCTAATCTAATTTTCTGGTGACGAATGTACAATTGCTTCTAAATACTGTAAACAATTTCTTGGGAGTAACTTTACATTAAGCACAGTACAATGTGTAGAAATGTAGAAAGTATAATGTGAAATGTCCGTAGGTCCTAATCTGATTACATAATAACTCCAAAAAAAAAAAGGGGGGGGGGGGGCATCCCTTAATTTTTGGCACCAAAAAATTGCGCTGAAGCTCTTTTTTACTTGTTAGTCAATGAAACCCGAAGTGGCACCAGAAATATATTTTGTGCCCCCCCCCCTTACGGAATTCCTGGATCCGCCCCTGTAACAAATCAAAACAGAGTAAAAAAAAAAGTGGTCATGGCAAAGAACAGAGCATTCAAGATATTTTAAAGCTTTATTCCTTACCACAGAGAGTCTAAAAACTATATTTTTGTGTTTAAATTACTACAATACAGTAAAATCAAGGTAGAAAACATCTTTGACACATTTTCCAAATGGTTGGCATAACAACACTAGAAACCAAACATAAAGCATCACATTTACATAATAATGATAATAATTCATTTAATTCTATTTCAATCTCAGTGGTTTGATGAACTGTCAGTCCTTCAGTCTTGGAGCCAGTATTTTAGAGTCAAACCAGTTAGATTTTAGCTTAATAGTTAGTAAACCACTGTAAATTCACAAATTTCATTCATAAACATGTTCCAAGTATTGTGCTTTGGAATTTAGGTTAAAATTGTCCCACGAAGGAAGCACCTATTATTCCACACTATCAGTAAAATAAGAAGTGTTCTTATCGGCTTACCACTTCCAGTCACATACAAAATACATTCAAATAACTTTATACAAAAGTTGCATAGGTGTACAGGTTACTGTTTATAGCATTACTGACCTCTTCCTTATACAAATGCCTAAAAACATATCACTTTTAACAATACATTTGCAGCCAGTTCTTAACATGAAACAAATGGTTAAATACAAAGCATCAGATTGCACTAGAATTTTCACACCAAATTTTCAAACTTGGGACAAAGGTAAAGAATAAACATGCACATATGGAAAAAAAAATGATGCCTTAGTGAGTTGTTTCAACTTAAAAAGGAAATTTTATATCATGTGAAAGAACTGCAATTTAGTGTAGACACTAACAATGTTTCTTTGCATTTACTGATTTGTCTCATTTTAAAGAAAGCAATTGCCCCTGTGTAGCTGTGTAAGACCACTGACATGGGAATGCAAGGTCTAAAAAGCATTTACCTGTATCCAAACGTTATAGATTCTCATCCAGCCCTTTAAAAAAAAAAAAAAAAACAAACAACCAAAACCAAGAAATGCCTCAATCAAACCTGACAAACTGTATGGACTCTAGACCTGTAAACCGAAAATGTGTGAAACCACCTTGGCATATTTGTAGTACTTTAAGCACTCTGAAACAATATAGCTGATAGTGGCAAAGAATGAAGAGGTTCATCAAAATCATTGATCTTTTTGCAGTATTTCTGCCCCAGCCAAACCTAACAAATTAAGTGATAAGAACACATGCTTATATATAGTACAGTCAAACCTGTCTATAGCAGCCATCCAAGGGGAAAGAACAATAGTGGCCACTATAGATAGGTGGCCACTATAGACAGGCCAGTTTGAATTTTCACACTTGCATTGTATAATAGCATAAAATACGACATATGTGTATTATTCTTTAAAAAAAAAAAACAAACAAACATCAAATAACTTTGCATGAGCAGCTATAAAATGGAGATTTTTCTCCTTTTTTTTTTTTTTTTTTTTACAATTTACTTCATTTAAAATTTTCTTTTAGCCTACTTCTGTTCTTTTGATTTTTAAAATAACATTTCGAGCCTGAGGAACTGATTCCTACCCGTTTTGCACGAACGGAGTTCACGAGCGAGTTCAAGGGGATTGATAATGTGCGAAGCCGACGTAAACAACAAACAATACCCAGACAAGTATCCCATTGTCCTTATTCAAAGGGACTTAAACCATGAATTAGACGGCATTTTGGTAAAATTTTAAGATGTTATTACATTTGTATAACTGAAAAAGTGAAAAGTTGTCATCATTTCACTCCTCGAATGGAATCTTTTTGTAATGTCTTTCCAGCAGTCAATCAAGTATTAAATAGACTCATCATCAAATGAAACAGGCCAGCCTTTGTGTGGCATAGTGACACATTTCATGTAACACCATGGCTGACTGGCCTAGCTTGCTGATCGACATACAAGTTGATGAGTTGTTCAGCTGTTGGCAGAGTCTCTGACCACTCAGCCAGTGCAATCTGTGCACATAGAAATATTAAAGGTGGGTGGAGATTATTCATGACTATACACTCTAAGAAAAAAAGGTTCTTTTGAGCACCATTAAATGGTTCTCAGCACTGTCACAATAGCGACACCCTTTTAGGTGCTCGTGAGAACCTTTTCTAAATGGTGCTTGTCGGCACCTTTTGCAAAAGGTGCCCATTAGAACCTTTTTCCCGATGAAATGGTGCTCGTCAGTACCATTTAAAAGGTGCCCATGGGCACCTTTTTGACTAAAGATGGGCACCTTTTTGACTCTTTTCAAAAGGTGCTCATGAGAACCATTTCATTGGAAAAGGTTCTAATGGGCACCATTGTTAAAAGGTGCTGACAGGCACCATTTAAAAAAGGTTCTCACAGGCTCCAAAAAAGGTGTCGCTATTGTGACAGTGCTGAGAACCATTTAATGGTGCTCAAAAGAACCTTTTTTTTTTTTCTTAGAATGTAGTATGTGAATTGATGTCTGTGTATTTTTGGTGTGTTTCACATGCAGTGCTGGTAAGGTGCTTCACTGGCACCATTCTTAAAGGTACATTACCTATCTGCATTGAAAATGTGCATCACAAACTCATTTGAAATGAAATGAATTCATCTGAATTTCATCTCATCAGTCAAACATACGTTCAAAACATGTATACATATATATTAGCAATACATCAGCATATCATACATTATCATTGACACTGGAAAAAAAAAAGAGCAAGGATAACACACCCATGGACACACAGTTTCACAAGCATGAATGCATGTACATGACAGTCACCAATATTTTTTCATGAAACATTACTCAATAACTGAAAACCATAGAAATTTGCTCTTTCATAAATTCGCAGAAATGTATTTATTCACCTTCACTTTTACAATCTAAAGGTGAGGTTTGTATTTGTCACGTTATAATCTGTCAAATATTCTTAACAAAATATTTTCATTTGTTCACTAATTTTTTTCCACAATATTTGTCATTTGTGTACCGAGCAGTTCTTGAAACACCATCACACATCTCTGTACAGATCATGAAATAGCAAGAGGTGCATCAGGCTTTTGAAACACATAACAAAATTTCTAATCCTCTGTGAAATAATTCCTGCATGGATGAGATACAGCAATTGATAGGCAGAAGGCAAGTACATTACCTGCTTAAGTAGTATGAGGAACTTTTTTCCACATATTTGCTAGTTTGTTCGGTGTTGTTGTTGTTTTTTTCCTTTTAACGCATATTTGTCCTAAAAGCAACTACAAAGGGCAAGAAATCAATTCCATTAAACAGGACCTTTGGTATTGTCACAGAAAACATACATTATATTGCTGGTACTGTATGATACTTCGGATAGGATAAGCTTTACACTTCTTCACTTCACTTCACTTCACATTCATAACGTCGAGTACTTGAATTAACTTATCTTTGTATACGAGTGACTTTTTTTGTTGTTGTTGTTCTGCAATTTGAAAGCACCATAGATACATCTATACAACTGCAAATACAAGAAGAGTATCAATTCAGGTTAACGAAATCATGACTTCTGACAATTTACAGCATGTCCCACGAAAACACACACAAAAAAAGAAAAGAAAAGAAAAGAAAAGAACACATTGTTTTATAATGAGAAGGATAATAAGAATCCCAAGGGGAAAAGAGCTAGGATACCACACCCACACAGTTTCACAAGCATGAATGAACAAAATTCCTCAACCATGATCTAAAATATATAACATTGGGAATCGATAAAAATTTGAAGAGTTTGATAGCAAAAACCGATAAGTCCATTTTTGAAGATTTTGAAGTACGGTCTCTGTCATAAAGTACAAAATAATACCTTTTAAATCATATATTGGTTAATACATATAAAGGTACATTTTTGAAGTTATGGTCAAAAGAAGCAAAAATTTTCTTATTGTTCTCTTTATTTTTCTTGACCTTTAATCGCAAATATCTCCATTTGGCAAATATGGACTTATCGGTTTTTGCGAACAAACTCTTCATTTACACTTTTTTAAAAAGCAGAGCAACAAATTCATTAGAGTAAACTATATGCAGGCCTAAAGCTGAGGTTTGAATTTGCTGTCGCTGCCTATGACAATAATATGTTGTTAGCATTTGTCATTTTGTTCACCAAATTTGCCAACAGTCTTTTAAACACCACACATGTACATTTTGTATTTCTGCAAAAGCAATATAAACTGGTGACAAGAGGTGCATCAGTGCTTTGAAATAAATTACATCATCTTCAATTCTCAACACACAATACGTAATTCCTGCGTGTGTATAAATGCAATTCAAAGTTTTACCAGTCTAGGTGCAAACTTTAAAAGTGTGCAGAAATCGACCACACAATGACTGGAGAGTCATAAAGAGCATTTTCCTTTTGTGCTTTTAAAGTTTAGAACTATGAATGACTCCACTTCTCAGATTGGCATCTGGTCTGATTTTATTACGTCTACCCCCCCCCCCCCCCCATATACAGTTGATTCAAAGCTGTTAAATGCAAATTATAGTGAAACATTATCACTGGTACATTGTAAGTTGCAAATACTGTATTGGGATCATAACAAAACATGTGACCCTCCATCACACAAACCAACAAAAAGTCGCCTGACGTGAATATTTGGTTGATGGCAGATTCTGAAAGAGCAGCTATAAAATACACTATAAGTCAATGCAAACGAACTTACCTACCCTATCTACATATTTCTCAAAGGTTTTCTCTGGCAGCATCAGTGTGTTTTCTTTGACTCAGCTCATTCTTGGCTAGCGTAGGTTTCTGGTCGATGCTGTCAACGGGCTATCGGGCTAAAACTGTCATTCTGATCGATGTATTCTTTTGGTCACCCAGCTCATTCTTGAGTAGCCCATCGGTTCTGTTTGATGCTGTCAACGGGCTATCACAGGCTGTCATTCTGGTCGATGTATCGTCTTAGCCACACAGCTCATTCTCGACTAGCCCAGGGTTCTGGCTGATGCTGCAAATGGGCTATCCCGGGCTCTTATTCTGATCGATGAATTCTTGTGGCCGCCCAGCTCATTCTTGGCTAGTGGTAAGCCTACGGTTCTGGCCGATGTTATCAACGGTCTGTCATGTGCTGTCTCTCTGATCAATGTAGAGTCTACCTTTTTCCCTAACCGCACCAGCGACCCAAACACGTACGTACTGCTTCATCGTCCCGGCCAGAGTTACTTGTTCCCTGGTTTCTGTGCATGTTGGTGTGTCCACTTCCCTGATATATGAATTGAAAGATACAATAGACCTACACCGCGTTAATAAAACAATGTCATTGCTATAATTCGATAAACAGAACACGGCATTACACGGCGTGACCCCTCACTAAGAACAAGCCTGAAAACATACTGAAGAGATTTTGACCTAACAGTTAGGCCTACTGGGCTGTAGACAGACCTCTACTGGCTCTAACGTTAACACTGACAGTTATACATTGTAACTTATAAGCTTCTATACACATTAGAACAAATTTCCTTATTGCATGTAGACGGTAGGCCTATAGACCTTACCCCGGGGCGCTCCTTGTAGCACAGTTATCTTTGCGTTCGGCGTTTGGGCTATGTTTCGGAGTTAGTAGACTCTATTTTTAATAGGCATAGAAATGTCTAACAATCAGTTAAACGTTACATGCATACACCTAGCTCAGTAACTTAGCCCGGCCCAGTCGCTGTAAAAACGTGACAGCCATGCTCCGGCCCCGCACGGCGTCTGTTCGGGCTAGCCCATGAGCCATTGCTAAATATGCCAAATTTCTAATTGTAAAGTGTCAGCTCTGCCGAACATGTTATTGATAGATCTGGATCTACTGTACCTGGTAAACATTACACAAGATAGCAGCTTCGATCAAATTAGATCTAACATTAGGATCTAGCTAACCGTTAACTGTTAAAGGTTATAATCACTGACTGAAAACAAAAACTGAGTGATGAATCTAACACGTAACATTCTAACTTGATTTTGTACCAACGTCGAACGAATAAATGTCATCTAAAAATGAGATAAAACCACATTAAAACTAAAAATCTTACCTCTTCTCCTAAATTGTGATGACTGCCATGGCGAAAATGAAATTGACAGTGACACGTTTCCAGTCCACTTTGTCAAAATTAATGTCTAACGATACCGGGTGCCGTTCGTTATGGGTGTGATGTGTTGTGTGTAAGTGTCTACACTATAGCCGTCTGCCGCTGCATGTATGGTATTGCATTGGCACTCTGCCGCTATGTGGTGGTAGGTTTGCATAGGCGCAGTACTGGGCGCAGGCAGGCAGCACAGGGCTATAGCCGCGGCGCGTGCCGCCGCGGTTACATACTAGTAGTCCTACAGTGCAGTACTAGTATGTGTACGTTTACGCGTACGCATATCTGATCGAGCGCTAAAGCTGTCAGTTGGCACGCAGCCAAGAGAAGTCATTAGTCTACGATAAAAACAATATGTACTTTTTATTATCACAGCAGTAGAAACACATACAATATTTTTGTACCAATACCACAGTTTTGGTGATTCTTAAATCTGACATTCGAATATACAGCAAGGGGAAAAATGAAAGTGGACCTAAAGATATTGTTTGACCTGCAGGAGTACCACAAATAACACTCGGGGACTGGGTCGCATACTAGCAAATGGTGACGAACGGAACCATTTCGATTGGGAACCATTTATAGGTGCTCATCGGAACCATTTTGCGAGAACCATCCGATGAGAACCATTTTGGAGCCGACGAGAACCATTTGAGAACCTTTTTTTCTTAGAGTGTAGATTGAAGTGAACTAAAATGCAAACATTAAAGGAAAATCCAATCTTTTTTTTTTTCAAAGTAATTATTCTTCCTTAATACATTTTGCTACATAACTGTTCAATTCATGAATTATGAGTGTTAACTTTTAATCAGTAATGAGTTAAATAGATTACAAACATTTTCATTGTCCTACGCACATTTTGTTAGACCCAGGGCATAATCAAAACCACAACACAAAACATTAACCCTAATCAGGCTAGGGGGGGCGGAATCTGCCCCCCTCGACGTTTCGCGCAAAACCTTCGCAGCGCGATAAGCTCCCGCTGCAATGTTTCATGACTTTTTTCTTTCAAGTATCGCGCAACTTTTGAGACCAAAATTGTTGCGCCCGCGCGTACCGTTTTGACGCGACGCCCGTTCGAAAAAAATTTGTCAACCCCAAAATTGCTCCAAAACGTGATTTTGTGCACAAATCCAATGCAAATTGGGTTTTTTCAATTAATTCACATAAAAATTCATATCTTGACTTAGAACGGATGAAATTAATTCATTTTAGCATAATAAAGCTTCAAAAAATGTCTGTGACAAATTTTGGTCAAAAAACAAACAAAAACAAAAGGTCGAAAAAACAGAGAAATACATAAGAAATTCAAAAAACAATCAAATACATAAGAAATTAATTTCGATACAGATTTTTTTTTATCCTATGTCTCAGGAGAATGATACAAGAAACATTTAAAAAAAGAAATTAGCTTAATTAGAGCATTAATAAGTGATTTAGAGCCCCAAACTGATTTTATGCATAAATTACAATAATTAATTAATACAAAATATAAGAAAAAATTTTCGGAGAAAGCAACCATACATTTTGATAGTATACGTCGCGGGCGTCGTGTGTGCCGATTTTCGACGCGATCACGCGTTCCATAAGCAAGATCTGAAGGGGGGGGGGGCGGAATCCGCCCCCCCCCCCCCCAAGATATAGCATAGCCGAAAAAGCCCAGCCTGATTAGGGTTAAATGTTTCTCACAACAAGGTAATTTATACACACATTTTCAGTCTTACATCTTCATAAACACAGATGCATTTTGTCATAGTAACAATGTAACACTAGAAAGTATTTTCACATTTTCACATAAGGTTATTGTTATGCAACACTCCGAAAATTTCAGTGTTGGTATTGAATTACCAACTACTATATTCATAAATGTATAAGCTATTTCAATATTGGCAATTTTAGCAGTACAGACAGCTGGTGGTGAGTACTAGCATAAAAAGAAATAAAATACAGAAAAATATCACACACACTTTCACAATCAAATTAAAGCATGACATTCATTATTACTGCTTAATTTCATTTCCAATACAAAAATATTTAAGACCAAATATTTGCCATTCAGAAGATTAATAAATTCATAAAATATTCCATCAGCATGATTACTCAACCACAGCAACCTCATTGATGGAAGCTGTTTTTCCTGCTTTGTTGGACTTGTAGTAATCGGATTACTTACCCAATATTCGACAGAAACTATGATTTCTTAAATGGATGGCATAGTGTCGAGGTGAGGATTAAGCTTTTAACATTTTGTGAGATATTTAGAAATGACTCGGATATGCAAAAACAAGGTAAAAGAAAGTGATGCTAATAACAGTTATGGCCTGTTGTGTTTTATTAGGATTGTTTTGCTTGGATACCTCAAGTCAACCATTTCAAGACCAATTTTCATCAAATAAATTTTGAATTCCTCTAAGAATTACATGTTCTTTCATATCTCATACAAGGTTTCTCATTATCTCACAAACACACAGACAAGAGAAGATTGGAAACCTGCAGCCCCATCTAAGCCAAAACTGAACCATCCCTTTAATCCTGGTAGTTATTGTGTCAGAAGTAGTGCTATGGCGATGCACCTGGATACAAACTCAATAAGTTGTCTTTCAAGGAAGTGGCCATTCAATTTACATTTTTGCTGACATGGAAAAAGTTATCCAAGAATAAATAAACTTGCCTCTTGAGTTAATAGCACTTAACATCATGCATACTTATGTACTACTAACTACATATGAAATGGCAGGGAATAAGTGTTTCATCGTAGTAATACAACACACTTGACTTTTCCTCTCATCTTTCTAAGGGAGAATAAAAGGAGCTTCTCATAATCATGATGCTGGTAACATTACTTCAAAAAGATAACAACAAATAATAAAATAATGATAAGCTTGTTAAAATAAAATAGTAATAATGATATTAATAACAATAAAAATGATATTAACAATGAAGACAAAAACAATAATGATGATGATGATAATAATAATAATAATGATAATGATAATAACAATAATAATAATAATAATAATAATAATAATGATAATAATAATGATAATGATAATAATAATAATAATAATAATAATAATAATAATAATAATAATAATAATAATAATAATAATAATAATGATAATGATAATAATAATAATAATAATAATAATAATAATGATAATGATAATAATAATGATAATAATAATGACGATAATAATAATACCAGCACATGCAACCCTGACTATTTCAGGCCTTGAGAGCATTTTTTCGCATCTGTTTTTCATCCGGCTCTTGTTTCAATGACAGGACACTCGTATGCCATCAAATGAATGGATGACTTAGAACAACTGCCAGCAGAAGAGTATCAAATTTAGAATACAGCACAAAACACTTGAAATCATATCTATGGTAAGTGCAATCACAACTCAAGCACGCATCATGATGATTAATCCTCGGGGGAGGGGATTGTATTCTTTCTCTAAATTACCCTCCTCACTCAAAGCAAAATCATACATGTGGCATAAACAGATGTGATATTAACACCACTCCTGGGGCCGTATTCTGAGGGCTTATTAAGTGTCTGATTAGCACTTAATTAGCGAATCGATATTCTGAGAGCTTAATTAAGTAGGGGGTTTATTAACTACCGTGACAACAAGCGTTTTGGCGGGAAAGTCTTACGCGCTTGCGCGTATCAATGCGCGTACACCTCTGAGAGGACTTAATCACAGAGTTAATTACAAATCGGTATTCTGAGCGTGTAATTAAGTATGAAAGTTAATGGAAAACTTAATGATACCAAAGAGTGTCATTAACTACTCCGATATCACGCATTACAGAGTTTTTTTCTTGGCCACAACGATGCTTACTGTCTTCAGTAACCAAGGAGCGGTTGAGTCTTGTTGTCATGGTATCCGTAGAATTCAGAGAAAAGAAGAAATATATGCAATCTTCAGGGAATTTTGTCATTTTATGTGAGCTCTTTGCGTGCGTAGGTGAAGGATTGTAATCAAAGACCGGAGTGTGCGCAGGGAGCTCTTGCGTTGTAATTACAGGGGGTGTAGGAGGAGCGCGCATTGAGGGCATAATTGCTCACGTGATCATCATTTTGGCTTCTAACAACGCGTCTGATTGGATGGAATAACAATTACATGGGAGGAACCTAAGATAATTATAGGGGACTTAATCATACCTTAATTACGTCCTCAGAATACCAATTTTGCCCATGATTAAGGGCCTATTAACTTCTCGACTTAATTACGAAGTTAATTACAGACTTAATCATGACCTCAGAATACCACCCCTGTTCTGAGAGATATATAGCATAATGATCTGAAGAAAAAAAAGAAGAATGTGGTATGTCGCATCAACTCTGAAAAGATATGGATGAAGTTTTTGTACGAAACTCTGAATTCAGTGCTCTTACAGTTATACCCTGACACAAGAAGAGGAGCATAGTAACACATGGAGCCTGGAGCCTCATTGCAACCTAAAGGAGACTAAACAAGGCATTGTTATAAATATGACTTACTCTTCACTACACACACTTTTGACCATCAGCATGTGCAATCTTCTAAAATATCTTTACGCATTCTTATCATCACTTCATCTTCTTTTAGTTTGTTCTCTCTCGATATTGATCTCTTTTTGCAATTTTGCTCTCCTGTTTTTGATTGATGTTTCATGCTATCTACCAGGTATGCACACAAGCAAAGCAATATTTTATTCAAGGCTCTCTTGAGCACAGTCCATCTGTGTGTAATCATGTAGTAAACTACGCACAAGCAAGCCAGCTTACTCATTCTTTGAGTAAACGTTCAATTCCCTACGATTTAAAATCCAAATTACACTACAAAAAACCCTGGCATTCAGTGTGGATTCTAACATTTTGGGGCAAATTTTTTTTTTTCTGCATGTAGGTGTTATAGAAATCCTGGACCTGGACGATCGAGATCCACACCGAATCTGACCCTTCGTCTCTCTTTCCTGGTCTGCCTCTCCTGTTTCTTGGTCTGCCTCACTTGCTTCTTCAGCTGCCTCTGCTCCTTCTTCTGCTGCCGCTGTATGCGTTTGCTGATGTTCTTTTCTCGCCTGGAGTTGTCTCCGCTCAGGTCGGACTCCGCCGTCGCATCGGTGGTAGCATCGTCAAAGGAGCTCTCCAGCGAATTGTCCACGTCACTCTGCCAGGCGGAGAAGTCGTCAAAGTACTTGCGGATGTTCACCTCCGGGGCATAGGGGGTGGTGGTGCCAACCAACCAGACACTCTCCGTCTGATCAGCTGGACTTGTGTCCCGGTCTTGGTCTTCGGTGAAATCAAGAAACGGATTTACCGGGTCATCCTCTGTCTCTTCTTTGATCCCCTCTTGGACAAAATCATCTGCCGACTCCTCTCGTGTATTGTCTAACAAGGTCAGGTCAATGTAGTGACTTCCAATGTGCACTGTCTGCATTTGCTCCCCACCGGGACTCTGGGCCAAGAAATTCATTGTGTTCTCTTCAGCAGCTCCTCTTCCGTTACCACTTGATCTATCCCCGCCTGAACCCCGGTCGTCCACCCTACCATTTGCCTGGAATCCATTGTTGTCACTGTTTCTCCCATTTTCCCTCCCATTGCCCCTTTCCTTATTAGGTCTTTCCCTACTCCTTTCTCTGCCTGTGGGCAGTAAGGAGTCATCAAACACACCTTGAGCTTGGCCCCTGTTTCTGTCATTGGCTCTACCCCTATCCCTGCCGTTGTCCCGCGGTCTATCCCGTCGATTCACACGACCTCTCTCCACAACATCATCATCGAAGATGTCTCTCTGGGGGTCCCTGTTTGCCACAGGCTCATTGGAGAGTGAGCCCTTCACTCGGCGACTGCCATCCCGGCCAGTGTTGTAGTAATCCGATTTGTCCCTGGGTCTTTCCTTCCTGGGGCTGATTCTGTCTCTCCGGCCTCCAGTCCCAAACCTGTGGTCCCTCTCCTGCCATATGTCTGTGTACAGCTCCCAAGGGTTGTAGGCCACGGTGCCTGTTGTTGTGCAGTGGCAGCAGTAAGGGCGTGGCCGACACCCGGGATTGCAGCACGGCATATACTCCTCGAAGGATGGCTTCTTCAGCTCGGACTCACCCCACTCCATCCTGCTGTCAAAGTCTTCCCTGATGCGGGTGATCAAGCTGATGACCTCCTGGAACTCTGGCTCGTGGGCAATGTTATACTGCTCCGCGGGGTCCCGGTGGAGATCGAAGAGGAGGGGAGGGTCGTGCTTGGTTCGTTTGGCAGTCTTTCGGCAATCCGGATCTGGGTGACCCTTCCCAGACAAGGTGGAGCCCTTGGTGTAGAAGTGAGCCTTGTACTGCCGGTAGCGGACGGCGAATGAACTGTGACTCTCACTGGCAGCTGGTGAGTAGTAGAAGAAGGTTTCTCTCGAGCTCTGGGAACATGGAAACAACAAAAAGACAGGAAGACAGGATAACCTCAAGTTCTCTGCATTGGGGTAACATCTTGGTTCTCCACCAACTCCCCACAACCTCCACAACTACACTCATAACATGGCTACACCGTGTCGGCATTGGCCTGAGGTAAGTATCACGTCAACACTCACCTTTTCTCCCCTGAATAAGAATGGTGCCATGTCCACACCATCCAGGGTGACTGGAGGAAGGCGAGCTCCAGCAATGTTTGCGATGGTTGGCAGCAGGTCCAGAGTGCTGGACAACTCCAGGGTGTAGCCAGGCTTGATGCGTCCTGGCCAATGTGCGATGGCAGGTACTCGAACTCCGCCCTCGTAGGTGGTCGCCTTCCCACACTTGAGGAGTCCCACACTGCCGCCCCAACGCTTTGAAAGACTTGGTCTGGAGAATAAGAAACACATATGGGAGACGAGAATAAACCTTGATGACAAACAGCCACTTTAAGTTTAATGTACATATTGTAGATATATATTGCACTTGCTGAGCAAATATGATGGAAACATCATTTCTTTATAAACATTATGTTTGCTATTTCTGTGCAAGAAGATAGGAAAAAAAAACACAATTAAACATAATGGCAATACAAAAAGAACCAAAAATGAAACACAGCAAAACAAATTTGGTGCAATGGGGTATTTTGGGAATTCAAGCAAGCTTTATGGAAGTCAAAATCATGATTTAAAACCAAAGAGCATAAAACATTTCATGCATAAAGCATAACATAAAGATTAATGGAGCCATTAGTATCCTGTACCGAGTAAAATCATTGTGCCACTTTCTCAAAATTGTTCCATTTGCTTCTGAAGTTTTGGTAACAGTCCGAGAATATCAGACATAGAGCCCCCTAACCACACCCTTGAAATCAGCCAATCAGAACACATCATGAATAATGTCTCACCCATTGTCAGCTGTGAAGAAGATGAAAGTCTGATCCATGATGCCATTCAACTCAAGCTCTTCCATTACCTGGCCTATCTCCCAATCCATGGCCGCCAACGCGTCCCCGTAGTCCCCGCGCGCCGTGCTACCAGTGTGCCGGAAGTCGGCGTAGGGCGGGTCGTGGGTGTGCTGGAAGGAGTAGTAGAGGAAGAAGCGGCGGCCGGCCTCCACGCTGCGTCGGATGGCTCGCCTGGCCCGGGCGGCGTACTTTTCGTCCAGGGTCAGGAGGTCGATGGGCTGCTCGATGATGGTGGTGCCATTGTACAGCGGGCAGGGACTGTAGTTCTGCTTGCAGCTGAACAGGCACGTCTGGTTTGGGGCAAAGCAGATGCTGCAGGGACAGTGGCTGTGAGAGGCAGGCAGACCTGTTGCCAGAAAAGACACACACAACAAAATATTTGAAAACCTGAAGAAAACTTTCCATTAAGATTGGTCTGTTTTTAGGAGTTTTGATACTGATCAGGGAAAACAGTGACCTCTCCTCGAGCAAACTTACTTTCCTTTCACGGCACAAACAGCAGGTGGAAGCCATTCTACCAAGACATATGGAGTGAATGACCTTATTTCTCAGAGAAACAGATGGTAGGTCGCTACGAGCAAACATATCCTCAGAAAACATACAATGTTTGTGTTTCTGGTTCCCACAGGGTACATTACCAGGGCAAAGATGAAATGTGGCACTACGTAGGCACTCTCATATTTTCCTTCTCGAGAAAACATGAAACAAGTTTGCAGAAGAACTAAAAACCTCTGAAACTGGCTTGCAGAGAGGAGAGCATCTCTCCTTTAAAAGAAAGACTGAGATATTAAAGTGAGGTACAAACAGCCTTCTGCTCCTTAAAAAATAGCATGACACAACACTATACTACCTTATCAAAGTCATGACTTAATTTTCTTATTTTGCTAGTTTTCAATCATGTATAATGCCATTTAAATTACTGTTTGGAAAAAAAAAAATTACAGTGACAAATCTTTACCATGTTTCATTACAGGTAAAATAGATTCTTGTTGTGTAAGTCTTTGAAATATACTATTTCAGCTGTCACAACAAAGGTGGCAAGAACTAGACTTGTGAGTATCCCCTTCAGTAGTTTTAATTTCCACAGGAATATGGTGTGATCTGGAGTGATAATGGGCCATGCATTCAGTTAAATGAATGCAGTGAAGCCAGAAATAATCCACACAGGAAGCATAGCTCAGTGAGTAAGATGGTCAAATCCAACATGTGAAGGGCCACCATGGCTAACCTTCGGCAGAGACAGGCACACTGAACACAGAAGCAACACCAGCACTAGTGAAAATTCAAACAAGCCTTTTTCAGCACTCTTTTTGAGACCTAAACTAACAATAATGGGTGAGATGTTGCCCACATATCTTTGCTATTTTGAGAAATGAAACATTTGTGATATCGTTAATGACTTTGTCCCCCGCAAAAAAAAAAAAGTTTATATGTATTTATATATACTGCTCAGTTGTTTAGCCCTTTAAATTATAGGTAACAACTGGCTCCACACTTTGTAATAGATGTGTTTTTGTGTTCATTATGTACAATATTTTGTTTCTGAAGGTAACCAATAACAATAAACTACTGTTATTTGTTTTTTCTCCAACGCATTCTCCGAGGCAATGCTGGCACCAGAAAGAGAATAGTGATACACAGATGAGGCTGCTATTCGTAAACAGCAAATCATGCATGGAGACAATGCCTCAGTTTTCTTGCATTTCTTTTTCTTTCTTTTTTTCATTGTAAAAAATACTTCATGCTCGGCCAAATGTGACATTATCCTGTTTGCGAATTTCCTGTGATGATGCTTTGTCAGAGATAATGACCCCTGTGGCATGAATACTCTTATTAGTTCTCATTACCAGCCACTCGAAAAAAAAAAGAGAGAGAGAAAAAGAATGCGATACGTGTGACTCTTGCCACTTGTTTATCGGGAGGCGGCCATCCGAAACTCGGCTCACAATATCACCAAAACCAAGGAGGGTTCTTTTGAGGGCTAGGATATAAAGCTCACTGAGGACTCCACAGACAGGGATTAGACAATGGGGGAAGAACTTGGTATGCTCACTGTATTACATTACAAACATGACCCATATTCGATGCTCTATGTCTATCATGTGTATGTGTGTGTGTGTGTGTGTGTGTGTGTGTGTATGTGGGGGGGGGGGTTATGTGTCTGTATTTTGCAGGGCAAATACCTCTCACAGGATATGATGAAAGAACTTTAAAACCTTGTTCTCCTTGATATGAGAAAGCAATATGGAATCTGTATTCACACCCAGGAGCTTTAAAATTGGTTTTTCCATCACAATACAAAACTTGACTTTATTTCCCTCTGTTCACACAAGGCATGCAGGGTAAGTCATCGCGAAGTTTACAACATAAAAACAACAATAAAAAACAAGCTAGAATGAACAAGAGAAACTTCGCTTGGCTGCAAATAAAGCAACTTTGAATTTCTAGACTGCCTCCATGCCCAAAACAATAAGGGCTTTTTGATTTCATGTCCAGAATGTGGACTGCCACATGATGATATCATTTGAAGAATGAACTTCACTTTCTCTGGCATGTAAAGTACCAGGATCAAGAACATGGGTATGAAGAATATGACAGCCTTCTCAATTCTAGGATAGATAAGTTATATAATTGGATTTAAGAATCAGGCCAGCCAGGGGGGCAGGAGCCATGAGCTCACCACATAAGCATGTTTATACTAAAAAATTGAAATGGGTTGTAACTGTATGGACGTAATGAGTGGACTGCAACCATTTGGCACCACGGGAGAACGAGAATGGCTCCTTTTCCACTCATTCAAAAAGTCTCTACAGGAACAGTCTCGACCGGAACATGACCCCATGCATCTGAATGTGCAGACCTACTGTGGCGATTGAGTTCCAATGCAAGATTTTAAGAATAGATGGTTTCTCTGCATGCTGTTCACACATTGCACAGAGCAAACTATCACTTGGTAATTTAAACAAAAATCAGGCTGGACTGATTTTACGCATCATGATGCATATTGCAAGTTAACCATTTGTTTGTGTGCACTTGTCAAAACACAAGAATTAACAATTTTTGCATCATGTCGCAAAAACCTGATAAAAAATGTTAATTTCGAGTGAGCATCTGTAGGAAAACAGCCTTCAGCCTGACAGGGGCTTACATGTTTTCTCAATGGATTACATGCTCAGCTCCACAACTGAACATATGATACTAGCTATTTCCTCTGTAATCATCACTTCTTTCCTACACTTAAAATTACGGTACAGTGGTTATAAGTAATCCACGGGTCAAGAATGAATGCATCAGTGTGAATGAATACATCCCATACACTGCAGTAGTCTTCAGCTGCCATAACATGAGCTCTGCTCAATTCATGGACTTCCTGATTTTCCTGAAATAATACCAATACTAGAATATAATACTCTGCATATCTAAGATAAACTTTGTAATGCATAATAATTCATAAAACTTATTAAACACTATGTAGCCTTAAACAACACTTACACTCTCACTTAATGTCAAATTTCAGAATGCAACTGAGGAGTTTAGCTTTAGTTGTTTCAAATCAAAATATAAAAGGGAGAAAACATATTAGTCTTTTGTCATAATGTACATCCTTGGGACATTATAATTATACTTCACAAAACATGATAACGATGCCATTTGCATGCACAGATAAATAATGTCGAATTCCAAATGCCAATACACAAATTTCTTATGATATTATCATAGTAACAAATTACGATACACACAATTTCAAATATTTTTATGGCATTTCAAATGACTGAGCTCTGCCTTTAAGAGTCAGTCAGCATGCTACAGTAGGTGTCTGGGTTTGACGAGATATGGCTCCATGATCCTAGACAAACATATATAAATATGCTTTTTTAGTAAAAAAAAAAAAAAAAAAAAAACTGTGTTAGAAGCATGTCTGGCTGGAGAGTACACCCACGCTTTCGGTTTGGTTGACTTGGTATCCATTACTCATACACCAACTCTGGTTTCCTACTCCACCCAATCAAAATTTCTGCAGATTCTCAGAATAGTTTAACACCCACAAAAAGTGAAACAATTGGTAACTTAAAAACTGGAACCAATGAGACAGAACATACTGTAAGTCTCAGATGAGTGAGGAACTGAAGCCATTCTGGTTCTGATCTCCGAAGATACTAAAATACAGTCATGCTCTACATATTCCTTGGATTAGAAAAGTGAAAGCAAGCATTTTCTTTGTTGCTATGACGACAGAAATCAACATTAAAATATGTGTGAGGTATGTCCTTTTTGCTCTTGATCGAACAACAAGTTGTCAAATCAAAGTGCATAAGACATAGGAACAGGTTACTTCATTTGAGTGTAAGCATATTGTGCATTAATTTACGGATGTAACATAATATGTATTTAGTTATTTTTCTAGCACAAGCAATTTTGCTGGCTGCAACATATAATTTTTCACTCTGACCAAAACTACATTCAAGCTGTGTCTGTGATACTTAAGAAGTACTTAGGAAGTGCAGCCAAACCAACAAACTGAACATCAGACAAACTGTTCGTCCTTATTTTCAATGATGGTAACTAAGATCCCCGATTGCTACTGTGCAAACAATGAAAGAGGAAAATTCCACATCTCGAAACCAATTGATGTGTCTTCCATATTCTGTTGTATGGGATGCAATTTTAATGTCATTGTAACCTTGACCACATATGGTCATAGTCATCTATTTCTTAGATGCCTTCCCATTCTCAAGCCTTACAGAGTGATGTGCTTAAGCTGCTATGTTAGAAGACATCTTATAATCTTAGAGACATCTTATAATCTGATTACGGTATGACCTTCATAGTGTTCCATTTGTGATCATCCCTTGCTGAAGTTAGACTTCATGAGACTTACTCCTGAAATAGTTATTAAAGGTCAGAAGTTGGCTGACTGCTTCCTACTCATGGCTGCCAATATTCAGACATCAAACTCAAGGAAATTCCATGGAGCAGTAATTGAAGTCCTTGTGTATTTTATGATCTTAATGGGAAAACATGATGATGAGGATAATGATGATGATGATAATTATTATTATTAATATTATTACTATTATTATTATTATTATTACCATTAATATTATCATTATTATTATTATTATCATTATAACTATTATCTATAATAATCATTATTGTCACTATTATTATTAATGGTATCTTTATTCATCAGACAAATATTATTCTTTGCAGCCCAAGGTTGAATTGCAAATGATTTTACAAAGTAAGGGGTAGGTCCCAAATATATATAAAGTATGTTAACACAATACATATATTGCATTTTGACAAGTTTTGATAAGTTTTCCATTCTGAATGTTTGAATGGTACCCTCCCCCCCCCCCTTATTGCTCATTAAAATACATAAAGACTCTGAAAGTATAGGACAGATGTCCCGTGTATAATGCCGAGTGGATAAGATGTTCACTGTCAAAAAAATAAACAAACACCAAAAACAAAACATGAGTTCAAAGTTTCTTTGACCTTGGAATTCTGCCATTCTACTATCTGGCAACATGACAATGCCTTTTGATGAATCATATGGAGTCCTGTTATATTTAGTCTTACTTCTGGTGTCAGTCACTCAGAGTTCTTTATACGGATGTAGGCTGTTACACTGTACTCTTGATCATATGCTGTGAGGGGCAAGTTCTTTTAGGTTTTATGAACCATTATCATTTCTGTACACAGGAAAGAAGGATAGATAGAAAAGATATCACTTGTGAGAATTGTCAAACAAGTTTCTTCTGGATGACAGTTAAACAATCACAGCTTCTTTTTTTTTTTTTTTTTTTGAAGTTTTTACCTTCCAAGTGAACTGCTTCTTTTGGTTTCATTACCTACATCCAGTATGATACACATACACGTAGAAATAAGGTTAATCTGTCCTTTGAATTTGCAAGCATGTGCGAGACTCTATGGCAAGGGCGTGGCACCCTACCTGGTATTGTTACAGATACAAGAACACCTGGATGTCACCCTAGGGCTCAGACTTTAAAGCTGTTGGCCTTCTAGATTACCTTAATACTGATACCATAGTATAAAGCTGATAGTTGATACCCCTTTCAGACTTGGCAGTCTTGACCTGTTGCAGTGCATGACTATATCTTTGGTCTGAAATACCCCTTTGATGCACTCACATTGTATTACAGAAACAAAGCTCTGACGAAAGTGCAAGGGAGAGTTAGTGACTCTCTGCAGAGTACAGGATCCAATCTTTGGGTAACTCTTGGTAGTTTACCTCTCTTATCTTCTTCTTTTTCATCATCATCATCATCATCATCATCATCATCATCATCATCATCATCATCACCATCACCATCATCATCATCATCATCATCCCATCATTATAATCATCAGAAGCATGTGCATTTATAGGGTCTACATTGATTTACTTTTTGCAGCTGGGGAGAAATATATCACTGGTTACAAGCAGAAACATCCTGAAAGATATTCTTTTTTGTTTTGAATTGTTCCCCCCCCCCCCTTTTTTTTAAGAAACATACTCTGACAGGTATACTGCTGGTGTGAAGGGGTGAAACTGAAGTGAAATCTCATTGGCCACCACTGATACCTATAGGAAGAGTGATTAGGAGGGCTATAAGACAGGGGGAGTATCATGACCTTGTAGAGACAGAATCAGGACTAACTGCAGAAGCTCTTTTCAGATGTCTTTAATTCCTCTACTATTGTCCTGGTTAATCTGACATCTAATGATGCCCAGGGATGATTCCTGTGTGCTGCCACAGGTCACTGGGTCCATTGTATTGCATGCTACACTGTGGACATGATAATATGCTCTGTCGAAACATTCAATACATGTGATATACGATGTAGACCTGCCAATTCTTACTCAAAGTGGGAAATGAGAAATACGAAAAGAAATGATTTATATTTCATCTTTCCATTTAGACTGAAATGAACACTCACAAGGTCATGCAACTTAAAGGACAAGTTCACCTTCATAAACATAACGATTGAGAGAATGCAGCAATATTAGTAGAAAACATCAGTGAAAGTTTGAGGAAAATTGGACAATCGATGCAAAAGTTATGCATTTTTAAAATTTTTGTGTTGGAACCGCTGGATGAGGAGACTATCGTACTAAGGCTCATGATGTCATATGAGTACAACAGTATAAAGAAAATGTAAAGAAAATTCAACATTTTAACTCTTTCAACTCTTTCTAAAGGCAATGGGCATAATATTACCTATAACATATGTCAGTAACGAGTCAAGGGAAGGTGTACTTTTTTTCAAAAGATTAAATTTTGTGAAATTCTCTTTATATTTTCCTTATATTGTTGTACGCATGTGACATCATACACTGCAGTAGTCTTCTCATCCAGCGGTGACTGCACAAAAACTTCAAAAATTCACAACTTTTGAACGGATTGTCCTATTTTCCTCAAACTTTCAATGATGTATTCTACTAATATTGCTTCATTCTCTCAATTCTTATGCTAATGAAGGTGAACTAGTCCTTTAAGCAACAGAGAATCCTAAGAATTCTGGTTGACAGTGATGTGCTATTTAGGGGTGTGCTGCCTGAAAATTAAGGTTAAATGGTTGCTGTTTCACATGGGCTGATGGACAGGGATCCACAGTGAATGGAAATCGCATTGCAAATATCAAATTTTTCTGTCATGAGTGTTCTCACTGCAAATAGTCACAGCAAACTGCACACAAAGTCAGAATTTCAAAAAGGTACAAGTTTATAACTTGAATAATTGACACGCACTGAACTGGCTTGAAGTTCGCGAACAACTTTGCTGATTAGTCCGTATAGCGGAGTTGTCAAGTTCAGTTAGAGACTGTGTGACTTATGTGAACACATACTCTTGTCTTCAGCTGACTTTGAGTAGTTGCTGATGCTCCCAAGGAGGCATTGCCTCCCTGAAGCTCTAAAGTAGTGGGTTGTGAAATGATGAGAGGTAATTGTATAATTACCTGGGTCCTATGTGAGTGCAAATATCAACATTCTTGACCCTGTGGGTGCTGACAAATATAGGCCTACTTCTGGTAAATGAACACCTCAAATTGTACATACTGTAAAAGTAGAAATTTTCGCGGTGCTGAAATTTTTGTGCATTTTGCACAATCAGAAACTAGCGCGAAAATAAAAGCACGCGAATATTTTTGCTTGCCATATGTTTCTGTAGTTGATGTCTTGATACCGCGGAATTAACAACATGCGAAACTCTTCTTATCCGGCCGACAGCGTACACTTTTCCCTATCAAGAATCTTACATTATGGTATATGGTTCTGTGTTTTTGGTATATAATGCCATGAAAGGCAGTAATCTCCACTGGCGGTACCTGCAAATTTCTGCTTCCCACTTCAGAATTTCTCACAGACACTCGAAATGCATGAAGCAGGGATTATTGCACGCACAATTTTCATCACAGAGTGAAATTCACTTGCCTGCCAAAATTCTGCTTCTGCTCTTTTTTTTCACAGTCACAGCACAAACTTGGTGATGCTTCTCACTCAACACTGCCTACCATGATATTACAAAACAATAGAAAAACATGCTCAGTTTGTTGATGCATATTTCACCTGTTTCACCATTTTTGTTGTTGTTGTCTTCCAACAACATCTATCACAGAAGGAAAGCTGATCACACATCAATTTAGAGTACAAAGCTGTACAACACGAAGTGTGGTGAACCCACACTGTGAGCTTCACAGCTACCATACAAGGCCTGGAGAATGGATGTTATGAGACCTTTTCATGTATCACAGGGTAGCAGCAAATAAGATTAGTGGTAGACCAGGCTCCACAGACAGAGGCAATGCTGAAAAAAAAAAGTATTCTGAGCTATCAGACACAAAATTCTCGACACCACCACTATATGACCTCATCTCCGTTGGTAAAGCCGCCCTCAAGCCGCCCTCTGAAAGGCAGACTGAGGGCACGAGAGCCGAGGTCGAGGCAAGGTCATCCCAAGTTCAGCTTAGAAAGTGGGCATCCACTGGGCAGGACGGGGGCTGCAAACATTTCCACCACAGGGTCAAAAACCTATCTGGTATCGAGAAAAAAAAAAGGACCAAAGTTGGACCCCCCTTGGCAGCAGGAGCGCAGCGATACAGCTCCAGTGAAGTAACAACATGCAGGGTCTTCCTGCTGAGAAGAAATGTCAACACTTGAGAGCTTTTGACAACCGAGACCTGCGTATAAGTTGAGATAAAAACGATCATACACTTCTCAGCTTGGATGAACACACAAAATAAAAGACAGAACACCACCCATAAAAATAATCACTCATATCTCCCTGTGTCTTCTCAGTTGAGCAACAGATTTGAAGATTTTTTTTTTCTCTCACAGTCAAAGCAAAACATATATTGCAGCATCCATTTAATATTGTTAATGTTACTCTAACAGAGCCTCTTTGCACTAATTCTTTGTCCCTGTCTGTTTCACTATATCCCTCAAAAATCCTTAACACAGTACAAATCCAAAACCATTGAAACAACCTCCTACTATAATCCTCATCTCTCCTGATCCCTAATTATCACCCTAACCTCCCCAAATCCTGCTTTTAGCTTAGACCGCAAAGGGATTAGACAAATGGACAGATATATCACTTTTGATTCCAAATGACACTCCACAGACATCCAGGGGTTGGCTGCCTTGCAATCAGACAAAATTACTGATCAAGGACTGCTCAAAAGCTCTCAGACAAGACTACAGGCCTTGAATAGTACACTGGGTTAAACTGGCCAAGTTCTTTGCTGTGATATGAATTCAACACATGACACAATTCCTTATCTCCAGTGAACAGCTTTGCATGGGACACACAACAGTACAACTGTGAAAGTTCAATAACTGTCAACCTGCTGGAATGACTTCAAAACATCATAACATTTCCATGTAACAAGGAAATGCTGCCCCTATGCACCATCCTGAATTTAGACAATCAATATTTATGCCAGCATGCTATTGAGTACCATCACAATGCTATGACAAATATGATAAGCCGATTGTTTTGAAGGAAACTCTTAATTCTTCCATAATCGGACAAGTTGCACAACTTAAGTGTGATACCTCTGAAGGTGATTGAATTTTTAGTCAATTTAAACTTAACACTTGCTTCTCCTTCATCCTCCTACCAATAAATTGGTATGTGTCCTAATTTCTAACTGTGATAGGACTCAATTGAATACTTCTCTAAGTCTGGGACACTGACTTGCAAAATGTCCAATTTGGACCTTTGATTGACTGTTTTGACTTATTATCCTGAAACATCTCATTCAGTGGAAAGTACTTAATTGCGGTTTGATTTTTCACATTCGTCACTAGTTTGGTTAGATTTCATCCAACGCTCCTTCAATTCAAAATCATGGCTTTTTACCATAATCTGCGACCACAAATGCGATGGCCTTCAAAAACCTTGTTAGCATTATGACTGCATTAATTGTCATGAAATACATTCTTCTCATTTTAATTTCATAACACCTGGTACTGTCATGCCCAAGTTGTCAAGGCTACAAGAAACAATGCATGGCAAAACAAACAGACAAGACAAATTGACAGCACAAAGCATGAAGCACTTGAAGGAGATACGTCCGGAAGAAGAACGTGAGAGATAAATGGGTCATATCTTGTTCTCTTTCCATGCTACCAGGCAACCACTGCGACAATGTTTACCTGCTAAATACTTCTTGAAAACTTAAATTGGCGGTTACCGCTTGCTCAGGGGTAATTGTATGAGTTGCAAACATGACAGCTTTTCCGTTTTTACAGGTATTTTCTGTACGTGTGAGTGATGACCACACAAGGTACTGCTCCCAGGCTCTGAAACTGCTAGCTTGCTGTTTGATTGCTATGGGGTCGCAGCAATTAGCAGTCGATCTGTCAGGAAAAACAGATAGAGAAAAACTGTTCTGAAGGCACGAAATGTCTCATTAAGCTGATTAATGCTGTATGCTCAATTAGCATTTTACGAGTTGATTAAGAGCCAAGTCATGATCGCCTCCTTTCAACCTTCATTACCTCTACCCCTAGAGACAAGCCTGAAAACATACCCCTAGAGACAATTTTAAGCCTGGAAACGGGGCAAAGTATTATGAAATTAGTTCCTCAGTCGCATGCTTGTGGGCATTTTCCCTCAGGCAGTACTTCTGTGTTTTACTCTGGGAAAGAGACAAAATTACCACACTTTGAGCTCACACGCATGCTAGCCTTTTGTCAAGGCCCTCTCGCTGCACGGTGAAGAGAACCCAGCTCAGTGGGGTTGTGTGAGGGCCTTTTGAGATCTGCTTTGTATCCTTTTGTTAGGCCTTTACTTTACTGACTTTTGCTCCCGATTTCGGGGGCAAAAGTTGATGAATCTGCATGTCTGTCTGCCAAAGCCCAATTTGCATATGGCAAATGCACGCCACAGACCTCCATGGGTGGTCAGTGATGCATGCAAACATGGATCTACAACCATGATGCGAACAGGCCGGACAACGCCAAGACAGAGGATGTGGGGGGCGCGGCATTCCATCGGTCGACGAGAAACTGTTAATATGACTATTCAGTAGAGTTCATCTTACAGCAAAAGGGCCTTGACAAAAGGCTAACACGCATGCTTGCAGGTCCAACAAAATTTGTTCCTTCTTCGCCCAGCTGCGCCACCATGATGAAACTTCAAGGCCTACCACAGTCAGACAGAGAGAGAGAGAGAGAGAGAGAGAGAACATGCCTGGAACAGAGATGACCATGAATTTTAAACTCATTCCGTCACATTGAACTAAACCTATGAAAGACAGCCCTAGTCTTTCATCAAAGACCCTAGCCACACAGACAATGAGCACAACTGCAATTGTTGTGTTGGTCGCGTTGGGCCAGTACCATTTCACCTGACTTGATCGCTTTCTTCGCTGATTTATACATTGTACTTAATATAAGAACAAAGATGTACTTAATTATTCAATCATCAACTCTTCTTCAAAATATCTCCCCTTTTGGCACAGGGATACATTTAGGCCTAGAGTTGAAAATGACTGGAAATAAAAAAACAGGAGAAGATGACTATTAAAAAAAATGGGTAAGCTTGCCAAGTCTTTCCAAGAATTACTGGTCATCTTGAATCTTTCAATCTCTTTCACTTGAAGTCCCAAGGTTCTCCTTTCCATTGTCATCAACTTTATCAAATTCTTGGCACAGACTGCAACCCATGCAATCTCTCCAAAACCTTTCACTTTTTTTGTTTGTTTGGTATTTTTCTTTGGTAGGCTAGCTGTCTATATCCATATTGTGACATTTTCATTGAGGTCTATTTCTATTAATCTTTGGTGATTAAAGCCAAAAAGCAACAGGCCTGTTGCGGTAAACATGACTTCTCTTTGGCACAGAAAAAAAAAAATCTTTGAACACAGTAATTCTTTCCTTCACTTCCTGGAAAAAAAAAAAGAAAGATCTCCCAAGTTATGCAGAATTTATTGAATTCTTGTGTTCTGAATCTCATTTATTCAAGCCGACGTGGCTAATTACTGGAGTGGTTTGGTGCGGTCGTAATGGAATTTGCCACAATGCAGGAGGTGATGGTTATTCTTGGACAGAAAATCAGCATCACAGAGAGACCAGACGGAGAAGCGCAAAACATCCAGGAGGAACTTCTGACGGCTGACACCAATTAGCGGGAAGATGAAGTTGGGGTGGATGCGACCTGCTGGGAAGCCGGTGGAAAAACTCCGTGGGAGTCTGGTGGCAAATCTCCGTAACAAGCGCATCACACTGAGCAACGAAAGATGAAGGTTTCTTCTAGTCCCTCCCCAACTACCAACACCACCACCACCAGATCCTTCCCAGGCGATCCCACCAACCATTTTGTTGTCTATCGAGCCCATCCCACACAGACGTGATGGATGAAAAAATTTCTGCATCAGCCCTATACACGTCACACATGACATTATGCCCTAAACCTCCACCGCCACCACCAAACCACCAGGTACGCATCGCAGGGCCAATATGGAGAATAATGACTGTGACATCCCCCTCCTCTTCACTTCAGTCCAACTTCGATGCATCTCCTCATATCACGATTGTGGCTATTCCTCCATCTCGACCCTATTCACACCTGAAAAATTGAATGGCGGTGTTCAGAAATATCAATGCTGTTTTTCAAAACAAACTCTGCTTCTCCCTTACTGCAGATTACGAAAAATATTAGTGTTTCCTGTTTTTCCACTTGCAGGTTCCATTTTAATGCTACTACTATCCTTAAAAGTTCACTCTAAGCCTGTTTTCTCTGGAGCTCTAGACCTCTCTTTGATATGTGTCACAACCCCTAATGGGCATTGCACTATGAAGGGAAAAAATACTTGGCATTTCCTTTCCCTCCTATGAAATATTGACATTAAAGTGACGAGGCAACAGGTCTAATCATTTAATGAATGCTTTGCAATCGCCTATGTGTACAGGCACTGCAACACAATCTGTACATCCACTTTCACAATAGTAATGCTTGTACACGTACTTTTGTATGATCTGAATTCATTTTACAAAATCAAGGCAAAAATCTATCATCAACAGCATTATATCTTACCTATAGAATATATGAAATATCTATATAGGCCCCCTATGCATAATGTGCTTGATCACATCAAAAATACATGTACCTCTTAAATAGACTATATCAGTTTTAATATCACATGATTTAAAAAACTTTAAATCAAGCACCACGAAAAAAAGGCAGACAAACATGAGCTGTCCCTTGTCTGCAACTGTTTGTCCATATGAATATGATTAGGATCATAATATGTACTCCCCCGAGCTGGCAATGTTGACCAACATAATTCTGCCTTTGTGGAGCACAAACATGAATTATACTTGTGCACTCACAGAGGGGGAGACATAATTTCAAAGGTTCTGAACCAGGGTTCATTCTTACCGGAAGGGAGCTGTTTGCTGTTCACCAATACCAGGCCTTTATATGCTTCCCTTACATTCAGTTCTAACGATATTAAAGGGATGGCGTAATTCTGGTTGAGATGGGGATTCAGGTCTTAAAACTTTTCGTGAGATAATCAGAAAACACTTATGAAATATTAAAGAACATAAAATGATTCTAAAAGCATATAAAAATTTATTTGATAAAAATTGATTTTGAAATTGCTGAGAAATCCAAAAACAAAGTTAAACAAAGGGGTCACTTAAAAGGTGTGTCCCACCTTTTATAAGGACCATTTTGTGTTTGGATATATCTCAGCCATTTCAAAATCAATTTTCATCAAATAAACTTTGAATCCCTGGCTGTGTTAGAATTACATCCTCTTTTATACTTCATAAGAGGTTTCTCATTATTTCACACAAAAAATTGGAAGCCTGAAGCCCCATCTCAACCAAAACTATACTAGTACCACCCACCTCCCTGCTCGTACCATCCCTTTAACCCAAACCAAACTGAACTATAAAAGAGGACCAACTGCAAACTATGACATCACCCCCCTCAAAAAAAAAAGTGCACTGTAAGAAAGTACAGCTATGTGAATACACAAAGTGACTGTGAACTTAATGGTTATGTTCCTCCTGAAGGAGTAAAAATAGTCAAGCAAGATGACTGGGCATTTTAAGTTTGTGAGGTTTTTTTTTCCTGCTCACCATTTCAAGTTTGAGGACAACAGGGCCTACTACATCTGCACCCAATGTACTTTGCTATATCTATCATGGGTTCAAACATATCAAACTCAACATGAGAGGGGAAATGTGTTGATGTGGAAGAAATTGTAGCCTATCGACTCCCCTCTGACAAAGCACTCAGACGAAAGATGCAGGTGGCTAGACTCTCAAATACAGACATATACAGGGCATTCAGATGCAAAAAATTTATACTAGAACGGTATAGCTATACCAAAACGGTATAGCTATACGATGAATTTATACGTCTGAACGCTGCCTAACGAAACGACGTATAATGAAACGATGTATAGCGAAACGACGGTCAGAGCATCGTTTCGAACTAGAACTCAATAACGAATCAGCATTCCATTGTGTGGATTGTGCGTCTGAACGTATGGCGACCATAGAACGGTATAACTGGGCGGGGCTTTTAACGGGAGCGAGCACGAAAGGTGACCTTGTACCTGTCACTCATGACCATAACAACATGCACAGTGAGAAACTGCACATCTGTACAACGTTTTTCCGGAATGGTCAAAATTAGCGTCTGAACGGTCTATCAGCTGTATGATGATTCTTTATACATCGTTTCTTTATCGAGTTTTGGTATAAACTGGCTTGCGTCTGAATAGGGGGATAGGCGCGGTGATACGGTGCAATTAACTCGCCAAAAGATACGACCTCGAAACCTCATTTGCATAAAGTAAACAGCTTGTGTACACAAAACCGCTGGGGAAGCGTTGCAGGACAATCACAATATTTCACCTCAGAAGCCATCAAATGATTAAATCTATACAGCAAAGTTAAGGAGAAACTCTTCTCTAACTAGCAATGCTAGTTATTTGGGATTTTATCGAGGATAAGCCTGTGAAAATATCGTCAAAACTTAGCTTCCAAAACAGAAAATTTGGTCTCTAAACGAGTGTTATTTTCTCACATTTTCCTTCATTGCCCAAAAATGAAAATTCAGTATATGACTTATGGTGTTGGTAGTATATTCATACTGTGTTCCAAATATCTTTTCTGTATCATTTGGTGCACAATTATGTCGGGGAAAAAAATTGAGCTCACTGTTACTTGTGACCCACTTAAAATCCATAGCATTTTCTCCCAAAAATCATATGAAGGATGATATATCCATATTAGATATATGTGTGAAGTTTCAAGGGATTTGGTGGTAAAATAAGGGAGATACGAGGAGGTGAAACTTTCTAGATTTTTTGTCCTTCCCTCCGCATAGTGCTTCGATGACCGTTGCGAATTCAAAATCTTTGGCCTCTTATTAGTGAGTTCATTGCACCATATCGCCGGGCCTGCATAGGACCCATCAACATGCATCTGGATGGGTTTCCCTGCCACAGTCATTGCTAGCTTAGGTAAGCTTTCAATGTATGCAAAATAAAGTTTGTGGGATAAACATTGCAAGTCTGTATATTTATGTGAATATGCATCTCCTCCTCATGAAATGTTCCCACATGAAACAGATGATTTTGTCTCTCACTTTGTCATTCTTGAATAATATGATCCTGAATTTAGGTTAAGACTATAAAAAGTTTTGTTCTTTCCAAGACACTCTGTCCTGTTGTTCCCATTAAGCTTCTTTTGATACCAAAAATATGGCTAGTTTTATCAGGGCATGTACACTTTTTAACATCAACTTACTTTATGAGGCATGCATTCGTATTATAGTCATCTGCACAATTGGCAAGTAAATAGCAAATCTGTGAACCCCGCACCACTAAATTCTTGTCATTACAGTAGATGTGTGCATGTCTGCTCTAGATATTGTAGAAATACCATTTCAAGCATTGCATTGTCTCTGATATTCAATATCTCAAAGTTACCGCTGGTATTGCAACAATTCTGTCCGGCCACTGCACTCTTGCCAGAAAATCGCCCAAATTGCATCCGAGCAAAGGCCCTTTTTTGATACTCAATCGCAGCGGAGAGCGATATTTTACGGTTCTCCACCTCCGCTAGTTGAGTGATATCAACAATCAAACCGTGCAGGTGCTTTATGTCCGGAGGGAAACAGATTTGATTTAAAAATGAAGACTTGCGACTCATACCAGCATCTCATGTGCTTCAGGAGACAAGTACCATGTAACATGCCAGACAGGAGTAGTATTTGCAAGTCCTATCTTTCTTGTGAGAGTCCAATACTGTGAAAGACTTCAGGTCTTCCTTTAAAATTCTACATCACATTTCTACTGGGGAAGTGGATGCAATGTTGTGCATGATTGTACAAATAAAATAAATGTAGGGAATGTGGAAAAATATATGAAACCATAAATTGAATTGATAAATGAGAGCAAGCTAACTGAGCAAAGAAAAAAAAAGTTGATTAATAAATATAGAAACATCATAAATTATACATCATAATTGTACTAGATAGAAAGTGGTGCAAAATGAAACCAGTGTGAAAATGAGTGTGAGAAATTTCTGCTTGTTATGTAATGCTATATCATATATTTGATTCCACGAAAGTACAAATGTGAAATTCATCTTCACTGGCTGAGCATGAAAAATCAGTTGCTAAAAAAATCTTATAGTATATTATGAGTTGATTTTTCTCATCAGAGACTGGGAAATTATCACACGAGGCAAGCTAGTCTCGACTGCATCAAAAGGACCACCTGAAGTCTATGGAACTGCTACACCATACCCTAACATTTTCAGATTTCTATTTTGTTTTGTGAATATGTATTATTTTCAATATCCATAAACTTTGCCCTTTTGGGGCATTTGCTTTTGTTTCATTTCAAATCTCTTCTTGACAGCACAGGCTAGAAATTTGGTACAAGGGAAACCAGAGCAAACAAGCCACACCAGTGCACATTCCTTCATGTACGCAGCATTTCTAGACATAGTTTGCATATAATATAGAGGAGAAAAGTGTCAATCAGACAATTTTTTTTTCACACAACAGGAGCATTTCTTGATATGAAAAGAGCTTTCTGTCACATATCTGAAGCCAACTGTCATAAGAGAAGACTCATTTGTCAAATGACAGGTGTCATTCATCACATGACAGAAGCCTTTTGTCACATGATAAGAGCTTTTTCGTCACATGATAAGAGCCTTTTTATCACATGATGACGGCCATTCATCTCATGAACAAATATTGACCGACTGGATGCTTGAAACAATTCTTTGAATTAGGGGAAGAATATCATACCTGAATCAAATTACATTTTCACTTTCATTGCACACAAACCACGAAGCATACAAAGGCAAATAAGAACTGTTGAGGAATTTGCAAGCCCAACTGCAAATTTAAAGAACTTGACCTTAATTTGATGTTAGATCATAAATGCAAGCAAGGAGAAAGTTTGTAAAAGAGAGCTGGAACCTGAGAAATGCAAATAGTATTAGCAACGGAAAACTGAATGTCCAAGAAAAAGTATTGAATGTTTTTTTTCTAAATGCTTGGTGACAGGGCTTCTCAGAGATATATTATTCTGGACTGCCTGTGTCAGTTAAACTAGCTACCCGAAGATCACAATTAAACATGATCACCTTTCCCTCATAAAAAACAAAACCTTTATGTCAGGTATAATGTTCCTATATACCTTATGTATGCCTTGGACCTAACCTTACTCTCGTTTACATATCATATCTTCTGTGAGCGGTATACAGTTAGTTATAGAGCTAAAGAGTAACTTTGAGCTCATTTGGTCTGGTGGTTTCTTTAAACTGCAGACTGACTTTAAGGATTCCCCCCAGGACCCGACAAAGTTGGATTATGGTCTCTTGGTAACCACTTTTGCTTTGAGAAGTAAGCCAGTCGGTCTAGACTGGTGGTTACCATGGTGATGCCACTGAGCTTTCTCCCCCTCCCCCCTTTTCATATCATATATAGAAATCTCAAGCAAATCTCTTTGAGGGGGTAAAAAGTGCGGGAGCTCTACAGCCTGACGCGACACTTTGGAATGCTAAACCAACAAATTACCAGTAATCTTTAAAGGAGCTAAAACTTGATGAAAGATGATCTCCTCTTAATTACATGATTAACATCTCCTTAAGGGGATATATCTATGAAGACAGAGTGGATACATTTTACTATTAATCATTATCATTAAATTTAAGATTGGAAGCCAGGCAGCCTAACAATGAGCCCACTGCATCACACACTCAGAAAAAAAATGTCATCCGAAGAACCCTTTATCTTTACCCTACCTAATAACTCGTGCTTAATTTCCACTGGGAAACCTTAGATGTTTTTTGCTCATTTGAAAGGTATCGAAAAAATCCCTTGCGAGGGTAAGGTTTCTGTTCATAATGCCTGGGATCCAAAGTTTTAGGATAAGACATGTATTCCAATGTCTTAAAAAAACAAATCAGGGTCTAACATATGTCCTTACCTGCATAGGAATGTAAAGAGTTTATTTGATACTGCCTTTCATCAGCTTCTACTGAGTTGATGTATGTCTGTGGCTAGTCAGCCACATCACATTCTATGCAGGGATTTACTATACTGCATTACTTATCACTCAGAACAATGATTGAAGAGCAACTATACATAGTACAGCAGAGATGCTCAAAACTATAGCTTTTGTGTTCTGGTAGGCAGTTCTTTGACAGGGGGTTATGCTCATGTCAAAACAGCCTCAGTAACCAGGTGATCACACGTATGGGGGGCAGCTTACCTAGGAATTCATCGAATCCTTGCGAGGGCGGGAGATACTCGCCGCCCCGCCCCACCCCGAGGTGCCACTTGCCCACCATGGAGGTGTAGTAGCCCCGCTGCTTCAGCATCTCGGCGATGGTGATCTCACGGTGGGGCAGGCCGCCAGAGGAGGTGACGTTGAACACACCTGGGTAGATGCCAGACCGCATGTGGTAGCGTCCTGTCAGCAAGGCAGCTCTGGGGAAATGTAGGCAAGATCACGAACAGAGAGAATTCCTATAACTCTATCATCCAATGACAACTGGAAACCAGAATGAAAATACTTAACATTCACTTTATCTACAATAAGTTCTTCTCACACTACTAAGATGTAATGAGATATTTGAAGACATAAAAATAACACAAACAAACTTGTGAAAATCTGTAAATTGATAAAAATTTAATTCAGTTTTTGTCATGCTCTTGCACTGAAAAATCAAAAAACTGATTGCATTGTATAATTGTGTATGTGATCGTTTCGCTACCCCCTTAGCTATAATTTTCTAATCATACAAGCTGCAAAAAGTGATGTCATGACGTGATTCCTAAGTCTGTTTCGCAATAACTACCAATATAAAGAGAGAAAAGACAACTTATAACTGAATCAAAATGTTATTTGAATCTTAATTCCACATCACTCTCGCAAACATTAGTTTGCCATCAAATGTATCATAGTATTAAATTTTAGTTTCAGTCATATCACTGACAGGAAAATTGCCCATAGTTTTGCACAGAAGTCTGCTAGTCCCATGGGCTCATTTCTCGAAGGTGCAGGTACAAATTTAAACCAGGGTTTATGCAAATTTCTTCTGCATAAATACGATTGACAGATTGTGTACGCAACATACGTCCACAAACAAACATGTGTTAATATGCGCATGTCAAAGGTACGCCTATTTCACGCTCATTTTAGACCATGATCTAAATTTGTACCATGGTCTAGGCTTAAAACCACCTTCGTGAATTTGGGTCATTCAAATGCTGCTACTGTCGGAGAAGCATTGCCCAGTGCTTGTGTCTGGCAAATCCTTCCACATAAATGTCAGTGTTTAAATATTTGTTTTTGAGCTCATATTCTGCTCTATTCAATGGCCTGAGACACAATATCTGTTTGCGGCTCTATGTCTATCAATCATACTGTTTGCACAGGGCCACAAAGGAGTGAAACTCTTGAGTTTTAGAACCGCCGAGGCATTAACAGAAGGATTACTTCACAGAAATATTCACCAAAGAACAAATATCTGTAAAATACTCTCAGGGTGTAAAGGATTGGTTTCATATCATTGCAAACAACCAAAAAAAAAAAAAAAAAAAAGAAGGAAAAAAAGCAGAAAGGAGAACCTCTTTGTATTTTATCAACAACAACAACAAAAAACATTAACCCCTACTGTGCTTTGTCTGCGGATTAGCATGACAACTAGAAAATATTTCTTCACCAATTGATAGATGTCTGGGAACTAATTGCCAATGAATACAATAGAGATTATCTAATCCCCTTAATCTTCACTGCATCACCACCGCTTGTCTTGTTGGACTAATCACAGCACTTTCTTTTAATGCTAAAGTAGGCTGAATTACTTACAATACATTGTACAAGCGGGTAAAGTTTGGAGGAATTATCTAAATGCTGATGTTTTAAAAAGCATAGCTCAGTGCCTGGGCACTTGTTTTCAGTTTTAAACATTCCAACTGTAGCAGCAGACAATTGCTATTTCATCAAATCGGTGATCAGAAGCAAAGATTTAGAAAGTATCAAGTGGTATCAAGTACAAATCACAAACTGCATTTGCATATAAATGAAAGTGGAAGTAAATATTGTGTAGTCAAAGTGGTAGAGATATAATAGCATAAACTTAACCCATTAAGGATGAGTCCCGAGTGTGCTCGGGCAGGTGTCTATGGGAAATGCGTGTTGTAGCAAAATCAGTCTGTCCTCATTGGGTGAACAATGACCGTTGAAGAATTTTACACAGACCCACAGCTAGGCTCATTATCTTATTGCAACTTCTACCCAGATTTTTCTCAATATCTTGTTCCACATACCAAGTGACCTAATTAGCTGATGGTAGCATCCATCAAGCAACAAGCTGTTAGTGGGTCGTCATAAATTTATGCTCAACATCAGCATTTAGTCTGATCATTAGCTCCATGGTCTCATAAAAAGTTAATGCAGCACAGGAGGAAAGTTTCTATTTCATGATAACGATCCCCTTGGGAAACTATTCACGTACCTCCTTATTAGCTAAACTGCAGAACAACACAGGGACATTACAGTCATAGGTCTCTCTGAGTGTCCAATATAGATTAGAATGTTCTAATTCTTAATATCTCTCAATCTCATATCCATTTATTCTCATCTTCCTTTCTGCTTTTTTTTTGTTTGTTGTTGTTGTTGTTGTTTTTTTTTCTTTTTTGAGGGTTTCTCTACTCATTGCTCCTAGCTCTTATTCGACGAGCAAATTACAAACAGAAAATTTCCTTACAGGAATCTTTTCATCATGGTGTTATACACAGGGCATTCAATTCCAACAATAATACCCGTGATCGGAACGTGAACACGAGCATCAAATCCTCCCCAGGGCGATACCTATCAATCAAGCGCTGATCCTCGCACACTTCTGAAATTGTCGAAATTGGGCTGGCTCGAGAATACATATCTATGCCTGTAAGACACGGAATATTATTTACAAACTACATCTCTCTCTCTCTCTGGTACTTTGAGACGGAATATGACCCCAATCACTTTGGCTGTGGTTTGTGCATGAAAGGTTTGAAAGTGCATCATCAGCCAGCTGTTCCGGAGTCTGAAAATGGACATCCTTGAGAAAGTTGGAGTACTTTGAACTAACAAACAAAACATTACATGGAATATATAACCTGCTGCTATCTTTTAAGGCTCAGGAATGCATTACTGACATATAACCTCCACTGGGCTAAAGTCATTCTGCCTATAATAATGTCACACAAGTTTATGTGTTTCTCGTGGAGGGTAACTTGTAAGTGTTATTATTTAACCATCTTTTAATATGCCAAACCAATACTTCTTTTGTGTTATTTTCATTCATATGATATCCTGTATATTTGTACTATCCATCCATATCTTATCTGTCTCTTTTCTTTCCATCTTAAAACCTGATGTGCTGTCAAAAAAACCCAACAAACAAACACACGATGACACTTGGATATGATAAAATAGGATGTATATTATATCAACACATTAGATGTTTATGGTTTATGTGTAAACTACATTACCATATCACTGTGAAGTGTTTTCTGAGTCAATAAGTTATCTACACTACTCTGGTGATATAAACCACACAATGCATTGTACTCTTATCGAATATATATCTCAAACTGTGGTAATCATTGTTTGAATTTGGCAATAAATTAAATTAATGCAAATACAAAATCCAAATGCCGATAATTTGATAAAATGATAATATTGTTTCATAGCAGAAAACTCTTACATTTTTCCAGCTGATCTTTTTCAACCAAAGAGAGAAAAACGAGCTTAAGAGAATTATATCCCTGAGCATCCTGCATAAATATTCTTTTTCTTACATTACATCCCATAATAAATGTAAACACAATAATAAGCATAAATATGCTGTTTTCTGTATGAATACTGGTGCAAAATCCATCGACATTTTACAACCACTGCGGCTTCAACTTTTGCCCATGCGGTGGCTGATCTCTTTGACACAATGGCCCACTTGAAATCAATCTTATCACCTGCCATACCACAAACAGAAATTATCAAAATACAGATCTAGATAAGATTATCATACATCCTTCCATCACAGCTACTTGCAGGGGGGAAAATTCCAGAGAGGATCATAAGCGGCTTGTCTGTCCTTATAAATACTCAAGCCTCGGGGATAAGGAACATGGATTTTGATGTCTGCTGTGATCAAAATTAGCCTCAGGGATGTGGACGGCTCTTGGAATACCCAGTTGTTGACCTCTCAGCTGTTGACAAGCCCAAATTACTTCCCCAAAATCACTACAAATGGGCATGGGCGGATCTGACATGGGAATATTATGCATTCCAGCACAATTCCATATTCATTGCAACCCACTTAATCTGTATTCACTTGTTTATTGTGTCTGCTGGATAGCCAGATCTGTCAATGTTATCACCAAGATCTGGAGTGCCCACAAAAAATGTACATGTATAGTTTGCAGCCAGAAATAATTAGATTACTTTGTGACAAGAAAAAAGGATCAGTAATGTAGGCCTATTCATCAACAGCCTTGGGAGAATCAACACTACGCATGAGTGCACAGCAAAAATAGAATTAAAAAAAGAAAGAAAGTTGAATCCATGCATTAAATGAAACAGGAGGAATGAGGAAATAAACACTAGAGCAATTTTTGGACCCACACACTAATGATGAAGACTTTATGAAGTGTTGTGCTTCTTCATCAAACACAAGATTTAATAGGCACCTAAAAACAGTTTTTGATGGATAACGATATAGCAGTTACTTAACTAAGTCTTTGTGTTTTTTCCCTCCATGTTTTGATGGATAAAGCAATTATACTTATAGATAAAACTAAGTCAGTTTTTTTTCCTCTCTCTCCACGTTTCGATGGCAATATGGTCAAGTGTAAGTCACCGGAAAAAATGGTTTTAAGAAGAGCACCGTTTCCTCTTTCAGACTGGAGTATTGTCAACAGGTACAGCAGGGTGCACCTGTTGCGTTTCTTTGGTCTCAAAGCCTCTCCAAGGTTACACGATGATTATTTGAAAGGTTCGTGCTAATTTGTATCACGAGCCAAAAGTGCGGAAATATTGACTATGATAACAGCACACACAAAACTGTGTGTTTTCTCCCCAAATATCTGGCAAAGAGCTGACTTCAGGGCGGTAAATCTGGTCTTGTGGATGTCAATGATATATGGGGTCGTACAGCTTGGGGTCGATGGTCACACCATCGCCATTCTTTGTTAAGTTTCTTCTATCTTCAAGGATTCAAGGAGGCATGTGAGTTCACTGTTCTGATGAACAGAATGTAGATTGCATCATTAGAATTGTGAAAAATATTGTCAAACATGATAAGCAACAAAGATAGAATAGTAGTGACAATATAAGTGACCTTAGAAGGAAGTTTAGGTAAATGTGTGGTGCATTAAAGATGTCCCAAAGACTCATTCATACACAAGAAATATCGGTTTTTGGATCGCATAGCAAAAATAAATTTTCTTTGCAATCAATATTCTCACATGGCAAAAAACAAAGATCATTCAGCTGCAAGCAGAGCATTTTAACCTGTTGAAGACTAGTTCCGAGTATACTCGCACAGATGTCAATGGGAAATAAGGCCTACACAGAGACTCCAACCCCAAGCACCTTCTAATCTGGAGATTCTCCCGCCCGAAACCCCTAGCAAACGGGAGACTCCAAGTTGATGTGTGCGAAGTTCCTAGGATTCTAGATGTTCTCTGGTGCTATCTAAGGCTTATTTTTTCAACATACGATAGAAATAAGTAAGAAATCCTTTCCACCGGGAGACACAGAGCCAGGGCGGGAGAAATCAAATCTCAAACGGGAGAACGGGAGATTGCGCAAAAATGGGCTTTCGGCGGGAGATCTCCCGTCGAAACCGGGAGAGTTAGAGTCTCTGCCTACATGTTATGGCAAAATCAGCTCATCCACAATCCGAACTGTACATATGAATCTATGACTGGAGCATGACTTAGGGCACCCTTGTGTGCAGACTTGTGTGCCCACTATTGTGACAAGTTGCACTAGTTATGGGCTTGAAAAACTTCATTTTGTCACACAGCATTTAGTCACACTGCACTTGGCAAATTACAGCATAGATTTCCAGAAAATCAAAATGGACTTGATTTTCACAATAGATAGCAATTTTTCTGTGTTCACAAACAAGATTTATCCCCTTTTGCATTGCTCTGCAATAGCTGACATTTAAAGACATTAGATTTTGCATGTATGTGAACAGGCCTAGAATCCCAGTTCCTGTGTCTCCAAGCACTTAATGTGTTTGTTGGCAGACTCAAGATTTTTGATAGTCTCATCATCATCATCAAAGCAGGAACAGACCCCTGTTCAGACGTAAACCAGTTTATACCACAACTCGATAAAGACATGATGTATAAAGGATCATCGTATTATAGCAGACAGACCGGTAAGGCGCTAATCTCGACCATTATGGAAAAGGTTGTTTAGATGCGCAGTTGTTACGATTATGACGTCGCCGCGAGTAACAGGTAGATGGTCACGTTTCTTGCGTGCTCCTATTTGAGCCCCACCCAGTTATACAGTCCTATGGTCGCCATATGTTCAGACGCATATGGACATGATGGAATGCTGATTTGTTCTCGAGTTCTAGTTTGAAACAATGCTCTGACTGTCATTTCGTTATAAGGTCATTTCATTGAATTGTCAGCGTTCACACATAGAAATTCATTCTTTAGCTAAACCATATTGGTATAAATTTTTCGCGTCTGAATGCCCTGTAGGCCTCCAAAGATTTTCCGTGGATGTCTGCTGAGAAAGCTGATATAGCTACCTACAGGAGGAGTGAAAAAATAGCTTCTCTCATCATCGATCCCTCCGAGAAGTTATCAAACTCTTCTTGACAATCTGCAACAGACTCTTTTCAATAAAATCATCTTATGAGAAGTTCTATGGCCATCAGGTTGAGTGAAAGGAAATATTGAATAGTGCTTTTATTGCAAAAAAAGAAAGTATTCCTCTCTTTGCCATTTCACTGGCCTAATAAATCCTGAAATTGCTATCATATCTCAGATGCAATAAATCCAAACATTTTTTTTTTTAACCCAACCAGACTCAGAAGGCATTTTCACATGATCACCAAGATGAAAGTCCAGGCCCATTCTTTTTTTTTTTCAATCACAAATTAGCAAGCTAATTCATTTCCTACTTTGGCTTAGCACACTTTCTAAACATTTTCTTTAAAAAATCCTAGGTTGCAATATGCAGCCAAATGCAGGTCACACATGCTAGGCATGATGGAATATAAATGTATCACTCTAATTTCTTGAAGTGAATTCACATTATCAAAAAATACAGTATATCCACAATTTCCTGAGTTTGACTAAAGAAATTTTCTCAATTAAATCTTTCAAATTTGTGCACTAATCAGAATTCACATTATAAGGCTAATTTGAAATCACATTATCAAATATCAAATCAGAAATAGTGAATGATTTCAAAACACTGGGCTGATGAGAAAAGGCCTAGAGACTGTGTATGTTCCCCTTAGCTGCCAGCTACCTTAAATAACAATCTCTCCTCAAATTGTGGTTTTCCTGTTTGTTAAAAGATTACCCTACAAACATGCTCTCTGGCAACTGTAAAAAAAAAAAAAGAAGAGAAGATGAGTAATTTGTTTCAGAGGATCCTTATGCATACACCTTGCAAAACATCCGGCACCTAACTGGAAACATTAGAGTATCATATGATTACAACCGCATTAACCTGCAACGTCCTTGTTAGTATGCCTTGGTATTGTACTCTAACTCTTACACTTGCTGAACCACAGGAGGCATCTGACTATATAATTGACCCCTGGGGTGTGATGTCGAGAAAGCATTGATAAAATATAAAAAAAACAGTGTCATAAATATGGGATAGGGACAAAGATGTGGCCATGAAATGGCAGCCATAAATTCCAGATATTGTTGCGGGATATTTATTGACACTGGGGGCTGTCTTGAGTAATGTAAACATATCATATAAAAAATACAGAGGATTAAATAACCTACAATGAGCCCAGAGAGAGCTAACCTGTGTAGTTCAACAGCTCGGCTAATTGTATCAGCTTACAAGGATCTCTATCATAAAAACAAGTTGCGGTTCACAAAAATATTTTACGTACTAGTCATCCTGGAAGCTGCATTGCATGCAGTTTGTACATGTACAAGGTTAAAGGGTACATATTGAAAAAGCTGGGGTGTTTTTTTTTTGCAAGGGTTTGATTTTCGTGATTTTTGTGAATCGCTGTATGGCCACAAATTCAACAATACATGAAAATATCGAGAATTGATAGCACTGGTGCTCTTAGGATAGCCTTGGTATCAAATCACAAAAAAAAAAACCCCACCATCTCGTGAAAATGACTGTGACCTCCTCATTCGCAAAAACATTGATACGTGAAAATAACAGCTTTTACAGACCATTCCATAGGAGTAACTTATTCTCAATCAACATCTCAACCTGCAGACCGGCGAAGCAATTGAGCGATTTGGTATAATTAGCAATCCGTGTTAAATAATCTATATTTGATATAATCTAGGTCTACTTCATATGAGAAAAGTGCATCTATGGCATAAAATCTGGCAAAACTGCTCACTTTGACACATGAAAATGAGGGACATCCCAAAGAGAAATCAACAAGATACATTGAAGTGCATTACTTGCACTTCAATGGGTGAAAATGATGCCTGTATTATAAGGCATTTGTATTGCATTGTCAGCACATGAAGAGAAATTTTGGTTTTCAGGGATCCTCAAGAGGAAGATGCAGAATTTGTCTGTGTCGTTATGCTAAACGTCTGATGCGGCGAGACTATTGTCTCTGCCAAGCAATACGTATGATGCAGAAAGACAACAAACAGCTGTAGCATCCCTCCTATATCCACTCGTCTTGCTTTAATCGTTTTCTTATTATCGACTATATATGAATCGGTAGGAGATTTTTCTTACGAAAACTGCCACCAATTTACCGTCAATAATAAGAAAACACTGACTAAAGCAAGACGAGTCGATATAGGCAGAGGATGCTTCGCGCACATCCACCGTTAGTAGTCTCGCTGCATCAGATGTATAGCTTAATAGCAAAGACAATAGTCCTGTAGCATCAGATGTTTTGCGTAACAGTAAAGACCAAAACTGTATCCTCCGTCTAGATTATAGGCTAGAGATCCTCCTGCAGGCTCAGGAGATAGACTTAGCAGCACTGCAGTCAAGCAATGCCACATACCATTTTTTTTTTACCTGTATGCTGGTGAATCTAAAAGTTTTGATCACAATCCCACTCACCCTGACATTGAACGGCACAAATGAATTGGAAATATATTCACTGCATTCATAGAGGGGAAATATGTGGGTGTTTCGTCATTGTCATATTTGGCAAACATCTTCAATAGGAACAGGCACAGCACACGTTTGTCATACAATTTGTAAGAACAGAGATTCAAGGCAATTGAATATTAAAAGCAAACTGGTGCTGCCACCAGACTGTGAAGTTGGCGGAAGACATCAAAGCTCCGTAGCATGAATCCATGCACTCATGTTGAAGTTGACTCTCCTATCAGAAATAGAGTAGAAACATTCCACATATTGATAGAATGTTGATACATTGTTCAAAAATAAAGGTTGAAACATTCCACAGCAGTACAAAATTAGTCTTCTACCATAATGATAATTAGTCATAACATCACAAATGTCATGGAATTTTCAAGTTCTATGCAGGTCCTGCCAATCACTGGTATTGGTCACATTCACAAAACTGAAACTGGTTTGTATGCAAACTCCACATGATAAACATCATGATTTCTGGTAAATATTAAAGTCATCAACTACAATCACTTTCCCAAAACTCCACAGTAGAATTACACTTTATTAACAGGGGTTTTTGTTCTCAATGGACCATCGCTAACTCATCTATATATAGTTAAGGAAATAAATACAGAGTAACTAAAAAATAGGAAATATACCAGTACTAAGTATTGCATTTCAGAGTAACATGAAACTGTCAGGCTACTAAACTGTGGGTTTACACTGAATACCAAAGATAAGTTGGTTGGAAAAGAAGTTGCTCATAGAAAGGACAATTTTTGGACTGATTCTTGAATGACATCTTTTGTGGATGGGTGGTCCAAAATTTGTTTCAATGATATCTGAAAGTTGATATTGTGTGGTTGCTGGATAATTGCTGATAATAGACTGGTTGCAAGTACAAGCACACAAATAATCCGTGTTGTTCCAGTACTATCATGATGTTATACATGTAGTAATGTTAAAGACTTGTAAGATTTTTGACACCATTGATAAATTCACTGTATGATAAAAGTGCAAAACTTACTCTCAATGACTATTGGACATAAAACTCTGAATAAATGATGAACAATATTTGAAAAAAACAGCTAAATTCATGAATGTTTCTGAATCCAAATTCTGTTTCCAAATCAGCATGATGAGAGTTGGTAGAATTTACCCGCTTTTGTTAAGATAATGACAATGATACTATCATCATTTTTAGGGGCATATTTGGTAGAAAGATTTACAGTAACATTTATTACAGATGCCTTTTGGTATATGGAGCTTGAATGCTAGTCATTCTGGCTGAGACGCCTGAAGCACAATTTATGACATGTTTGTTTTATTGGATGTCAGGAGAAAACAAATGGCAGTATAACATGGCCTTGGGCTGTTGCACCAAGACTTACTAGCACATGTTATGAAAACATCATTACACTAACACCTATCCACTGTAATGGTATTGAGTCTAGCCTCATGCCAAGGAGGTACTTTAGCTTGCCTAGTACCTCCTTGCTCATTCCAGGATGTGTATAATATTTCCCCTTGCCTGTACCCTAATTAGACTAAAGATGGACTAGGACATAACAGATGGCTTAAAAACAGACCACAGGTCACTTTAAGGTACAGCATTGCATAATATTGTCACCCTAGTATGAAAAATTTCCATCAAAGAATAATGTTAATTGTATTTAAAGGGGAAGTATATTTTTGGTTGAGACGGGGCTTCAGGTTTCCAACTATTTTGTGAGATAAATGAGAAACCCATTAAGAAATATGAAAAACAAAACAACATTTGATTCCAAGAGGAATACAAAGTTTATTTCATGAAAATTGGTTTTAGAATGGCTAAGATATCCAAAGTAAAGCAAACCTACCCTTTAAAATTAATTTTCATCAAATAAACTTTGAGTTTCTCTTAGAATGGTATGCTCTCTAACGTTTCATACATGGTTTCTAAGCATCTTGCAAAAAATTAAAAGCTGAATTCTCATCTTACCAATGCTATACTATCCCTTTAAGGTAGTAAGAGAGCATCCATCACCTGGGCACCATTTCATGAAAGTTGTCGGCACTGACAAGTTGTCAGTCTTGGGACAATTTCTGTAAAATCCTTTTAATAGTTTTGATCAGTTGAAAAGTTCTGGTCACTGCACTGACTGTTAATAGTGTTATTATGGTAATTATAAGAGACTGAAAACTTGTCATGGCTGGCAACTTTCACGAAACAGTGCCCTGAAGTAAAGCTATGAAATGCTGGAGGGGTGACATCCCCAGTGTTTCATGAAGAAGTCTGCAACATTTGATACAGCTGCTGTATGCATGAATGACTCTAACTGACTTTTTACTATCTAGGGGACACTAAAAAGGGAAACCCCTTTCTTTCTTTCTTTGCCTGTTTTTAAGTTCTATCTAAATTCAACTTCACAGATGTTTCTTGCCATAGTGCCCAGGGGTAACTTTCATCTGGAAGGTCAATTACATCGTGCTCACTTGCAAACCAAGGATTGAGACTGGGACTGGGGTCTGAACATTAGGCCCGTTCACACACAAGGGAAAAAGTGCGATTTAAAAATCGATTTTCTTATCGCGATCAAAATTTCGAAATTTTTTCCAGTGTGGAAAGAAAAATCTCACTAATTACCTCGATCCTTATCGCGATCCAACTTGCACTATTAGTGCGATTTTTCAGAATAATCGCGATTATTTTGCCAAGCGTCATGTGTGTGAGCGCGATCGAGATTCGGAAATCGGTATTTTTAGTCCCATCATTCGCAGCACGTGCGAAACTCTATTGGGACTGCGGGGTCAGTCTTCGGTCATGCAAGATTCGCGCATGCGCAGTTTGGCCACTGATCGTTCTTTCCTTGCTGTGAGAAGTGCGATTTTTCCCTGTGTATGAACGGTCGAAAAAAAAAAAATCGAAATTTGGATGGCGATTGAAATTTCGATTTTCGTTGTTTGTGAACGGGCCTATTGATGTTTTTCTGTGTTTACATATGAACCGAATATTAAAAGCATGACTACTGTAAAACAAGAAAAATGTTTGGCTCCATTTTAATTTCGGGAATTTTGCGAGAGCCAAGGTTGGACTGACCATTCAGACGCTAATTTCAACCATTCTGGAAAACGTCGTATAGATGTGCAGTTTCTCACTACGCATGCTGTTATGGTCATGAGTAACATGTATGTATAGGGTCACCTTTCGTGCGGGCTCCCATTAAGCCCCACCCAGTTATACGAGTACCGTTCTATAGTTGCCCATACGTTCAGACCATGGGCGTAAATCCCGGGGGGGATGGGGGGGATATATCCCCCCCTGAAATGGAGGAGGGGGGGATGGCCTGTACAATCATCCCCCCCTGAATTTTGAGGGAAAAATGGAGGAAGCAGAAATGTGATTGTAACAATTTTGACATAATTATTGCATGACGTTTGTACGCCGGCCTTCAGACAGGTAACATAGCTGAACAGTATTCTATCTTGTAGGAAAATGTATACATAATTTTCTCAAGCGCTCGCTCGCTTCGCTCGCTCGCGAAGAAAGTACATCGACATACAGTCACTGTAAGGTATGGCTCAGACGTTGACAACGTGAAATAGTATAGGCCTACATGTAAACATGCTATGACGCGAGTAACTGGGGACCATCTGCAAAATATGTACGAAAACAAACAAACAAACAATAACAAAAACTATATCGTCATAATTGAACCCCCTCCATTTCCTGAATCATTCCTGAGGAGAAACGACAGTGACTCAGTCAGGATACATCTATGGGCATTCCCAGGGAAGATCAGGGGCGTCAAATCTATCTGGGGGGGGGGGGGGGGGCAAAGAGCATTTGCCCCGCCCCTTTGGAAGTGTTTAGGCAGACAAATCATTTATCCCCCAAGCAATTCCCGAGATGAGGACAAATCTCGAACTTTCTTAATGGAAAATTGTCCAAATATCCCCAGAACTATGCACCAGATCGTTGTATTGCAATCATAAGCATGCAAAAGCTCCGCTATACAGGATCCCTTTCGATAAACTTTGTACACTTTTGACATTGACGTATATATCCCTAATTCATCAAAGAGTGTGCAGCAGATCTTTCACTTAACAAAAGCACCCTCATATGCAGAGGCGTCGATGGGGGGGGGGGGGGGATGGTTCTCCCATAAAAGTGGGACAAACAAAAGCGAAAAATATAGCTACAAACGGCAGTTTTTGGAGTGTAAAATATCAAAATTTTAAAGCTCGCTCGCTCCGTTCGCTCGCATTCAACCATAATGCCATTCTCCTGATGTTGCTGCCAGTGACTGACAGCAGTTTTCGGCCGGTGCGCCCCCCTCAATTTCCAAAGCGAAAATATAGCTACGAACGGCAGTTTGGGACTGTAAAATGTGAAAATTTTGAAGCTCGCTCGCATTCAATCGCTATGCCATTCTCCTGATGTTGCTGCCAGTGATTGACAGCAGTTGCGCCCGGTGCGGTCCCCCTTAATTTCCAAAGCGAAAAATATAACTACGAACGGTAGTTTTTGGACTGTAAAATGTGAACAATTTGAAGCTCGCTCGCTTCGCTCGCTCGCATTTAATCATTATGCCATTCTCCTGATGTTGCTGCCAGTAATTGCCAGCAGTTTTCCCCCGGTGCGCTCCCCTTTATTTCCAAAGTGAAATAATACAGCGACAAACGGCAGTCTTTGGACTGTAAAATGTCAACATTTTAAAGCTCGCTCGCTCCGCTCGCTCGCATTTAACCGCTATGCCATTCTCCTGATGTTGCTGCCAGTGATTGCCAGCAGTTGCGCCCGGTGCGGCTCCCCTTAATGTTCAAAGCGAAAAAGTATAGCTACAAACGGCAGTTTTTAGACTCTAAAATGTCAGATTTTTCAAGCTCGCTCGCTCCTCTCGCTCGCATTTAATCGCTATGCCATTCTCCCGATGTTGCTGCCAGTGACTGACAGCAGTTTTCGGCCGGTGCGCCCCCCTCAATTTCCAAAGCGAAAAATATAGCTACGAACGGCAGTTTGGGACTGTAAAATGTGAAAATTTTGAAGCTCGCTCGCATTCAATCATTATGCCATTCTCCTGATGTTGCTGCCAGTGATTGACAGCAGTTGCGCCCAGTGCGCCCCCCTTAATTTCCAAAGCGAAAAATATAGCTACGAACGGTAGTTTTGGGACTGTAAAATGTGAAAATTTTGAAGCTCGCTCGCTTCGCTCGCTCGCATTTAATCATTATGCCATTCTCCTGATGTTGCTGCCAGTAATTGACAGCAGTTGCGCCCGGTGCGCCCCCCCTTAATTTCCAAAGCGAAAAATACAGCCACAAACGGCAGTCTTTGGACTGTAAAATGTCAAAATTTTAAAGCTCGCTCGCTCCGCTCGCTCGCATTTAACCGCTATGCCATTCTCCTGATGTTGCTGCTAGTGATTGCCAGCAGTTGCGCCGGGTGCGGCTCCCCTTAATTTTCAAAGTGAAAAAGTATAGCTACAAACGGCAGTTTTTAGACTCTAAAATGTCAGAATTTTCAAGCTCGCTCGCTCCGCTCGATCGCATTTAATCGCTATGCCATTCTCCTGATGTTGCTGCCAGTGATTGACAGCAGTTGCGCCCGGTGCGGTCCCCCTTAAAGGGAAGGTAAACCCAAAGAGCAATGTGGATTGAGTGAAAGCAGCAACATTAGTAGAACACATCAGTGAAAGTTTGAAGAAAATCGGACAATCGATGCAAAAGTTATGAATTTTTAAAGTTTTGGTGTTGGAACCGCTGGATGAGGAGACTACTAGAGGTTATGACGTATGAGTGGACTACAATATCAAGAAAATATAAAGAAAATACTACAAAAATCCATTTTTCATGAAAATTACATATTCCATCAACTTGATATTGACATATGTTAAGGGTAGCAATTATTCCCCCTGCTTTCTGAAAGCGGTTGGTCCACTGCTCTTTCATAATTCTAGAAAAGTGAATTTTTGTTGAATATCCTTTATATTTTCTTTGTATTGAATTTCCAAATTAAAATCGGACAATCGATGCAAAAGTTATGAATTTTTAAAGTTTTGGTGTTGGAACCGCTGGATGAGGAGACTACTACAGGATATGACGTATGAGTGCCAGCAGTTGCGCCGGGTGCGGCTCCCCTTAATTTTCAAAGCGAAAAAGTATAGCTAAAAACGGCAGTTTTTAGACTGTAAAATGTGAAAATTTTGAAGCTCTCTCGCTTCGCTCGCTCGCATTGTTTTAATTATTATGCCATTCTCCTGATGTTGCTGCCAGTAATTGCCAGCAGTTTTCGCCCGGTGCGCCCCCTTTATTTCCCAAGCGAAAAAAATACAGCCACAAAGGACAGTTTGGGGGACTGTAAAATATCAAAATTTTCAAGCTCTCTCGCTTCGCTCGCTCGCATTTATTCGTTATGCTATTCTCCTGATGTTGCTGCCAGTAATTGCCGGCAGTTTTGCCCGGTGTGTCCCCCTTAATTTCCAAAGCGAAAAAATACAGCCACAAACGGCAATCTTTGGACTGTAAAATGTCAAAACTTTCAAGCTCGCTCGCTCCGCTCGCTCGCATTTGACCGCTATGCCATTCTCCTGATGTTGCTGCCAGTGATTGACAGCAGTTGCGCCCGGCGCGGCCCCCCATAATTTCCAAAGCGAAAAAGTATAGCGACAAACGGCAGTTTTTAGACTGTAGAATGTCAAAATTTTCAAGCTCGCTCGCATTTAATCGCTATCAAATAGCGGCCATTCTCCTGATGTTGCTGCCAGTGGTTGACAGCAGTTGCACCCGGTGTGCCCCCCTTAATTTCCAAAGCGAAAATATAGCTACAGACGGCAGTTTTTGGGACTGTAAAATGTCAAAATTTTCAATACAAACAGATTTATACCCCCCCCCCCCCCGTTTGCTTCGCTCCCTCACATAACCGCTCCTCCTATAGGTCAAATCCTGTCTACGCCGGTAATAGGCCCCATTATTTAGTAGGCCTTCACAGTGATGTCGCACAGGCGGAGCAAGAGCTGAAATACCACGATTTAGTCTTTCATTAATATATTGTGAATATTTCATTTTCTTATTTTTCTTTTAAGAAAAGAAAAGAAAATTTTCACCAAAAGTGTGCACCAGATCGCTGAATTTCAGGTCTGAAAATGCAAAATCTTCCTCGTGTGGGAGAGGGATACCCCCCCCCCCCCTACACACCCTCCCCCCGTTCGGTCGCTCCGCTCCCTCTCACAGATATTTAAAAAACAAAAAAGTGTCTTCATACTTTTAAGGTCTGATTTTCTGCCGAAAGTCATCTGACAAGCACAAAAAAAGCAACAAGAACAAAAAGTTTCCTCCCACTTTATATTTCATGCAAAAGAGTGGGACATCCGGTCCCTGTAAAGTGTGTGTGTGTGGGGGGGGGGGGGGGGGCACCAAGCTTCTTCCCCCCCCCCCCCCCCCCCCCCCCCCCCCCGGTCCGGTTATGGGCTTGTAATCGTGGTGATGGTGACCATCCCCCCCACTCCTCAGTACGGATTTACGCCGTTGGTTCAGACGCACAATGGACATGATGGAATGCTGATTCGTCATCGAGTTCTAGTTCGAAATGATGCTCTGACCCTCATTTCATTATGTACACCATTTCATTAGTGTTCAGACGTATAATTTCATCGTATAGCTACACCATTTTGGCATAGTTATACTGTTCTAGTATGAATATTTTGCATCTGATCACCCTCTCATTCTCATTTCCTCATCCTCTGGAGGAGACTAAAAGTCCCTGGTCCTATGGCGATGCTTAGAGATATTTGTTGCTTCCATAGCAGTCACATAAAACAAGTCAATTCAATGAGATGAAGTGCATAAAAGCAATATGAATACAACTTAGCCACATCTCTGTTTACACAAATATCGAATACCAATTTGCCTTGAAATTGCCACATGAGTTTGATCATCTACTACTGACTATTTCTCAAGCTACCTAGCATCAGAAAGGAAAACTTAAATATCACAAATTTTGTTTAAGTATGGAAAGAAAGTTTTGTCATCATTTTCTTGACTAAAAAAAAAGATAATGGGCAGTGAAATCAAATATACACCACCTGTAACTCATATAGTACAAACTATTATCACACAGGCATTTCATTTTCATTCTATTTAGGCCCTATTTATTTCAGCATGGCACAAGATTCAGCCTGCACAACTGTTCTTCCTCATGTCCATCTTCAATCATGTTGCATTGATACTAGTACTATGATTTAAAAAATACAAGAAAGAAGGTAGTCCAGATTTGTTTGATCTAAAATGCTTTTTCTGTGGCAATTTCTTTACTGTTGTATGCATTTTCTCATCTGTTCTGAAACACAAATATGTGTTTTTTTTTTTCTACATGTATATTTTTATTGAAGAAAAAGCATGGCGTATTTGATGATGGAGGTCATAACGTATTTGTATCCAGAGTGTAAAAGCTGTTCTGAAAAATGCAAATATCAGAACTATGAAGGGTGTGGATATTAAGGGGGGTAAAGACAGGTTCTATTCCTAATGTGACAAAATGTTTAGCTTTAACTGTCCCCATCTGTCACAGGCACGATTTCCTCCTCCCATGCTTATTTATTCAAAAAAACTGCTCAATCTCTCTGCGACCTCGGGGCGGCCCAGAGCCAAGGGTCATCCACTCCCAACAATACTCCCACATTCCACCCACACCACGGCGGGTGACCTCGTTTCAGCGCGAGGCACACACACGCGTGCACTGGGAGTGAGGGTAAGGGAGGAGGGAGATGGGACTGGGACCAACTTGGTGGTATCCAGGATGCCACCTAGTCCTCTTCCCTCACAAGACAATGGGGGAAGAAAACTAGGGCTGGTGTGAATGAAATGGAAACAGGCACAAAGGATGAGGGGGGCGAATTTTCCATCTCGGACTACCAAACTGTTCATAAATTTTCACCTTTTACTTTAGTAACATCGTTCCAAGTCAAGAATATTTTGTTTTGAGAAAAGGTGAAAAAGCACACACACTCATGGGGCACTGGGGACAGGGAAGAGAGGAGGAGGGGAAAAACATGCAAATGGCCCCCTGGGAGTTATTAAATTGTAAGTTAGTTCAGCTCAGGAGGAGTCAGATAGGATTTCATCTTGACAATAAATGTTCTCAGGCGCTGGGCAGTGTAGGGTTCCTCTAAAAACTCCCAACATAAATAAAGTCCTCCACCATCGTCACTCAGACATTCATGGCAAAGCAGTTGCTCAGGGGTACAACTATTCCACTCTATATCCAAAAAGAAAATACAGAACTCCTGCCGTCCCCCCATCCCCTCCCCACTAAATTCTTTCTGCAGGGATTCAACAAACCTTGTAGCTTGCAGATTTGGGCCGAATGTTGAACAAAAGTTAATTCCTAGTCTGTTATTTCTTTCGGGTCCAACAGAGATGTGCCGTCCCGCGTCCGCAGATTTCTGACAAATTGGTACTCTGACTTTCACTGGGAGGGACAGGGGCACAATACTGATAGAACTCTTGGACATCCCAATAATACCCACCTGGGAGACAGTCTGAAGGTTGGGATGATTAAAATCTGATTTGGACATTCAGACTTTGCTACCCTTATTCTCAGTGAACAAAGAATGTCTTCAACATCAACATACACTATCACTACAGAGTATTTTTGTATGTTAGGCTCTGCTATTTTCTTGTGAATATACACCCATAGTAAGACAGAGCCCTCTGGACTATTACGACACTATGCGGAATGCAGGATTCTTCCTTGTTATCTCTTTGTTTTGCTCTGCTTTGTTTTGGGTCTCCCTTTTTTTTTGGGGGGGGGGGTGGGGTGAGAGCAGCAAATGTGTACAATGACAATAATCTGGCTATTTGCACACCAAGCCCGATCTATGACTGCACGTTTAGGTTACAATCCTTCCAGTCTTTGTCAGACATCAACGATGAACCAAAACAGGAAAGAAATCCTTTTGTAAAAAGTGATGACTGTTCATTCTGACTTTACTCTTAGCAGTCAGAGGGGACCAAAAGCCCGAAGCTGAAAGGAGGTAGGCCTGTATACAGGCTCCTCCAAACTTGGCTAGAATTACAAACACTGTGTCTGCCTGTGGTGAAGGAGATGTTCTGAACAAGGCAGTGATCCAAATACAAAATGATATGAGTGGGCTCTCGGACAGAGTAACATTCATTTGAAAAAAAATAATCATCAAATATAACATGATGTGGGAATGCATGATGAATTCATCCATTTGTGAGCATTATGTAAAAAAAAAAATAAAAATGCTTCATGGCTGAATTTTTCTTGGGTAAGATTCCCCCCCCCCCTTGTGCACATATTGAAGGCTATGATACGTTTTAATTCACTTTGTATGACATCATTCAAGTTTGTTTTGGCACATATGGAAGAGACTTCTCCTGCTCTTCTCTTTGTTGGTAAATTCTCAGCAGCAAAATCATTTCAGTCCAAATTGTGAAAAATCATGCCACTTTCAGGAAATTCAAAATTAATTTCATATCATGTATTGAACTAAAATGGAGCATATAGGCCTAAAACACAACTACTGTCATAATAACATTGACGAGATATCATTAGTGGGAGCATTCTCAGTACCACAGTATCATGTCACTCAATAAATGCCCAACATTTTCATCATTCTTCCTTTATCTCTTTGTCATATATTTCTATTAGAACATAATTATATCAATGACAAAACATCATCTGCATCGCTGATTAAATCTAGTAATCTTTTCTTTCCTCCAGCTGCGAATGGCGTAATTATCCTCTATGTCCTTTGGTAGTTTCATCATTTCATGAGATAGCGTGTCATTGAAAGTCTGAATGAAGATTAAATTGGGTACATGCATTCATGGGGAAAATTCCAGCACATAAAATCTAACAACCTTTCCTTCCTCCCTGTGTATGGCTTAATTATCCTTTATGTCCTTCGGTAGTTTTATCATTACATGAGATAGTGTGTCACTGAAAGCCTGAATGAAGATTGAATTTGATACCGGTTATAATGGGGAAAATTCACATCCAACATTATGTAAAGTAGGGCCTACAGTGTAATGACTCCAGCATATATATAAGACCATCATTTATCTCTCAGATGTCTTTCCCCTAATATGATCAATGATAATGAAATTTGTAATTAGAGCTGTTCAGGAACTCTTTTTGTCAATGTTTGGCACCTACAACAACTGATAATTTTCACACGAGAGGGTAAATACCCATGAGTCTACATTTCAGAAATGGTAAAACTATATCTGTCTGAGTCTTGGAGAAAGACCACATCAGATCTTTCTGAACAGCATTGTTACCTTACCCTTTAACAGTTTACAAAATAATGTATTGGTCTACTTATGTGTGTGTACAATATGTGCAAAGCTGTGTTATGTGCTCCAGCAGTTAGTGTATGGGTCACTTCATACTCGAATGTTATCTGGAAGCCACATAATTCAATGTCACATTTTCCAGAGGGTTTTCAGGAAGGTTGGCTGGCTGCCCAAGCTATTCCAGGAACAGGGCACAACTTCTCAGACCGCCTTGACTAAATGGGGGTTATTATGACTAAATGGGGGTTATTATCCTGTGGATGGCTAAAGGGACAGGAAACGATGTTATTTACTTATGAGGCAGTCATGTGTTCAGGATGCAGAAACAACATCTCACATACACATGAATCACATATCCTCGTCCCTCCCCTCCCCTCCCCTCCCCTCCCTCCTCCCTCTAGGCTCTACCCCTTTTTGAAGATTAAAGTTTCCTTTCTCTCTCATATTGGCCAATCTGCGTATAAATTTTCTCTCACTGATTTTGTGCAGGTTTAGTAACGAGTTCCTTCTTTTCCCAACATAAAGATGTAGATGATGATTCAGTTGACAAAATTCTTCCAGATTATATGGCAGGGGCGGATCCAGGAATTCTGTAAAGGGGGGGGGGGTGACTAATTATATCTGGTGCCACTTCCGGGTTTCATTTCATTTTTTTCTTTTTATTTCTTTTGTTTTTGACGAAAAATAAAGGGGGGGGGCGTGCGCCGGTTGCGCCCCCTTCTGGATCCGCCTCTGTATGGTGTAAGATAACATCAGTAGACCACATAAATCAGGTTTGAACATAAATAACTTCCTGTCCTGAGGACGGACAGTCAACTGTCCGAAAAGATGAGTCCTTTCTTAAGCTCTTCTATCTCTTCGGTTCACAGTCCTTTTCAGGACTACACACACTCCAGAAAGAACACTACGTGAATCACTCAATTCTTACCTCTTATCCAACTTTCTCTCTTTCTTTTCTCCCGTCATTCCAACAGTACTTCTAAGGAATACACATGGTGAACTGCAAACTGAGCATTTTTTAAAAATAAATAACTTCCCATTTGTCACTGACTCTTCAATCAGCCAGTAAATGAAAGCTCACTAGTGATGTTTCTAAAATACCAGATGAGGTGTAAGTTAACCAATACACTCAATGAGATGCAATTTACATGTATCTAATATACAATACACTCTTGTGTTAGATGCAATTTACATGTATCTAATATACAATACACTCTTGTCATACTGTTGCTGGTCATTAAATCTTCCATAGGGGAAATCTGCACACAGATTTATTCACCCAAGATCACAATCAAATTTGATGAACACATTATATGTCTAAAATGTGCTGATTAATCAAGTCTTAATCAAGTCTACACATGAGGTTTATTACATTTATAGGTTCAGATATGAGGTTCACACACTGCAAACTCTTCCAGCATTTATCAGCCTATGCCAATCTAGCATCCTTGCCAGTGACAGATTAAATATATGGGAAACTTGCAATCCTTAGTTTTATGTTCCAAAGCTTATACTGAACAAAATCATCTGTGCACTCACCATTCTACCCGTAGTTCAAATGCACATATGCCACTATTAAAATGTCCCATTTTATACGACACACTTGACTGTTTGTTTACTTGTTTCTATAAGTGTCCGTGTGTGTGTGGGGGGGGGGGGGGAGGGGGGAGATGATATCACTTAGAGAAGACCTTTTTCGCTGTAAGCCTGCTCTCATCAGCTGCCCATGCATGATTGCATGATGCTGCTTTCTTCCGCCAAGACTCCTCACTGACCCGTGAAGAGGATCTACCTCCTTTAGGCCCTCCACACAATGGTGTCTGTTGCCTTTTTGTTTGTTCCTTCCCCTCTTCCCCTAACCACTTCCTACTCGCATGTTATTGTTCCACTCGAATGGTCAAACTTCAAAGCCCGTCCCACGAGATCTCTCACAGCGTGAACTCCTTAGTCCCTTCAAGAAAGGTCTTGTCTTGCCTACAGATTCTCAATCATGTGGGGTTTTTTTTCCTCCCTTTCTTGGGGTCACTGTATCAAAGCACTATATTTATTTGCACAACCCCTGACAGCTTTTTAGTACACTAGCTATACCAATGGCAAAATCTGGCAATAGTTCATTTATCATATGGCACTAGATTTAATTCTACTGCAAATTTAATAAACTCAAACATATTTTGATAATATACAATTTTTTGTTTCCCTGCACTTTCCTTTCATTTTTTAACATTGTATCATCTCTGAGAAATTCTCTGAAACAACTGAAAGCTTTGGATACATATACATTCCTAATGGGATAAGAAAGATCAAAATGAATGGATCTAACATTTACCTGCTCAAGTTTTGTATGACGATAATGAGCATTAGACAATAATAAACTTATGTTACGCCGTTTTGGCGTTGTTACTGAGAGAAGTGTCTCTCTCTACAGGGGAGGGGGCCGAAGGGATCCTATCATAAAGGCCACTCACACAGGGCTGCAATAAGCAATATGTACAGCCAAGGAGATTACGATAACTCCTTGGTATAACAGGCCAAGCAAACTCACCTGGAAGGACTGCAAATAGCGGCTGCTGCATAGAACTGAGTGAATACCTTCCCGCCTGCTGCCAGACGGTTGAGGTTCGGCGTGGAAGAAGTCGGGTGTCCGTAAACTTGCAGATCCCCATAACCCAAGTCGTCCGCAAACAAAACGATGATATTCGGACGTCGCTGCCGTCTTGCTGCTGCTGAGCAAAATATAGCACCGAGAAGCAATATAGTGCCGATGAGCCGCAGTTCCATCGTTGTTTCTTTACGATCCTCAAAAAAAAAAAAAAATGTCTTCCAAAAAGTTTTGCTTTTGTTTTGTTTGGAACCGGTTCACTCACACCCTATTAGGCCTAGGCCGCTTGAGACAAGCTTCCCGCGCGGCGAGAGGTGAAGGACTGCGTGAGAGATCGAGAGACAGAGCCGGAAGGACTGTATGGGCGCTGCTGCGACCCCGCGTCATTTGACGTCATTATGAATTATTCATTTCTGGTTTGCATGGGGCTCACAGATCACGCGTAATGAAACGATGCGCGATGACTGTGCCATGCCCTTTCACGTACACCGTAGGCATGATGGCCTTTCACGTACTTATAGACCGGGGGCCCAGAAGATTTATTCAGCTGAAAAGGGTCACACTTTTTAATGGTCTCATCATATAGGGATGTGTCCAAGGGTCAATAAAATGCATTGCTGGCAAGTCACATCCTGTACCGTAAGCCTAGGGACCACAAAAAGGGACCCCGAAAAATGGATTTATTCAGCCGAAGGGGGTCACGGACAAAAGTTGGTGAATATTGTTCCTTTGGGTGTACTTATCATGAAAACAGCAATGCCAGCTATTTTATCCTGTACGGGGCCCCAGACAGTAGCCCCAAAGGGCCCCAGAAATATGGTGTTATTCAGCTGAAAAGGGTCACGGCTAATTTCTTTTGCAATGGAAGTAGTTCCCATCAGAGATATCCAAAACACCAATGCCAGCTATTTTATCCTGTACGGGGCCCTAGACAGTAGCCCCAAAGGGCCCCACCCCCCATAGGCCTACGTACAAACACACACAAACATTGATTTTATTCAGTTGAAAAGAGTCACGGCTAATTTCTTTTGCAATTGAAGTAGTCCCATCAGAGATATTCAAAACACCAATACCAGCTATTTTATCCTGTACGAGGCCCCAGACAGTAGCCCCAAAGTGCCCCACCCCCATAGGCCATACGTACAAACACACACAAACATTGATTTCATTCGTGCAGCTGAGAAGAGTCACGGCTAATTTCATTTGCAATGGAAGGACTAGTACCCATCAGAGATATCAAAAACACCAAAGTCAGCTATGTTATCCAGTACGGGGCCCCGGACAGTAGCCCCAAAGGAGCTCCCCCCCCCCCCCCGACACACACACCCACACTAGTTTCATTCAGCAGAAAAGAGTCACGGCTAATTTCTTTTGCAATGGAAGTAGTACCCATCAGAGATATCTAAAATACCAAAGCCAGCTATTTTATCCTGCACGGGGCCCCAGTCAGTAGCCCCAAATTGCTCCCACCCCCCCCCCCCCCACACACACACACACATTGATTAAGCTTGTTCAGCTGAAAGGGTCATGGCTATACTTTCTTTTGCAATTGGTAGTATAGGCATACTCATCAGAGATATCCAAAACATTAAAGCCAGTTATTTTATCCTGTACGGGGTCCCAGACAGTAGCCCCGAAGTGCACCCCCAACACACACACACACACACACACACACACACACACACACACACACACACACACACATACACACACTAGTTTCATTCAGCTGAAAAGGGTCACGGCTAATTTCTTTTGCAATGGAAGTAGTACCCATCAGAGATATCCAAAATACCAAAGCCAGTTATTTTATCCTGTATGGGGCCCCGCACAGTATAGCCCCAAACACGGGTAATTTCTTTTGCACTAGAAGAAGTACCTATCAGAGATATTCAACACACCAAGGCTAGTTATTTCATCCTGCACAGAGCCCTAGACAGTAGCTCCACAGTGTCCCATCCATTATACATGTACTGTGAATCAGCTGAAAATGGTCTTACAAATTCTTTTGTAACGTTAATATCAGGGCCTACTGAACAGAGATATCACAAACACTAAAGCAAGTCATCTTATCCTGTTTACGGGGTCCCATAGGTTAGAGTAGCAAAACACTCAAGAAATTTGCAAAGGAAGCATACTTCTGTACAGTGCACAACCAAGATGACCATATTTCGAAAACCAGTCATTTCATCTTGTACTGGGCCCAGGTTACAGTAGCCATAAAGTGCCCCTCCCCCACATAATTATTATGACATCATTTAGCTGAAAAGAGTCATAGTTGTTTTTCTTTTACAATCGAAGTAGGCCTTAGTTTACATCATAGATACCCAAAACATCAAAGCCAGTTAGGTTTTCCCAGCCAATTTCGCACTTTTGTTGGTTCATTAATTTTGATAGAAGGTTCGAATTCGTAAAATGGGTATTCAAATTGGCTGGTACCCTACGTTCATTCAAATTCGCCTTGACTTGCCGAAAAGTGTATTTCAGTCATTAAATTTCGCGAAAGACAGTCAAATTCCAAACGTGTTCATTCAAATTCAAATCATGCTATTTCTTTGTTTCAGATCTTTTTAACATGTCTTTCTATGTGTGTTTTCGTTTCATCTATAAATTACTGTTATAAAGCAGTAAAAGTGTCATATTTCTTATCTAGTATAACTGGATTTGGTTGTTCTGTAACCAGACTGGTAACGCTCCTTCTCTTTTAGTATATACATGTCGTTATAGGCCTATACGTGTACCAGTAATGCAGCTTAACTTCATTTTTTATAGTCATGACAGCACAATATATACAGACGTATATCTCTAGAAGACATAGAAAGAATTATAAAAAAAAAAATTTGAGGTTCATAACCTTGACTTCTTGTAACTGGCCGACCGCTCGTAATAAAGCGCTCGTAACGGCCAGATAATTTGTGGCTTCTTACTTCTTTGGATTCAAAAAGCACGTTAAAAAATGGTGTCAAAGTCTCTTAAACGAATACGAAAACATGAAATGCTATGATGCTTACAAAACAATAACTACGACGAAAGAAAATAAGGAAAGAGGCCAAGCATGAACATATCTGTTTAATTGACTGCAGAACATGTTAAATTAGATGGCCAAAAATCAATTTGAATGAACGAGCGCAGCATGTAATCACGTGACTATATCATTATGAGTTTATGAATGAATGGATAGTGAAATGGTACTTGTCTTATTATGGATTTCAGCTGAAAAAGTGTTATTTAGAATAAGGTTAGAGGTAATGTGAATGTTTCAAAATAAATTTGAATGAAGAGATTAATATGACATTGAACTACCATGTCATCTAGGCGAAATGTTTGCTAAATCTAATTCAACATTAAAGAATTCGATTAAAAGAGGTGCGATATTGGCCCGGATGCAGGGCCCTTGACAGGTATAGCCCCAAGGTATTCCCACCCCATATGAATTAATTGTTTTTAGGTGAAAACAGTCATGTACGCCTATTTTCCTTGGCAGTGGAATTAACAGCTGAGATACGTAAAACAAAAACCCATCCAGTTAAGGGGCCCCCAGCCAGTAGCTGGAAAGTGCTCCCGTATTATTTTATTCTAAGTGAAAAGAATCATTGCTATAATTTCTTTTGCAATGGAAGTAGTACTCAAGGAGGTATCAAAAACACCGAAACCAGTTATATAGCTGTACGGGGCCCCACGGAGTGTTCCTAAAGTGTCCCCACATGTAATTCCACTATCAAGATCTGCATCCCGATCTATTCAATCTGTCAGATCGGGAGAGAGCGGCAAAAGTGTACGGGGACCGGGAGCATCGTAGCAGCAGCGTTTGGGTGATGGGGTTGGATCTGGCAATTTTACAGATCGGGAAGAAATTTTGAACTGGTTCAAAATTTCTTCCTCATCTCCCCATCAAGATTGACCTATTTTGAATCGTAGCTCAAACGGGGAGAGAGCAGTGACAGTGTAAATACCGCGGGATGAGCGTAACAATTCCAGGTTTTTCTGACCGTAGTAACAGCGGCACAAGAACGGGAAATATAGTCTAAGCTAGACACCGACGACATGGTCCCGCTGCTGCGCCGCTTTCTTGATCAAAGCACGACCTTCCCGCTTTAACGACGCTCTCACTAAGTTCTCTACTCTCGTATAAAATCAAGGCCTGTTCCTACGACGCTTCATTCCTGATTCGATAACGCTGTTGGCCGCTTTAGCTACGCTGTTCCTACGCTTTCCCAGACTCAATTATGCACGTCTTCCGCACTCGTCGCTCTAAAATCGAACGTAGCCGATACGCTGGAAAATGTTTGCCAGAACAGCAAAACTGATGATAATGAGGAGGACGCGTTGTCGTTGTCGCGAAAATGAAGACGAAGGAGCGCATATTTAAGAAGAAGAGATGCAAACAATAAAGAGAATAAAGCAAAACACTTTGGAGCTACTGTACGGGACCCTGTGCAGGATAAGATATCTGACTTTGGTATTTTGATATCCGATGGATACTACTTCTATTGCAAAAGAAATTAGCCGTGACCCTTTTCGGCTGAATGAAACCAATTTATGTGTGTGTGTGTGTGTGTGTGTGTGTGTGTGTGTGTAGGGGGCACTTTGGGGCTACTGTCTGGGGCCCCGTACAGGATGAAATAACTGGCTTTAGTGCTTTGGATATAGGTTTTCCCGGCCAATTTCGCACTTTTGTCAGTCCATTTGATAAAAGGTTCATTCAATTTAGCGAAAATCCTCGTCACTGCACATTCTGTCATTCAAAATTGCAACTTGTTCGTTCAATTTAGCATTTCGGTCAATGAAATTCGCACATGTGCCTTTCGAATTCGTAAAACGGGCATTCAAATTGGCACGTGCTCTTCAGTCATTCAAATTCGCCAGCACTGGCGGAAAATGGTATTTCAGTCATTCAATTTCGCGTATGGGCAGTCAAATTCCAAACATGTTCATTCAAATTGGCGTAATGTTATTTCTATTTTGAAAAAAGGTGAGAACCGTGATTTATACGTATTTAAATGTGAATTTTTGTTTCATCCACACACTGTTAAGTATATAGTAAAGGTATCTTTGACCGTAAATAATTCAAGTTTGTTGTTCTGTAACGCCCCTCTTCTTTCATATATACATGTTATCAGAAGTATACATGCCATGCTTGCACCAGTACCATAGATTCACTTCACTTTCTTATGTCCAATCATGGCAGCACGAGTTTGATACAGGCGTTTCTCTCAAGAAGACAGGGAAATAATCATAAAAGCATATGAGGGTAATAACCTTTACTTATTGATGGCTAGAGCTGATCCAAGAACTTTTATTTATTCCTAATGATAATAAACGCAATCTAGCACCCACCACATGAAAACGACGAAACATGGAGATGAAAGAAATATCGCGATGTAAACTGAAACCTCCTTCTCCCAATTAATGTCAAAACAAACTTAAGATCAATGTACCTGTGAATGAAATAATGCTACCGAACATTATAAACACATACACATACTTCGAAAGTACTGTTGCAAAGGTGATGTCAGAATAAAAGCATAAACGTGTCTGCTAAATTGACTGCAGTAAATGCGAAATTGGATGCCCAAGAATGAATTCGAATGAACGAGCGCTGCGTATGCGTGATCACGTGACTATCTCGTGCTAAATTGAATGAACGATTTGCGAAATGGTGCTTGTCTTACGAATTTGAACTGAAAACGTGCTGATTCGAATGATGTAAAAGGTAATTTGAATGCTCCAAAATGAATTTGAATGAAAGGATTATAAAATTGAAATACCGAACATGCCGTCTAGACTATTATTGTGCTAAATTGAATGCAGCAATTAGGAATTGGACTGAAAAAAGTGCGAAATTGGCCGGGAAAACCTATATTATTCTCTGATGAGTACTACTTCCGATCGCAAAAGCAAGTAGCCGTGACCCTTTTCAGCTGAATAAAATCAATGTGTGTGTGTGGGGGGGGGGAGGGGGAGGGGGTAAGGGGGCCATTTGGGGCTACTATCTGGGACCCCATGCAGGATAAAATAACTGGCTTTAGTATTTTGGATTTCTCTGATGGGTACTAATTCCATTGCAAAAGAAATTAGCCGTGACCCTTTTTCAGGTGAATGAAACTATTGTGTGAGTATGTGTGTTGGGGGGGGGGGCACTTTGGGGCTACTGTCTAGGGCCCCGTACAGGACAAAATAACTGGCTTTGGTGTTTTGTATGTCTCTGATGGGTACTACTTCCATTGCAAATGAAATTAGCCGTTACTCTTTTCAGCTGAATAAAATCAATGTATGTGTGTGTGTGTTTGTACGTAGGGCTTATCTATATAGGGGGTGGGCCACTTTGGGGCTACTGTCTGGGGCCCCGTGCAGGATAAAATAGCTGGCTTTGGTGTTTTGGATATCTCTGATTGGTACTCCTTCCATTGCAAAAGAAATTAGCCCTGACTCTTTTTAATTGAATAAAATCAATGTTTGTGTGTGTTTATACGTAGGCCTATGGGGGGTGGGGCCCTTTGGGGCTACTGTCTAGGGCCCCGTACAGGATAAAATAGCTGGCATTGGTGTTTTGGATATCTCTGATGGGAACTACTTCCATTGCAAAAGAAATTAGCCGTGACCCTTTTCAGCTGAATAACACCATATTTCTGGGGCCCTTTGGGGCTACTGTCTGGGGCCCCGTACAGGATAAAATAGCTGGCATTGCTGTTTTCATGATAAGTACACCCAAAGGAACAATATTCACCAACTTTTGTCCGTGACCCCCTTCGGCTGAATAAATCCATTTTTCGGGGTCCCTTTTTGTGGTCCCTAGGCTTACGGTACAGGATGTGACTTGCCAGCAATGCATTTCATTGACCCTTGGACACATCCCTATATGATGAGACCATTAAAAAGTGTGACCCTTTTCAGCTGAATAAATCTTCTGGGCCCCCGGTCTATTAGTACCTCGTAGGCGCAGCAAGGAGCTGGGGATGTGTACGTGTGTTAATGCTACGGGCGGGATCGGAGCGCATAATAACGTCCAGTACGCGAATTCAGGCCGGCCAAACGTACGTGAGTGACCTGCTTATTTTTACAAATTTTGCTTAAAAATACAACCTACATTTGCTGTTAAAAGATACAGTTTACTGGCTGTCAATCATGGAGTTTTCAGGCGCTCTCGGCTGTCAATCATGGAGTGTCAGTAAAGCGCTCTTGGCTGTCAATCACGGAGCTTAGGCGCTCTCGACTGTCAATCATGGTCTACGCGCACGCATGCATACGCTTGCCTACCCCGCTTGCCCCGTCCCCGGGAGCTCCCCGCCGGAGCTCTCCCCACCTCAACTCGCCGAGTCCCGTCCCGTCCTAGCAAAGTAGCTGTTGTGTTACTAGTAACGTTATAGGCCTAAACGTTAGGGGATTCGGAGCGGGATAGAACCGTCGGAGAAGTGCATTTTAACAGAATTAGAAATTAGATGTAACGTAATAGGCACAAGTGCTAAGTGATTGAGACCTTTCTCGAGATAAGTATGATCGGAAACTGAAAACTTGGTTTTCAATATGCCAGATAATGTTAGGAGTTTATCCTATTGCTATAGTCAGTATAGACACTTACACCACACTTTGAGTACGTTTTCTACTATAGTATAACACTATAAAACTATGAAACCTTCAGTTATTGTTGTTTAAAAAGAAAGAGTGTAGTCTTGATTTACACAGGGACACCTTTCGTTTAAATATTTGTCATGAATAAAGACACATTGTCACAAATTTTCCGACATTTTCAAACCATAAATGAGGCGATACACTATAAGGATTCCCGACTACTAGAACCAATCTTACTTTTTACATATATTTTTGTAGACTAACCGACTGTTTTCCATTCCCGTACAAGACTGTCCCGCTAAAGACCCCTAAAGTACTGTACCCGCCTTAACAAAAATACGTATATGTACTAGATTCTATACGTAATTATCACCGCCTGCGGCACGCGTTTGCAAAAAGTGGGGGGGGGGGGGCAATTCCGGGTTGCTTGAGCTTACTACTACTACTACTACTACTACAACAACTACTACTACTACTACTACTAATAATAATAATAATGATAATAATAATAACAATGATAATTATAATAATATTAGTAATAAAAAGGTCTACACGGCATTTCGTACCGGCTTCGAAAGGTTTCATTACATTTTCGTCCATTTCTATTCTGCTACTCTCGGGATATAAAAAAAGGGGACACAAAGTGGTGACACCCTATGTATTCCTGTGAACAGGATTAAAAAATGAATAAATAAAGAGAGAGAGAGAGAGAGAGAGAGAGAGAAAAGAAAAAATGGGGGCCCGGCCCAGAGCACACCCCACCCCCCCCCGTTCCGTCGGCGATGATTATGTCCTTGTAAGTTGTCAGTGGTGAATATTATTCTGTATATAGGCACTATATGAGATTCTAACTTAGAACGCAGAATCTACGTGGTAGAGTTATTGTGAACAAATACTAGTAGGCCTATAAAGTATGATGAATGTTCCAGAACCCTGTATTGACCCTAATGTGTGTTTGATTGTTTTTAGTGTGCCCAACTATTAGTAACTACTATAATGATTATGGTGATCCCACTGCTATGATTTGATTTGATTTGATTTATTTCTGCATTTTTACAAGGTATATACAACCTAACAATTTTCCAATACTATTCACTTTATATCCAACACAAAAATGAATATATATATATATATATATATATATATATATATATATATATATTTATGACATATACCAACAGTGAAATACGTATTGTATAGGTGAATTATAAATATGCAAAACAAATGGAAAATCAAAGGTTCAAGTCAATGGAATGAATACATACAAAATGTAGGAGACCGTCATCGTATAACCTGTAATTTGTGTTTGAGGGCGGCCCCTTGAAAAGCATAGTTAGTCTATGATAGCGAGTTCCCTTTGACCTTTGATGAGATTATCGGGGTAATTGTCCCTGAAACAACTCTTTCCGATCTAATCTGGGATGTATGGCATCTTTTTTTTAGTGTAAACGTTGAAGAAATTATCTTTTCCTACTTGGTGAATTTACAGGTTCTTTGTCTGATATTGCAACATTCTTTCGGTCCCATACTGATACACCTACTGATACTGTGATGTTGTACTAATATGACTAATTTTGTGACTGTCGTATATTTTTTCTTTGCAATCCTTTTCTTGTGTATGATCTAATATGGCCTATAACCCAGGGCTTATCATCGGTCTCAGTCAGTTGATGGAGATGGAAACGTATCTAGAGGTATATAGGGTACATGTATATATATACTCGGTAGTCCTATAATTCTATAGACCTGCTGATGTGTAGACTATAGATGACGGTAATAAAAACGAAAGCAGCCCTTATTACCTTGTTATTAGTTTTTTGGAATCATCACATGCATTTCACTGACCAGCCATCCCCGTCGTGAGGCCTGAGTATAATATCAGAATATAATGTTACATCGGAAGGTGGATTTAATGTCACAATAAGGTCCTGTTTACCTTTGGTAAGCAGTGATTTTGAAAGTGTTCAAGAAATCACTTTTGATGCATACGTGTAGGTCATTTTTATCTCAAAACATCCTACCATATCAGTTTTGCAATAAATACTATTGTGGAGATATCGCTATTTTTCTCATTAAACCCTAACTGTAGACGGCTTACTCTTGAAACATTTTCATAACTATTGTTCACATTTGGCTACTTAACATAGATTATACTTTTAATTTTTGATTTTTTTCTATCACAGACGCACATTTTAGAACTATTTTGTAGCACTAATGCTGGGTTTATGTTTCATCATCAAATGGTTAAATCATGCCTTAAAGAAGAACATAAGAAAGAATAGAAGGTCTCACGCTATAAAGCAAAAACCAAATTAGCGATAAAAATAAATGATTGGCAGTTGGTCAAAACATATGTCAACTAAAGTTCCGCTAGCTTGTCGAATTTCAGTTCTATATTTGCAATTGTTCTTCTCAAGTCGGAAGGGCGATACCCCTTCAACATCCTTCCCCTTCATGCCCTTCTTTTCGGTTCACCTCTATTGCCCGAGAATATTCATTTTCATTATTTTTCATGTTGTACAGTTTCTAAATATGCAACCTGACGTGCACGAGATTGCTGGATTTTAGTTCTGAAAGGTGCTAAGGTTATAGCAGGGGAAAGAGGTGACAAACAGCATGCGAAATTTATTGCTTCTCTCTAAATGATGTGTTTTTATCGATTTTTCCTCAAATATGACAAAATATACGCTATATGCATCCATCGCAGCTGGATTTCGTTTGTATGTGTGTGTGTGTGTGTGTGTGTGTGTGTGTGTGTGTGTGTGTGTGTGTTAGTGTTCATGGGGTGGATATCTCCTCCACATCACCCTTCCTCTTATCATTGTCCACCCTCATTTTTCCTTGAATAATCTTTTTCTTAAGAGTATACTTTCCTGCTTAAAAGATTCCAAATACGCTACCTAAGATTTGCACCATATTTCAATTCAAAAGATGCAAAAGTTCCCTACAGTGAAGGGGGGGGGGGGGGAACACTCCCCTTACTTTTTGATTTACAATTTCCCAAATATTCCACGAAATCGTGTGCACCAGATCGTTGCTGGAATTTACTTCTACAATTGCAAAATCTTCCTCGTGTGGGATGCTGATACACCCTCCCCTTTGGTCAATCTTCACAGACTGATCTAGTGATAGTATCCATATAGGCCCACATAGTGAAAACACACAAACTGCATGGAAAAGAGGTAACAGTTACAATATCAACCATTCACATTATCTTGAAGACTTCCTTTCTTATCATCAAAAAGGGGACTAGATCATTGGATTTCACTTCTAAAAAACGCAAAATCTCCCTTGCCCACCCTTAGAAAAAAGGGCCATGCACATACGGCAATGCTCCCTTTCTCCTTTCTTTTTTAACGGATTGACGTCCCTATCCCCCATTCATATTGGTAGTGGGCCCCCTCACTATTAGTAATCCGCCGGCCTTGGCACTGACAGTGTCCCTGAATATTCACGTTTTTTTTTTTTACTGTGTAGAATCAAGAAATTTCAAGTTTTCAACTAAAAGTTTGCAAAATATTGTGGAATTTCTCTAAAATTGCAAAAGTATCCTTATGTGGCAGCCTCCCTCCCCCCCCCCCACTTGAATGACCCGTCCCCTCCTCTGTCCCTCCCCCTCCCCCTTGAATGATTACTACGTATGATCATTACATGCCATCTCACAGCAGGTTGCTATAATTATAGTTTCTCACCCGAGGTATAAGCCAGTTTGTAATTAGCTTATGTACACCTTGGTACAAATGACCTTTCTTTTTTTCTCAGTTGGTTAGGCACTTCACTCGTTTTCAAAGCGGTATAATGCATAAGCTTGCCCGACATAACAATTTGTGGAATTCATGTTCAAACAAAGAATGAGCTTTTGCTTAGACCAGGTGACCAGAATAGTCCGTCAGTTGACATTTTAGCAGGCATCTAATTTATTGTTTCGTATGGAATGCAATGACAACCTTTTTCTTTTGATATTGCAAATGCCAGGCTTGCTATCAGGTGGATGTGCTGGCAAGCACTAATCAGATAAGGATCACATGAATAATCATCACATCACAGATGCTCATTTCAGTGAAATGATAAACCAAAATTCCTGTTGGTTAAATGACCTTTTTCTGCTCATGCGCAAAGTGGAATTACGAACTGGTCTATATTGCTGCATGTAGTCTGGCAACCTAACGGGTGGCTCAGGGGTTCAGCACCCCTGTGAAAAAAAAAAGAAAAAAAAAGTTGCTCCCAGTTGCCTGGTCCTGTATGTAAGATTATGATACATGTCATGCAGACGGCATCTGTTTCTTTTGGTAGTATAACATATTTTGTCCTTCTTTATTTTTCCTTGTTTGTTATAAACATTCAAGGTATGGTACAATTACACCCCCCCCCCCCACACACACACAGATTTTATTATTGTAATTATGTCCATTGCAGGAGGGGACACATGTTTTCAGTTTCAGCTTTGTGAGCAAATGGTATTAAAAGGTTGGTATGCCTGCTAATACATGTGCATTCAGTCTGCATAATATATTGCCCATTATGCACGGATATAAACATACCAGAGAGGGAGAGAGAGAGAAAGAGAGAAGGGGTCCCGACCGTGTACAGAATCAGTCTATCTATAGCTCCTTCATTACTTTTATTCTATACATGTACGTTGAACTAGCTACCTCGGGCCGGGAATGCTCTTATCTTCTCGCCCTTTATATATATATATATATATATATATATATATATAACTTATATAACTATATTCGCACCAAATTTTCGACAAAAAAATTGAATGTATCGTCGACAATTTGGTGCGAATAAATAACACTGTTGGACTGTCGAAATGCATTCGGACTCTACTTCGTCATCTTTCCTATACTGTTACAACACGCGGACTACAAGTATCATTATATTTATATAATATATAATCAAACTATATATATATATATATATATATATATATATTACACACCATATCCAGCCATAACGGGCAATGCGAAAACAATCCCGATAATAATAATAATGATTTCCTATTTTGTATGCGTGCTTTATGACTCACCCTTGGTCACATCTTTCCAATGGCCTTGAATTATAGTTAATGATGACAAACTTTACTACTATAATTATATCTTTTACACAGTGTCAAATTGTCCCGGTGAAAGGTACTATACGTACTAGTCCACCATGGCCCAGCCATGGCAGGAAATGAAAACGTGGCACCACCTGCAAAGCAACACGAGCCATGATGTCGGATGGGTATCAACACTGGACGATGCTAACTGCATTCTAGAAATGTTTGAAGTCAGCAAGACTACTTCTTTCGTTGGAGACCAAAAATCCAAAGGGTTTGGACACCATCAACTACGCCAACTGGAAAACACATCTGCTGAAGCTGTAGTGACAGCAGGCAATGTGAATGATGAAAAGTCGGGTAATTATTACTTGAAATATAGGGTTTAAACATACAGGTCACTAGATACAATCATGTCATTCTTCGAGTACAGTTCAAATTTCTATTGTTCATAATGTCAGTATGTATCTCACACACGTACATGAGTGGAACTGTACGTACTATACACTAAAACATGTATAATTGTATCTGGTGTAGGACACTTCCCCCGTCTGTTTTTTTTTTTTTTCTTTTAATACAAGTGCAGGTCGAGATGGGTACTATATTCACGAGGGTCATTCCGAGAGATCGACATCCACGAGCCATACTCCCAAAGAGTTCTTTAGTTAAAAAAAACTCCAGGAGCACTAAAGCCTATATGGGTGTTCCATAGTGACAGATGAAAACTGCCCATAGGAGTACGACATAATAACACGGGGCTAAAGTAAGTCTCGAGCATGTCGATGGCCTATAGTTTGCTTATTGTCGAAATCGTGCCTGTATATGACGGGTGGATTCTACATTTCGTAGGCTGTGTGACTCATGGGCTGTTTCATTCGTGGATTTAAAACTCGTAACTTGCACCCGTCTTCTGTTCGATCTGTTCGATATTCTTTTGTGTATATGCACACAATGTCTTTGTAGAGAAAAGGCCAACAAAGAGCTTTGTGCACTTCTAGATGTTAATTCAACCCAAACCATAAGAACCGAATCATATCTATTAAGTAACAACAGTTAATCAGAATATAGCTTTTCTTGATAAATTTCGTAACCTTGTCATTTACGTTCCTATTCCGAGCATTCAATAACGGATTCAATGCTCGCAGCACTGAATCAGCACTCCAATTCGAAATCCAGTCATTCGAATTCACTATCGGAGCAGTCCGAGCAATGAATTGCTCATTTGCGTCATTCAATTTGAAAATATGTGGAGGCATTTCAACAAGAGGAATACAGCCGGTGACGAAATATCATCAGTCACTCCATTTGGCCCCCCCCCCCCCCCAAAAAAAAGAGAAAAAAAGAAAGAAACTACGTTCCAAAGAAAATGACTTATTGTAAAACATGTCTGGAAATTAGTTAACTGAAGGCCTTCGTATGTGTCATATTTTCTCTTACCTTCGAGTGGAATAGATTGGGCTCCATGATGAACATTACTTATTTCTCCGTGTAGGCCCTCCTGTTCATGCTGAAATTTGAAATTCACGAGTATTATGACATTACAATGGCAGCAATGTGCGGGCACATCAGACAGTCACTTGACAGTGTACAACGATGTACAATAAGCTAGATTGATGGACATCTTCCATAAAAACAATTTCGACCCCATTTTGACTGATAAAATGAACACCCTATGGGCCTACCTCTTGTTTGTTATTTATCATTTCATTGATATCTTCTTTTTTTTTATCTTCTTTTCGAGGGATTAAGTATAAGATCATCCTGTGTCATGTTTTCTTTTTGATGCATTGTGTGATGTGATGTGTGATGTGTGTGTGTGTGTGTGTGTGTGTTGGGGGGGTTGTCGTTTTTTAATGGGTGATGAGGTGTCATCGAAAGGAGAATGTTTAAGTAGGTAATTGTCTTTTGTCTTGTTTTGATGCACTACTGAGTGGACCCTATAATTCATTGTGTCTTGAAATGAAAAATCAAAAATACATGCACACGGAACAAAGCAGAAGAATTAAACATAAATGTATTAATTCCTGGTTTGTAAACATCTTTTCTTGTTTTATACTTTCGCCCATTTCTTCCCATATCCTCACCCCATCATCCCATTGTTAAAATGTAAAGTTAAAATTTAAAATTTATTCCTTTACCTTCTATGACTTGATCGCACTGAGTATGAAATTTATCATCTGATAATAAGATTGAATGCCCCAAATAAGCTCATCAGCTTTCTCTGCTTCAAATCGGATAGTTGTCATTATTTCAGTAGTGGAATAAAGATAAAAGATAATAACATAGAATCAGTGCCGTTGACCTCTGCTTGCATGGCAGCATTGTTTTGTTAACAGCATTAATGCAAAACAAACAAACAAACAAACAAACAAACTGTGTTTATGCGATGAATCGATCAACACGCTTTTCGTCTTTTTAGACATTTTACTAGCAATCACTATTCAAAAACAAGGCCGCATTTTCTTGTAAGGTTAGCGTTTAGAATAAAGGATAAATATTATGATACAGATGAAGACTGGAAATTTAATTCCCTCCATTTGATTTCATATACGGCTTCAGAAACTGCGTTCTCATCGTACCTGATAAGGTTTAAGGAAGACTCCAACGGATTAGTGCCATATGATGGGGTTCCATTTGTGACGACCGGCAGATATTTTTTAAGCTGCATGTACGGCCGAAACAAGCACCAGTATGCTCAGGAGAAAAAGAAACAAGAGACTGAGCAGGAGATGCAGGTAACGGTTTAACGGTTTGGGAGGTGCGAAATGATGCCACCCCACCCCAGAAACCAAAAACTGAGTTAATGTGGTACATTATTATTTATTTTGTATTCATGCCAATCAAATAAAACGTTTTCCGTTTTTTTTTTTCATGTTCATGCTCGTCGTCCGTTACCAATGTTTGAACCTTCTACATTTTTGTTCTACATTCAATTCAATTCAATTCAATTCAATTCAATTCATTCCAATTCATTTTATTTCCATACTTCTCATTTGTGGACAATATAACAGAAATCAAACAAGTTCTTTCACCTTGTAAACAATGTGCAAAACACAACAATATACATGGTGATAACACAGTAATTATATGTAATAACTGGTCAAATTCGAAATCGAGATGGGGTTGATCAAAGAAAAGTATGGCGGGACCTACATGAAAGCAAGCTTGTTTGGCTGTAAGCCCCGAGTAATCAGTGTTTGTGAAAAAGAAACGGAGAACGGATAGTAGATAAGACCAGATGATGTAAGAGTGCAAAATACGAAAAAAAAAAAAAAAAAACTAAAATGTGAACTATTACTGTGACCGAGATATCATTGGTTTCAGGAGGACAACATGATTTGCATAATCATGAAACCTACTTAGGTATATACATAATGTACACTATAAACTGTTGTTGGATTAAAGTTATCGCCAGGATATGATCCGTAAGACACAAGAAGTAACATGTACAGCTATCAAGCCATTTGGTATCCGCCGTCAAGCTCTGTATAGAAAGCTAGAGAGGGAAAGAGGAGGAGAGGGAAGCGAAGTAGAATGTGGAATTGATAATGATGAATTCGGAGAGCCTGACAGCAAGACCTAAAATGGAATCTGCAGCGTGTTGCCAAGAATATTTGATCGGACAATAACATACCACAATATTACATAAGACATTACAATTCAGTTTCTGCAAGATATGCACTCAATAAAGACTCTTTTAATTTGCGTTTAAAGGAATATAAAGACAAGCAGCTTGTTATTTCGGGGGAGAGGTCATTCCAATATCTGGTGCCCGCATACATTATCGTTTTTTAGCGAAAATTGTTCGAGTACGTGGAAGGTGAAATGCGTCACTTTGGCGGGTAGGATAATTATGAATCAAATAGTTTTTCCTGAACATGCGAGTGAAAACATCCGGTAACTCCTTGGCAGAAAATTTATACATAAATATGCCGACGTTGTAACTAAATAAATCTGATGTTTTCAGTATCTTATTTTTTTTAAATAGATCGTTCGTATGAGACAAATATCCAACATGGTTGATATTTCTGATGGCGCGTTTTTGAACACGGAACAGTATGTCAAGAAGATTTCTAGGTGCATTCCCCCAAACAAGAATACCATAATTAAGGTACGGAGCAATCAAAGTAGAATAAAGATTAAGCAGGATTTGACTTGTAAAAACATTCTTCAGTTTATTAAGAACACCCGTATTTTTGGAAAGAATATTACTTAAGTAACTGACGTGGGATTTCCAAGACAAATCACTGTCATTAAAAAGCCCTAGAAATTTTATACTACTAACTTGATTTAATTCAATTTCATTCAATTTAATGTTACAAGGAAGGGTTTTAAGACTGTTGCTAAAAAGCATACAATGAGTTTTATCGATATTAAGTGACAATTTATTGGCGTATATCCAAGATTGCACAGATTTAAGTTCTTTATTCATTGTGTTAACAAAAGTATGATGATCATCTCTGTGTGTAAAAAAACAGATTGGAGTCGTCAGCAAAACATATAAAGGAAAGAATTGGCGTGGAACTAGGAAGATCGTTAATGTACAAAATAAACAATAGTGGGCCTAGTAAGGAGCCCTGTGGAACACCACATGAAATTAACTTTAACTGAGAATCGTGACCATTTATACTCACAAATTGTTTCCTGTTTGATAAATAATCTCGAAACCAGTCCAAAGCCTTCCCACGTATACCATAATGTCGTAGCTTGTAAATCAGAATATCATGGTCAATTGTGTCGAAGGCCTTTGAAAAATAAAGAAAAACTCCAATAGTGTGGGAGACATCATCTATAGCATGAGCAACTTTATGGATAAAAGTGAGTAAGGCATGGGTCGTTCTGTGGTTTTTCCTAAAACCAAACTGGGAGTTACAAAAAACTTCACACTTTTCGAGAAATTTGTGTGTGCGCGTATATACCAACCTTTCAAGAAGTTTTGAAAAGGAAGTTAACAAAGAAATAGGGCGATAATTTATCACAGATTCTTTTTGTCCTTTTTTAAAAATTGGTAAAACTTTAGCTATTTTCATTTTTTGTGGAACTATGCCAGTAGATAACGATAAATTAAAAATGTGTGTTAATGGTGTAACTACTTCATTAATGATGTTTTTAAGGAGGAAATTGGTGATTCCGTCACATCCAGAGCTTTTGTTATTGTTCAAATTTTGCACGATATCTTTGATTTCTTCTTCAATGACTGCTTCGAAAAAAAGAGACTGCTGATTCTGGTCTTTTAAAAAGTAATAAAAATCAGTGTTTGAGTGTGGAATACTGCTGGCAAGATTAGGTCCTATGCTTACAAAGTATTCATTGCATACTTCTGCCACATCAGCTTGATCTTCAATGTACTTATCATTATAGATAATATGCCTAGGGGGTTCAATGTTCTTTTTAGTGTTCAGCGCTTTATTTATCACCTTCCACGTACTCTTGATGTCATTTTTATACTTGATAAATTGCTTTGAAAAATGCATTCTTTTGGCTAAACGCATGGATGATGTAAGAACGTTGCGATAATGCACATACCGAGACCGAGTTAGACTGTTAGCATCACTTCTGTATTTATAGAAAAGGGTATTTTTACGGTTAATAGACCTAAGGAGAGATTTTGTAATCCAAGGTTTTTGGGGAACTTTTTTACGGTTTGAACGAGTAAATGGCACAACGGGTATATTGGAATCATATGCAGATGACAGTATTTGTGAAAAGTGTTCAAAAGCTAAGTTTGCATCGCTTTGGTTATTAACAATTGACCAATCAACGGATCTTAATCTCTCCCTAAGTCTACTAAGATTAGTTTCTGACATTTCTCGAAAACCAGAACTGGGCGAATGAAAAGAAGCATTACTTATGTTAAAATTGGGCATAACAGCGTAAATCGGAAAATGATCGGATACATCAGACACTATTATACCAAACGTGATATTAGAAAGGGGACGATATTAAAAAAAAATATTGTCAATTAGAGTTGCTGTGACATCAGAAATTCGAGTGGGCTTCTTTATAAGAGGTGAAAAAGACTCGGATAGCATCACATTGAGGAAATCTTGGCATGTGGAGTTGGTATGACAATCTAAAAGGTTGAAATTAAAGTCACCCATGACAAAACAATTCTTGTTCACAAAATATGTATCAGCTAGAAGTACGGATAATGATTCAGTAAATTCATTAGGGTTTGTATTTGGAGGTCTGTATATTTCACCTACAACAATACTTTTTCTATTTGGAACCCTAATTTCAATAAAAATGCTCTCAATAACTTCAGACATTAAACTAAATTCGTCTAAGAGTTGATAATTAAAATTTTGAGTGACGTAAAGCCCAACTCCGCCGCCTTTTTTGCCTACCCTGTTGTTAGTCAAAAGTGTGAAGCCATCAATGGTAAATAGCGAAGAAGGTGATGTTTCCTTTAACCAGGTTTCACTGATTCCGATAACTTGACTATCAAATTTAACTTGATTCACGAACATACTGAATTGATCAAAATTTCTGTTTATGCTCCTTACGTTAAAGTGTGAAATAAAAAATTGGTTTGGATTTGACTGAAATAATGAAATTATATCGTCTTCGATGTGGTATTCTGTGAGTGGCATTTGAGGACTGGTGTCGTTTACATCAACGTCAAGTATCAGTTCGTGAGATTGTGAGTTCAAAAAACTAATGATATCAGGGTTATCACCTTCCTCGCTATTTGTGGCATGTACAGGTACATCCTCTTTGTCTGGTGCGTGAGCAGACATATAACAACAATTCTATTATTCATATCATTCACACTAATTGACTTAGCCATTGTGAAAAAGTATCATAACAGTGGGTATTACATAAACTTGTTGACACAAAATTCTGCTTTTGAACTTGTTTGCTGCTTGCTGTCTAGAGAGAAGAAGACATTCACCTGGTTGAGTTATGTAAGATGCTTGAATACCTGGCAAAGGAATGTCTGTACACAAAACATGATCAAGCATTATGCGTAGACCAAACTTGACGTTCGAGTACAATTTTTGTCTGAGGTAGAAATTTCACGGAATGATTTACAGAGAACTATATCAAAAGCAGGCAGAGACATTGGAATGACTAATTTTCCCTTTGAAAAAATGTGACACATTTGAGTAGCTACGTACGTACAGACATTGACAGCAAAAATGTCGGTTGAACGGTTACGACCAGAAAATAAGAAACACTTGACACATGTTAACAGCTTGTGTTCACTGGGTGAGGAATAATGACAGGGGGTTTGAATTTGGCTACTAGAATATCTGCATACCAGAAAGAGAAGGATCAAGTTCACGTGGTCACAAATAAAAATTGTGTTTATACACTTAGTGCTATTATTATAAGCATTTAAAAGTGCAAGCTTGGCACATTTATGAAAGAAATAAAAAATCTTTGTGGAACTTGCATTTGGCATTTCAACAAAATTACCCCGTCCATAAAAAAACAGAAGGAAAAAATGACGTTGAACATAATGTGCATAGATCAAAACTATCAAACAAGGTAAACGCAACTGTCTCAACCTTTGAGAACAGAAGCAGGAATACCATTAACACGAGAACTGAATTACACATTTCTTTAACCGATTCCAATAGAGACAATTTGTGGCCACCACTACTCCTCCCTAAACATGTGAACAGAATGACGAGCAGAGATGACATTTTCTTTTTTCCTTCGGTCAACCCTTTTCTATTGTAAACAAGGAAAAAGAAGTATCAGTATGAGACAGATTCTGATCACAAAGTAGTGGCAAAATGTACCCTTGTTATTACTTTTTGGTTGTTGTTGTTGAGAGAAAAAAAAAAACCCAATAGCGATAAAAGCTGTAGGTAATGTATTAAAATCAATCAAGTTGGGTTTAATATAATATGCAGTTAAATTTTAAATGCAAGAGGAATCATGTCAGGCCGCTTACGTACATACCAATGACCAATCCGTGAAATTGCGAAGAAAAACAAATATTACATCATATCCGTGAAATTGTGTAGAAAAACAAATATTACATCATACCCGGTTCAAACATAATGATCTATAACAATAACGTCACAATCTAATGTTCGAAATAACTACTACGCTTTCTGTTTTAGTTGTTGATAAACAGCTCTAGTCTGAAGGCTTATAAAAATTAGTGTGCCTGATTCCAATTGACCGGACTTAATAGTATGCAGATGTGGGACCTTTATGACCCGCATTACATGACATTATTAGACCAATCCTGACATTATTAATCGGAGCTTATTGTACTTTCAATCAATTATTTGTCTCTTCTATTTTTGCCGTAAAATAACGACCAGAAAACCGTCTGTCGAATGACACGCTTGTGTGTTGCCCGTGGTTTCAAGAAACCAACAATGCTCTGCAATAAAAGAAAGAAAAAGAAACAAATGATAATTAATAAATAAAAAATAATAACATAGAATCAGTGCCATTGGCCTCTGCTTGCATGGCAGCATTGTTTTGTTCACAGCATTAATGCAATATGTCAATCTGAGGAGAATCTTGGGTAAACATGGTAGCGTTGAATACACGTTTAATCTTCCGAAAGACTGCCCCGACATAAACTGCCTATTTCATATCGATTAATGAGTTTCCGCTGTCGTTTTCTGACCTTTTTTCACAGTTTTGATCCACTCCCGATACCAAATTTGCGTTCTCACGTTTGTATGCATATAGAGCTACAGAGTTACGTCACGTTTTCACATGGGCATGTCAACGTGAATGGATTGTTTTAAAAGTGTTCATGTCTATAATCACTGGGGACAGAAATAAATGTGACATACTACATTTGTTTTCAGACTTTATTTTCATTGACTTCTATTCAATCAATGTCATTAGTGAATACAATTACAGATTATAATACTTATTACAATGAAATACCGTACTTTAAAATATATAGAACTACATAAGACAGTTGTAAGAGAATGATGCCTTAAATGAAAATTCTTGCACATATAGCCTACCTAATTTTGCTAAATTTAAGTAAGTCATGTAAGTATGTAACTTATCTTTAATTCCAGTTTCTTTCTGATCATTCAATGACGACATCTGGAATTAAAAGTCAATACATGTAATGAAAAGATAATGCGCCTACGCGCATTGAATATGTAATGTGCATATGCATTAATCAATAGTTCACATGGCTGTGATATCATAATTCAAACGTAAAATAATACAATTTGACAGTCGCCACCTTCTGAACCGATGACTTTAGACAAGGACACATAACTAAAAAGAAAAAAAAACACCGAAAACCCTTGCAAAATGCAAATCTCATGCATTTTTAAGAATAATTTGGATATGAAAGGCAGTAACATAGAATTGACAATGCATTTATGAAGGTTTAAAACATAATGAGCTATCATGTGTCCTAACGTGGTTGCAATCGGACGTAATCGCATAATTATTTTCAAGAATTATTTGGATATGAAAGATAGTAACATAAAATTGACAATGCATTTTTGAAGGTTAAAGACATAATGAGCTATCATGTGTCCCAATGTGGTTGCAATCGGACAATCGACATCTAGGATCTTGTTGGGGGGGGGGGGGGGGAAGAGAAACAGGGAGGCGGGGAAGCCCCAACCTCATTTCCGTATATATTTAAAAATCTCATAGTCTTTGAGGTTAAGATATGTCACTGAGTATTGATATGCACATATTGCTCTTCAAGATACTTGAGGATTATCAAAACAAGGAATTTAGTAAACTGTTGACTATAGGTATGATGTCAGCCACAGAATGTATTGATGACACTTTTTGTTCTCAGTGAAGTTTATTTCAGTTAATCAACTTCGGTCTTGTTCTTTATGTTTCTCCTCTTTCGAATCATTCGTCACGTTTTACTCAAATAAAACAAAAAATAATATAACACTAACGGAGTAGTCATATCTTTCCCCTTTTTCATACACGTCCCTCTGCAAGCTGTTTGCCATGTGATAGTACAGTTACTTAATGCATTTTTTTTTCATTTACATAAAAAAAAAAATGTATACAGACTGATCATCCCATACTGCGGAAGAGACGGCGAGTAATCCAAGGATCAAAGAAAAAAGGGTGCCCAGCCCGTGTTTTCATGAAGGAAGTCATCAGATTCCCCCATTTTCAGGTACGCAATGTGCAATGTTACTTGTTTGTTTGATAGTAGGGTCATTTCATTATCACAAAAAATGGAAGCTATCATATATGATTTGATTTATCTTGTTTCGCTTTTTAAAACACAGATATATGACACAATGTGCCTGGTTGACTCCTTTTCCTGGTATCGGGGGCGAAGCACAATGGGTGGGTTTCATTCGCCAGTTTTTCGTATTCCTTTCTTCTTTTTTTTTTCTAATTTAAGTTGGTGGATAGAGAGACCACTACACCCAGTTAGCACCCTTGGTTTTTTTTTTTTTTTTTCGATGAATGAATACAGACGGACCCTCCACGTGTCGTGGAGGATTCATTCACGGGTCCATGTGGAGCCGGGATTTGTACAAACTCCAGGAAATGTACCAATGTCTCGCTGGGAAAATGTACAATCTTGAAAGTTGTTTCAACAAGAAATGTGAAAACGTTTCGCCTGAAGATTTAATAACTTTGAATTTCAACTGGAAATGTACAAACACTGACGAGAAAAGTACGAAACACATACTTCTACAGTATTACGTTGGCGATGGATAAAACAGTTGTATAAAAAAATTATCATGAATTCTTACCATTGTAATTTGTTCTTTTTGTTTTTGTTAACCCCAAGAAAGATTTTCACTAAACTTTGAAGAGAACATGTACACTGTATGGTGACTTCTCCTTTTGTTTACTTGAGCCCTCCCACCTGCTGCCTAAGGGAACTAGTTGGGATAGTAAGTCAGAACTCCTGAAAGACCCAACACTTGATATTTTTTTATCTCCTCATGTGCAATGGAAACAGATACAGCTATACAGTGACAAGAAATCATTTATGACTGAAGATTATGTAAGGGGATGAGGAGAATAAGAATGAGGTTGAAACGTCACATTATCAGCATGACTTAAAAAAAAAGCAATAACAAATTTTCTGGCCAAACGGGGAAATTTGCATCCGAACGATAATAAAATCCCTCTTTATTCCTAGGGGCAACAAGTCCAGGGAGGGGGGGGGGGGGTGATGAGGAAATCGGGCAGGGATGGGTTTATCAAAAGCCAAAAATAAGTCATATTTACTAACGGAAAAATCAGACGTGTGCAATAATCACATATTCATAAATACATCACATGTATTATATATATATATATATATATATATATATACTACATAATATACACACAGAATGCAGCTTTCATTCCATAGTTATGATAATATGCAAATTAGAACATACATTATTATAGAAAGATGACATTATGAATCTCGGCTTCCCATTAGCCAATGTGGCAGATGTAAATGTATAAAATTTTATTTTTAAGGTCAATGAACACAATGGATGCCTTTGGAATTGACCATACAACAGAAAGTGTAAATTAGCAACTGTTCGAGAAGGCTTATAATTAACAAGAATATATATGTGTAGACTCTACACATGAGATACACTAACCCTTTTAAGCAAGCGTTGTTGTAATGGAATTGCAGATACATATCGGAAATAATAAGTGACATTAATGTGTTCATTCAATCGATGATCATATTATACTGTAGTTTTCTATTTGGGAGAATATTGGTTTACCTGCTCAAGAAGAGCAATAAATTCCAAAGATCTTTAGGTCTACGTGGAGCTGTAGATTTTATCTATACTACCCCATCTCAGGCTACATCAGCCAGCAAAAGAGCGAAAGATGATGCAAGCTGGGCCCTGCGCCATGCCGTTGCAACTGGCACGGCGGTGATGACAGAGCGCAGGATCTACATGACTCTGCCGTCTGATGAAAAACACGCGGGCACGCATCCAACGGGGACGGTAAACCATACTTTTCATTATACTCCGGCCCATACAGCGTGTGAATACCATGATAATAACGATCATCGATTAATCGGTCTGTCTTGGAAAAGTGACAAATTGTTTTGATGCAACTACTCACTCAAAGGCGATTAAGTTTTGCAAATGCAAACGCAATCATAGAAAAGGTAGAAGAGACCTTTTGGGGATTGTTAGCATTTCGTTGTCGTTGTAAAGGAAACAAAAATCATGGAAATAATGACAAATATCGCGTTACAACTTATCTCTGACTTTTAGAGCAATGTTCTTCCAAACTTGACAAATAAGATAATTGTGTTTTTCTTTTCAAGACACTTTCTCTTGAATTAGACCTGTGTAAACGCTATAATCACATCTTTTTTGTACAAAAAAAAAAAAAAATCTTATGAAGCAATTAATGATCACTGACTTCCATTGTAAAATTGACGGGCAAAGGTAAAATGAGTGCGTTGGCTAATTCTATTTGTTGCTAATGGTTCAGAAGGAAATTGGTAAGTTCTCATCTCTATGTCATTTTGAGCAGGTTAAATAATGCACACTTTAGTAACCGATTACGCGTTTCCATGGTAACATCATGTTGAAACAATTTTACTTGAAATACTTAAATAGCTTGTAAATGATCATCAAGGTAATTCCCAAAAATTATAAATGTGGAAAAAGTGTCTACAGAACACTTATACAGAGAAAGTGTAAAGCAGGTGTATGCAGCTTAAAAAAAAAAATGGAAATTTTTATATATTTAAAACTGAACACTAGTGACGTATTGTAATGCATATAACGCAGAATTGCTATTATTGCAGTGTTATTTTCTCTGAAAATTAACATTGCTGGCACATTCTCTTTAGTACCATTCACCTACTTATTCTTATGCTCTCCCGTTTATATAGCTAACTGGATTTTTCAACACTATTAATGTGAGCGTCAAGAACAAACTAGAAGAACTAGTTGGCCATGGTGTGACCACTGTTAGTGAGGCCAGGCGGCACCTAAAGGTGTATGTGGAAACGGTGCTTTTCCCAAACCCAAAGTCACGTCCAGTTTCTTCAGACACAGCATACTATCCAACTGACCGGGTTATTAGAAACCACATCTACGCGGCCCGTATGAAGTTGAGGTATGCTGTCATAACTTATGATGCAAACTGATTTATCAGCTCTTCATCTGTGCTTAGCAGTATGCCATCATTATTACGTAGTTCGCAAAGGGCAGGTGTAATAAATCAGAGCTATATCATTTTTTTTTTTTAATACCCGAAATAAGATTTTTGATTATCTTATCGCAAACATGGGGACTTTTTGTTATAGGTTTCGCAGGAATAAGCTAGAATTTTCTTACAGCACATAAACTGCACCCAGCAAAGCAACAACTGCTGATGTTTTGAAAAAATATGCATTCTTCTTGACATGTACTTGATAAGTTCAATACTTTGAAAGATACATAATAATGTTATATCTGACACTATCAGCCTTATAATAACTTGGGCAGCTTACATGATATTCACTTGGAATTATCAGGTAAGTTTATAATTTTCAGCTTATTGAGTAACAGATTTGTCAAATGTTAATATTTCATGTCAAGAACATTTAATGTTGTAATGGTCATGTACATTGCTTTGCAGAAACTTTCATTATTGTTTTTATTGTGTACACATGTTTCCAGTGATTATTACATTTTTTTTTCTATACTCGTCTTATGTGGTTCCAGCACATGAAAGTACATGTTTCTTTCGAAGTTCTTCAACATTATAATACATGATAAGGAATGAGGCGATTGTCTTATTCAGTGTGAATGTTTACGCGGAATAATGATATATAATAAATAAGACTGATAATAATAACGTATTGCTTGAATAATTACATCTTAGCCTCCACCTTCAGGTGTCTCCGGAGGCGTGATTTTTTTTTTTTTTTTTTTTTTTTTTTTTGATGATGGAATTCCATCCACTTTCACGATTTTAAAGAGTGACGAAACTGGTGCACACTCGCATTCTATAATCATTATCGCTTCTTCGAGCATTATCCAATGTGAATGTTAGTAGCTTGAAACTAGTGTACAGGTGGAATGTTACTTTCCAGAATTTTGTCCAAGAGACACATGACCACCGAAGTCGTGAGCAAGCACTCCTATAAGTAGAAGTAAACAAGCCACGTGTATGGGCACAATGCATGAAACAAGCAATTGCTTTAAGCAAAAGCACAAGTTCGTCAAGCAAAAGGTCTAACTCAAGCAATTGCTTAAATCTATAAACCTTTTGCTTGTGCTTGTACCTTCTGCTTGCCCTCCACAAGCAATTGCTTGCGTTTTAACAAAAGGGACGTCACGCCTGTGCGAACACAAGAACAAAGGCGGATGTGACAGCATATATTTTATTCTGCTTGCCCTCCACAAGCAATTGCTTGCGTTTTAACAAAAGGGACGTTTTAACAAATATATTTTATTCTGCTTGCCCTCCACAAGCAATTGCTTGCGTTTTAACAAAAGGGACGTCACGCCTGTGCGAACACAAGAACAAAGGCGGATGTGACAGCATATATTTTAAAGGGCGTGTGTGCGCGGAAATATTTCCTGACATAGCAAAGGAGATATGAAATGGCACTCATAAATGCACACACAAACGTAAACATACATCTATACACACACACTAACTGGCTGATTCCCTTCTCTGCTTATTTTATCGTAGTGACCCGGATCTGCCTGATGGTAGGAATGTGGAGAGAGGTTCCTTGCTCTCCACCTATAAAGTCAGACATTACTCCTTTTTTTTATAATATATCAATTTATGAAGCGCAAAACCTATAAACATATATTCTTCTGCGCTGCAAAAGCTTCTGATGTGCTTGATAATAATGAACAATTAAATGAAAAGATGTGTTTGGAGCCGTGATTTAAAGACAGCTACGGTTGGGCATTTCCGGACTTCTAATGGAAGATCATTCCAGAGTTTGGGAGCTGCACAGGCAAATGCTCTGTCTCCCAGTGTTACTTTTGTTTTTCATGTTGGAATTTGTAAAAGTAGAGTGTCCTTAGAACTGCGCAAATTGTGAGTGTGTCTACAAGATTTGAATACTAATGATTCGGATATGTACCTGGGGGCTTGACCGATGAGTGATCTATATACAATCAATAAAATCTTAAACAATACTCGTTAACGAATCGGAAGCCAGTGTAAGTCTTTCAGAAGAGAAGTAATCCTTGAAAACCTGGGTTTGTTACAGATAAGCATTGCGCAGGAGTTTTGGAATCGCTGCGGGCGCCCAACTTGAGAATCAGGGAGTCCATATAATAACACGTTAGAATAATCCAATTTACTGACAATGCATGCTTGCACGATCATTTTCATACTGTTCTCATCAAAATATGTCCTAATACGTCTAAGATTATATATCATATGGTATGATGATTTACACACACTTGTGATGTGTGCTTCCATGTTCAATACAGCTCTATGGTCAAAACACACTCCAAAGCCCTTTTTACACTTTTGTTTCTTAACCCCTTACTTTCTCTGACCCAGGACTATCGTTAGTCCGTATCAATTTTTTCAGCTTTTTACACTCGCCAATAAATCCCGTACTAAGCTCTTGTCCTAGGCTAAGGAGAAAACTGACCTGAGTGTAAAAAACAATTTTATTAAGATTTTGGGTAAATCAGTTATGTATGTATGTATGTATGTAAGTAGGTATGAATGTATACAATGTATGTACTTACGTATGGATTGATCGATTGGTTGATTATTTGATTGATCCGTATATGCATGCATGCATGCGTGCATTCATTCATTCATTCATTCATTCATTCATTCATTCATTCATTCATTCATTCATTCATTCATTCATTCAATTGACTAGATATGCCAAACTGGATCAAGAAAACCTACAAAAACAAGTCGAGGAGTGGAGGACACAGAATCCAAGGGATAAGTACAAGCTTGTGCTTGCAACATCTGAACCGACAGCGGAAACAACTGCACAAGGTGCCTAATTTACACCCCCCCCCCCCTCCAAAAAAAAAAGAAGAAGAAAGAACAAACCAACCAACCAACCAAACAAACAAACAAACAAACAAACAAACAAACAAACAAACAAACAAACAAACAAACAAGTAAACAAACTAGCAATCACGAACAAAAACAAAAACAAAACAAATTGTGGTAAATTCCAAAATGTTTACATTGGTATAAAAAAGATGTGAGGGATGCCCTTTGAACGAGAGTGTTATTGACCGTCACCAAGTAATTACTTATTTATAACTTTTCAACCACAGTGCAAGTTTCAAGATGACGCAATTCCTGCAGCACGCCATTTTTGAATACAGACCTTATGTTTAACGTTTCTGGTGCATGTATTATTCATATTCAATGTAATGGGAGGACTTAAATATGATATTGGTGTTTGGTGGGCTTGCAAAGGAAGTACTTCTGCATTGCATAAATTTGTAGTTTCCATTTAGTCATTGTCTGTAATTTGATTTGCATTTAAAGTACACCTATCTTCTCATTTTGTAATATCTATATTCTGCATTACAGATGTTGAGCAGTCATTGAATGCTGACGACATGAATGACGAAGATGAAGTCCTTCCAATACCAAAGAAAGAAGAGAAAGCAACATTCTTCTTCTGCCACCAAACCGAGTATCAAAGACACCTTCTCCAAAGGTTATTTAATATCTGCATGTACAGATCCTGTTTAGATACTTACACTATTGTTGAGTGATGGGAAATCACCACTCTGCAACTATGTCCTTCCTTGTTGATATTTATTCAAAAGTATACAGTCCCTACTGCAATAAATTTCGTTTCTTCTCTATCGCAACAACGTGTTTCTTCATACATGTACCCGTTACTATATTCTTCAGTCCCTTGATGGATGCTGTTATAAATAATGTCGTTAACAATAATATTGATGAAGATTTTCATGCTTAGGGATTCAAAACTTAAATCACTGCACATGCAGGACATATTTCTATGTTTTGTTCTTCTCTCTCTCTCTATCTCTTTTTTTTTCTAGGTCAATTATACCTTGGAGAATTACCCAAGATCCTTCAAAAAACCCTAACCCTAGTCTTAGAATCCTGAACCTAATCCTAAACTTTACCCAACCTCAAGCCCTTATAGCCTAAACCTTATAACACTAATCTTTAGTACAACGTTGTCACTAACTATAAGTTTGGAGCCGGGGGTATTTTTCCCCCTATCTTAAGGGAGGAGGTGGGGATGATTAATAATTACCCTAATTCGTATTTTTTTTTTTTTACTTCTTGATTTTGTATATAGCTTTCTTTTTCTTGAAATTTATTATTAATTTCATACAAAGCTATAGTGTGAAAACGTGTTTATTCCTATGCCCGTATCCCATTACTCCTAACAGCACAAAACATCGCAAAGTTGTCGTAATTAACATCTCCTTAATCATAGTAATTTCATAGGACTTTCAAATCGTACAATGCACTTAATTTCCTAGTACATAAAAGAAGGCAAACACATTAATGCCTAATACATTACTGAAAGCGTCAATCATTTTTGGGTCAATGTAGCCAAAGTTAATTCCACATGCTGGATTTATGATAGCCACGTTTTTTCTACCGTAAGTAGTATATCAACTTCAGATTTGTATTTTCATCTTGTTTTTGAAACTTCATTTTGAACAAAATAAAAAATACATAGAATCCAAAGTAACCATGCATATTGAGTTTCATGATAGCCAATTTGAATTCAAAATTTATATTTTCTTAATGTTAGATACGGCAATACCCTTTGCCTTTTGGATGCCACATATAAGACAACGAGATACGAGCTTCCCATGTTCTTCTTGGCTGTGAAAACAAACTTTGGATATAGCGTCGCAGGACAATTCGTCGTCCAGTTCGAGACAGTTGCAGCCATTCAGGAGGGACTCCGAACTATTCAGCAGTGGATGCTGGAAGACGAAAGGCCTTGGACTCCGAGATATTTCATGACAGATTTCTCGGAACGGGAGATACGAGCAATTGAAGAGACCTTTCCAGGTAGAGTAGATAATGTAGATAACGTCGTTGCGGAAAATGTATAAATCCGTTATGGAACGTTCCAGTCATGTTAGAAGTTAACTCTGATTTAAGATGTAGGATATTACGGTCTCTTTCGTGAGGTCGTCATGCAAAGTTAATACTGCGTCTATTCACTTCGAGGGTTTTATCCATAACCGGTTCTTTTGTCATTCACATACATTTTCAGTCAGTCGAACTTGTGTTCATGTAAATCAAATCTAAAAAGTAGTCACTAAGATTGGTCGACGAGAGGTTTGTTCCAACGTCATGAAGCGGTAATTCATTTCGCGAAAGACGCGAAGGGGATTGCGCATTGTCGCTATACCAGCATACTTATAATCTTAGAGCAATTTCAAGGAAGCAAATCAGCACAATGGTGCTGATGTTCTATTACATAAGCACATGTTTTAATCCATTGCCCATGACCGTATGTTTCATATGTTTTAATGACTATGATGGTATACAGGATCATTCATTTGCTGTTAAGCTCCCTGAAACTAGTTGCACTCCAGAGTTACCATTTTCACTCATCCATTTAATTCAATTCAAAGGTTTTATTTTCAATTCTTTCAACAGAATGCACAAAATTATAAATTCGACATGCGTTTGAACGAATGATACATGGACAGCAAAGGGAAACGTTTGTCAGTATGTCATTTCAAAATGAGGCATTTTTCATACTAACATATTTTTACATCCTGCAAAAAGTGGAGGTACCCACTCCAAAGACTATATGCTTGTACAATTTGGGCACCTCACAGGAGAAAAAAATTAGGTGAAAATTTAACTACACATTTGCGGGATGAAAAAAAAAAAATATGGAAGTGGAAAGGGGGGAACAGAAATAGAAGTAAAGAGACGACTAAAGAGACAATTAAAAACAAAAAGCCTAGATCAATCGATACATTCAAGATCAAATCAACAGAATCTATTAGCCATATCATTCAATCAATTCAATTCAATTTTTATTTTCCATTCATGGGGTGCAACACCCTCGTCAGCCAAAGGCTGGTTTTCAGAGGGGTCCACACATACAGGTTAAAAATGCAAACAGTATACATACAGTACGACAAGGATATAGAACAAGAAACAAGGTATAAGCACCATGATAGCGTGTTTCAGACACAAAAGAAGAAAAAGGAAAAAAATATCTACAGGGCCTTAGATTACGACATAATAACAAAACAAAAAATAAGGGCATGTGACACTGAATTTCAAATACAGAAGAGAATCGGTATTGCTGAGATATTTTGACTGTGAATTGATGAGTGAAAAAAAATGGTTTAAACTCCATCCGGTTACGCATCGTATATTCATAATTATTTTATATATTCATGTAGTTGTTTTTGGAATGTATCAAGGGAAATATCAGAAGAAATATGTCGAACTACATCATTCCATACAGAAGCACCTTTATATACAAAACATCTTTTACCGTAATCTGTTTCAGGGCGTGTAATGTTCAATTGCAAACGCTTTTGTATGATAATTGCATGTATATAGCATATAATTTTGTAATCATTTTTTTTCTTTAAGGTATGCATACAATAGGCAATAATGTCTAGTTGAGAAAAGAAAAAAAAAAAGAAATCATGCGTACCTTTTCTGTCTCATCAAGAAACTGCAGCAATGCACATCAAGGACATTATAGCATATATTTTTGTGATAGGCCTATATGGGAATTTCATCTCACCAGACTTAGTAATCTATTTCCTCTTGATCAAGGCCTCTTGGGAGGTATGTCAGGGTGTCGATATCAAATGAATGTGTCTGTACATAGTTTTGTGAAATGATGAGGGTCATTGTTTTGCCTTCAGGCATGATGTATATGACATATGCAACGTTTTCACATGAAAAAAAAAAAAAACACCGAAATTTCAAATCCTCGTAACGTCCGACGCGACGTTGCGAAACGTTTTGAATATTTAATGCAAATATAATATAATACAATGGTTATTGTTTGTGCTATCATATTTTAGTTTTCCAAATATCATTCGTTTATCAGTGTACTCTATGAGAAGAGAGAAGTTATTTGATACTATCGTTATGCTGTAAAAAACGTGTGATTTGCATTTTCCCACGTATACATCGTGCTTTGTTAAAGGAGATGGCGAGTAACTGATCAGCATTTATCAGTGGGAATGCTTGGGGATGATTGTTCGAATTCTTGAAGGATTCGTTAAAGAGTATATCATATAATGTATTGTTGTGTGAAAATAATTTGCTTCAGAACGGTCGCGTGTTGAAGTAATAAGCAGTTTAATGTCCCGTCAGTGTACAGGCATGCTAGCCTGGAACCACTGAAGTGCACATTACTAGAATATGAGACCATTCTGAAGCAATTAATTATCACATAGACATAATGTACTCTAAAATGAATCCAACAAAGATTCGAACAATCATCCCCCAGCCTTCCCAGTGATTCCCACTGACCAGTTACTAGGCACTCCCTTTAATATCACATGATTCAGTACTCAATATGACTAGTTGAAATAGTTGTAAAAATAGACATTGTTGTTGGCCCTACAGCACAAACTGTAACGACTCGTTTTTTCGTTGTCATCTCCTAACCGCAAAGTCCGTCTGCCTGAAAATTAAATACATACGAAGAAACGATCAACAAGTGAATGTGCGATGTGCTAACGTATATCCTTACATTCAGCAACAGCAAGATTTTTCAGATGCAGGTCTAATGTCAATAAGTGAAAAATATTATTGTTACTATGTGTTTCAATCTTCAGGGTGTCATGTCTTTTTGTGTGACTTCCACCGAGAACAGAGTTGGGTCCGCTGGGTGGCGAAGTCATGTAATTGTGTTCCAGCAGCCTGCAAAGAGAATTTGCTTTCTATGTTGCGTAAATGTGCGCATGCTGTGACACCTGCAGACTATGAAAGGGCCCTGGAATCCCTGAAGACATCGCAGATCTGGATGGATAACAAAAGGTTGCAGACCTGGTTTTCCAAGCAATGGATCCCACAAAGTAGGGTGAGTATCATTCTGTAACTTAAACATTGTTTTTATTATAGGAAAAACAAAAGCAATAAAATCTAAGCAAGCATGCATAACCGCGTTCATGAAGAGCAATTGTAATCATGTTTTTGATCTCTGTAATTTTGTTTGATGTTCTTTAATAAGAAAAAAATTGAAAGATAAAAAAAGAGCAATTATGTTTTTCATATAGATGAACAGCACAATATTGGCGTTGATAGACCCTTGTGGAGCCGGGAAATGTGCAAATACCGGGAAATGTGCAAACGCCCGGGAATGTGCAAACGTCTTGCCGGGAAATGTGCAAATCTCTAAATTTCATCAACGGGAAATGTGTAAACGTGACGCCGGTCAATGTGCAAATGTTCATTTCACCTATATTAAGTACAGATGGGACAGATACTCTCAATCAAACATGTGGATGAATCATTACTACCTTTATCCCATGTCTCAGCCACCACCTGTCTATAGCGACCATTTGTCCTTTATCTTAACATTTTCAACATTTCTTGTAAACCTCACAACGAATTTTCACCAGATTTGGCAGATAGCATCTTAACAGTGATATGGTCGTAATTTCTTAAAATGAGTCCCCCCCCCCCCCCCACTCACACACACCATCACCGATGGAGGAGGATGGGTTGAAGTCTCGAAGGCCCTGAACTATGGATTTTTCCCCTCTTCTTCTGCCGAACCGAAAAAAGATAGAGCAAAGTTAGTGCTTTGAAGAGATTAATGACTGAAATTTCATCTTTGATTATAGTGGATCGAGGAGTGCCCTGAATTGGGGGGGGGGGGGGGGGGGGGTGACGCAGAGGAGAGGGATTGTCCACATTTTCAGCATCTTCATAAATCTCACTACAGATTATCACCAAACTTGGCAGAAAGCATGTTTACGGTGATATGATCCCTAAACTCTGGATTTTGTCTACTTCTGTCAAACCGGAAAAGATAGAGTTAAGTTAGTGCTTAATGAAGACGTTAGTGACTGAAATTTCACGTTTGATTATGGTGAATCCGGGGGAGGGGGAAATTAGAGGAAGAAGGGGGATTTTCCACATTTTCTGCATCTGTTTTATAAATCTTTGAGGAATTTTCACCAAACGTGGTAGCATCGCTAGGGTAATAGAATCCCACTTTGTTCGAAACGGCAACAAGTTCAATTTGTTCCCTTTCCTCAGAGCGGGGGCTAAGACGAGGGCAGCCACCACGTGACGATTATAGCAGACATGAAATTTCATCAAATAATAATAATTATAAAACATTTTTCTAGAGCGCAAATTACATTCAAGTCTCTGAGTCTTTTAGAAATGAGAAAAGACAGATTATGCATGTAGCCCAGTGGCTACTAGCACACAAAATGTCCCGGTGACGCAAAAGTACACAGCCCTATACAGCCCCTTCTTTGAGTTTATGCAGTCAGTGAGGTCCTGGTGAAATCCTTTGTTTTGCTTCCTGCCAGACTTCCTTTGTTTTCTCGTGGTCAATTCCCCTTCCCAAGAGAAGAGTGATTTACGGCAGTTTATGAGTTTAGCAATTAACTCCCCCATAACAGGTCCATAATCCTCAGCACCACAGCCCCACCCCAAATAACTGAACGTAACTGTTGTGAGGAGGCGCTTCACCCCCTAATTTTCATGTGCAATGATTCCGGTGTTAAGAAGTAGTCAAACAAATTAGAGACCATTGGTGAGCAATGTGGACACTGGCTCTTTGTCTCCTGCCCCTTGTTTGATATCGTTAATTATAATTATGAGGAAATTGACAGGAAACACTACAGCAGATTTTGCATAGGAAATAATGGTAGGAGCTAATGGGACATTTCACCAATGGGATGTTATTATTTTGTGGAGACACTCCCAAAGATCAAATTTAACCAATGAAATAATGGTAGGAAAAGAAAATGTGAATAGTTAATTAGGTATAAAAGAGCATGTTTGAGAGTTGTTTAAAAAAAGTTGGTGAGTGTCAAACTTGGTGAATGACTGAGCTGAGAGGAGAGAAGTGGCAAGCAAAATTCGATCGAGCTCCTACACATTATGTAGAGAAGCAATTAAGAGCTGCAGAGTATTTTGGAACTTTGAGAGTTGTTTGAAGCTTGAGGAGACAGGAGCAGATTTTTGGTTGGAGACCACTAAATTGAGTTGGAAACCCCCTTCCTTCGCCCATCATGTCCTCTCCAAATTAATTATTAACCTGCACTGACACTGTGTACCTCGCTGACATAGAACTGTGAGCGTCATTCCGATGATGTTAATCGGACTGTTCACATGATTTAATTCGGCTCACCCAAAGCCAGAGTGTAATGAACTCGAGCGACAACTGTTTGGTTGGCGTCATGGTCATGATGGTTGGAGCGTTCCATCCGACTGAGGCAAAGCATGGACTTATTGTTGTAGGTCCATGGGCAAAGTAAAGTGACAGCGACTGTGTTGATGCTGGACTCCCCACGCCCTTGGTGATGAACCGGTTTACAGGTTTGTGGTAGATGCAGATTTCCGACTGGACACCCCAGCTCATCGGCGATGACGACATCGACATGCGGAGGAGATCTTCATGCGTCTACCAAAAAGACGTCGAGCTAAGTGGCCATACCCCTACTAATTTCATTTTCCCAAATAACCAAGCCCCTTCCCCTCCCGTAGAGTAAAATGGTCGTAAAGAGTCTCCTGTTAATGAGTATTAAAGAGATGAGTGCGAGAGAGAGGTTCAGTTATATTATGTATTATTGATTAGTGTTGCAAGTGTGACAAAATGTCGTTCCGTAGATATTTGCAAAAATGTGTCATGAGTTGTAAAAAGGAAATTGTTTGTGAGCAATTCATTATTTCAGGCCTACGGGAAGGCCGGTGAATAAATATGCTGTTAGAAGCATTAGAGTTAAATATATAAACTGTACTCCTGTTCATATTTTGTCCTTACTCCTGTGGAGAAATGTTAGGTGCCTTTTAAATTTTGGTATTGTAAATTTTATTATGATTGGTGTCTATGTGATTACCTAACCCCCGACCAGTACAGAGAGAAGCTAACAGACCAGACAATCCGCCTCTGTACAACATTGGTCGCCCCCTTGAGACAATTTTGGGTTTGGGGGGTTAGACTCGTATGTAAGAACACACAGATACAAAAGAAGGAAATTACATATATATATATATCAACTTAAACACATCATTCAACAATTTACAAAACAATAGAAGTTACTTTACAAACAAATGAGACTTCAATAAAGACTTGAACTGATGTAATAATGAACATTCTCTGATATCATTGGGGAGTTGATTATTATAATAATATTCAAATGATAGTTGACGGTCGTTGACCGTATGACTTAGTTGATACATTAACCGGTTTTGAATATTGTTTGGTGCTTGAGCGAAGTTGTCTGACAGGTTGATATTCTTGGAGGAGCTGTTGCAAGTAATGTGGAGCTAACTGATGTTGACATTTATGTGAAATTACAAGTAACTTGCAAACCAACCTATCTTTGACTGGCAACCAGTGCAACATGTGTAATGTTGAAGAAATAGAGTCACATGTGTGAGTTCGGGTAACCAATCTTGCAGCTTAATTCTTAATTCGATGCAGTCTACCTAACATTGAATCTGACAAACCATATAACAATCCACAACAATTATCAATTCTACTCATTACAAAAGCATGTATAAGCCGTTTAGTCGCAATTTCATCAAGATAACGTATAATTGAAGCAATTCTTTGTAGTCCAAATGATGTTGTACAACATATACTGTTAATATGATCGGTCAAATGCAGTTGATCATTAAAAAGAACCCCTAACATGCCTAACTTGCGTGCACATGTAATAGGACGAAGAATAAACTCATTGAAAGTTATCGGAGGAAGCAAACTTCTTGTCCTGAAACGTGAACATACATGTAGTAATTCATTTTTTTTTTCATTGATTGAGAGGCTGTTTACTGAAGACCAATCAGCTATTGCACGTAAACATCAAAGGAGATCAACCTTCCCAATTTGTGATAAAATTGATTTCTGTTCATGTTAGTTTTACAGAAAATTTCTTCAAATTTGATTATGTATTCCTTTTGTCGTGCGTGGGGTTTTCAAGAAATACCTGAAATTCTGAATTTCACCCAGACGACCACACCCTCTTGTCTCGGTCCCTACTGAGGGGATGAGATGGGGGTGGGCTGAAACTCCTCCCACCTTTGGGGTTGGGAAGGTGAAAATTTGTCAAAGATTTTTTCAAGAAGAGGGAGAAAATTTGGAAAATGTCCCTCATCCCTTCACCCGACCAATCCCCTATCAGAGCATCCCTAGCTGCACCCGCCATAATCAAACATGAGATTTCAGTCCTTAAGGTCTTCATAGCACTAAATTTGTTCTTTTTCAAATCTACAGTAGATAAATATAAAAATTAAGAGTTCAGGAACTGTGAGGCTTCAACTCACCCACCCCCAACTCCCCTCCTCTTCGGCGGGGAGGGGTGGGGGTGGGGAGGGAGGGGATAATTTTAACAACTCAACATCAAAGTACAGTGTAATTGAAAATCCGTAGAGATTTTTAAAGAACAATGTGGAAAACCCCCTCCCTCCTCCGCCTCACACCCCACCTCCCTATCAGGGCACCCCTGGATCCGCCATTATCACACCTGAACTTTCAGTAACACTGCATAGCATTAACGTAGTTCTATCGTTTTTGGTTCGACAGAAGAAGATTAAAAATCCCAGAGATCTAGGAATCTTAAGCTTCACCTCCCCGAATGGAGGCTTCACGGGTTAGGGAGGGGAGTTGAAGCCCCCACCCCCCCCCCCCCCCACATGGACTCGTGCTCTGCATCTTTGGATTTGTCATTAAACTTGAACTACTGTCATCAATGTCTTTATAGTACCAACCAAGCTCTATCTTATTTGGTTATAGAATATAAGAAGAATTTCTGGGAAGAAGTGCAGGGACTTTGAGGTCCCCCCCCCCCAACCCATTTTTCGTGGGGGGGGGGGGGGGGTGGGAGGATGGGTAGTCTAAATAAATTGAGGTATGGCCCATTGCCATAATGGTGCTACCTGCCAATTTTGTTGAAAAATCTGTCAAGGATCTTATTAAGAAAGTATTAATGGTGGAGGTTCATGCGCAATGTTGACATGGAGTTTGTCGATCATCTTTTATATACAGTATTGCTAGAGTAAATGATTTGCCCATTCCCGACTACATTTGCACATTTCCCCGCAAAACTGAACTTTTTTACATTTCCCGGCGTCGTGTTTGAACTTCTCCCATCGATGAAATTTGCACATTTCCTGGCGAGATATTTGCACATTTCCCGGCGTGTGCACATTTGCCGGCAAGACGTTTGCACATTTCCCGGCAAGACGTTTGTACATTTCCCGGCGTTTGCACAATTCCCGGCGAGACGTTTGCACATCTCCCGGTGTTTGCACATTACCCGGCGTTTGCACATTTCCCGGCTCCACAGCCCTCCCATTTTCTGACACTCTAGGCGAGCCATGATGAGTCAGCATCTTTCGCCAGTTTTCTTTCGTGGTGGATGAAGGTGGGGGAGGATCTTTGGAGCTTGGAATGTGCAAATGCTGGGAAATGCATGCAGGTTTCGCCTGGAAACATGCAAACGTCGGGAAATGTGCAAAGATGACCAAGGGAAACGTGTTAAATATGGAAAACAATTACATCACAAATATTGGATGTTAGATGGTAATTCACCAGTATTTGTGAGATGAATTATATCCATGCAAAAAAAAAAAAAAAAAAAAAAAATGAGCAAAGATGGTTTACCATTAAAAATGCAGTCAGAACTAGAGGATTACAGTAGTACACGCGAACACTTTGATTGTCTTTCATTCCTTTCTTTTTCTGTTTCTTTGTACTAATTTTACAGCGGTGGGTGTGGGCCTACAGGAACAATGAAGGCATCCAAGTAAACACCAACAACGGACTTGAAGCTCAGAACAAGGTATTCAAGTATGCCTTCCTGGAGAAAAGGAAAGATTCAAGCGTATGTGGCATGTTGCACTGCCTGCTGACGGAATATCTTCCAGCAATGATGCAAAAGTATGAGGAATAATTCATATGTTTTTCTTGTTTGTGAAAAGATGAATATTACGTTTGTTTACACCTTTTTCTCGTTTGTTTGGATTTTCTTTGCTTGCTTGTTTTTGTTAATCACGGGTCAGTGTATACTATCTAGGGAACCCCACGATTAATAGGTAATGTCTGTAATAAAAAGTGTAAATGTTCACTATTGAAGAAGTAGATAACAGAGAGAGAGAGTAAGTTCAAAGTGAAATTTGAGTGAATTATTAGTGAAAATGTGTATTTTCACTAATTTTGAAGTGACCTCAGGAATCACTTGAAGATTATGTTTTGACGTGTATAACAATATCAACTTACTAATGAAAAAGAAATCACCACAAGTGTAAAACCAAATTCAGTTTGATGATCTGAATGGATTTCACATAACCAACTTTAATTGTAATTCATGAAAAGAGAAACTGAGCCGAACTGAAAAGATTTGTAATCATTGCACCTATTCTACTGCAAGAAGATCTTTTAATGTATATGTACATATTTACTTCTGGACATGAGTCTGTTCATATACGGGTGCTCAATTGTACTGCTATTCCCACCTTCCTCCTTCAAGCAATCCCAGTTCATACACATGAGTGATCTAATTTCCAATAACTGCAGTGCCTGCATACAGTCAAAATCTTGAAGGCATGTGTAGTATTGAAGCAGTTCTATGAGTTTATGCGGTTAATGTCCCAGTGAAAATGGCATTTCATATCACTAAATTTAGGGATTGCTGGGGGGGGGGGTGAGGGTGGACATTAACACGCGATTGACGTTCAAATTCATTTTGCGATGAACTGAATCTGCAATCACTTCAATCAAATCTGAAACGTTGTCAATCAAATCCGTATAAAGTTTTCCAACTTCGCGAAGATGTCATTCAATATCGCGATAGACGCAACCTGTTTTTCTTGGGAGTAATGGAATAGGCTTGATATCAATTATAGTTTCACCCCACAATTTGTACGTAAATGATTATGTGTTTTACTTCAGCGTTAACGCTTTAAAAAGTCGTGTGTATTATATTTTCATGTTTGTTTGTTGTTGTTGTTTTTTTTTTTTGGGGGGGGGGGGTGTGTTTGCTTGTTGGTTGGTTCCTTGGTTGCTTGGTTGTTGTTGGTTTTCTTTTCTTTTTTTTTTCTTTTTTTTTTGGGGGGGGGGGGATAGGTACATGCGTAATTATTCGTGAAATTACATTCCAGCCTGTTCATTTTCACTGCCATGGGGTGCAACACAGCATCATTGCCTTTGATGAGAATACCACACAGTACCTGATTTCTTTGTTATGACATGTCGCTGATGTTTGGTTCTTCCCAAATATGCCATGGGTTTTCTTTTTGGGAAAAGTATAGACTATTGTGACACTTATAAGGATGCTAAGCAAAATGGTACTTCAAATGAATAAAGGAGAGCAGATCTCAGCGCAGTTAGTGGTTTTATTCATTGGCAATCAGAACATGTGTCTGCACCGATATATATGATTTTCTTTTCTTTTTCTGTTTCTCTCTGTGAATTAGTAGATGTTACGCATTTTTGTGTGACATGCGCTCGCCATTTATCACGTCAACATCTTCTGCCGCTGGCAATCTGGCCGCTAACCTTTCAATCTAAACTTTAATGGATGAACTCTATTGGTAATTAAAGGGCTTGTATAGGTTTGGTTGAGACTTAACTTAAGGTTTCTATCATTTTTTTTTTTTTGTATGTGTGTGAGATATTGAGAAACTTCTTACGAAATATGAAAGAGCATGTAATTCCATGAAGATTTCAACGTTTATTTGATGAAAATTGATTTTGAAATGGCAAAGATATCCAAAATAGAGCGATCCTAATAAAGTGTGGAACCCACATTACGATTGTTTTGTTATACTTTGTTTTTTGATGTTTCAGATATTTAAGATGAACTTTGAATTCCTCTTAAAATGGTATGTTCTGTACTGTTCTATTTGTGTTTTCTTGGTATAAAGCCCAATTTTCATCTCCATCAATACTGTACCATCCCTTTAAATGTTCTTGTGAAGGGAAAATGGAAATTTGGATGCTCGTATAAAAGCCGCTCCATCGCCTTCCGACGGAATTGAATACTCGCGGCGTGAATTGCTGACTCAAGTGTGAAAGTGAATGATCGCATAGCTTCTTTCGTGGAGATGTATTTTTGCCCAAATGTGAGTGGCCCCATTTTCAGTTTGTTTGGCAAACATTTGAGAGTAACTGCGTAAGCCTTCATTATGCTGGAAAATATTCACTATCAATATTTTCAGTTTAATTGGAAATATTAGCATTGAAGTTTTCATAATAAGAATAATGTACCATTTGTGCTTTTGATCGCATTTCATATAATACAGATACATCAAGGAGAATGTGAGCGCAATGGGATGCCTGGGAAGAAGTTACAGTGAGGCAATACCAGAGTACCTGAAGGACAGACCAGCTGGCTTTATAAAGCACTGCATGAAGAAAGTGGAGATGGCAAACACCCTTGAAAAAGATGATGTTCTAAAGATATCAGACAATCATTATCAGGCATGTTTATCATGATTTGGGTGTATGTCTATGCATTGTTCTTTGTGTGCGTGAACATTCATGTCTTCTTTAATTCTGCGATAACTATAAATCGAAAATGAGTCAATTGTATAACTGTAGACCTGCTTATAGATACCTACAGAGACATCCTCCCTATCATTTCTTTGCACTTAGTTTATAATTATCTATATCGTGCACAAGACATTGGGGTCCTATTTCTTCTATTTCATTGTCTTTCATCTATACCGATTAGCACGCTCCATTGTCTTGTCCCAAGTGACATGGTGTTGCTGGTCCCAGCTCATTTTCATACTATATCATGTGAGAAATGTAGACTGTTCCAAAGGAAGTAGCAGATGGCATGTTCAAATCGTACCTGTTTCAATCATTTCTCTTAATCTCGAAAAATGCACACATACCATTGAATGTATAGTTTTCAGAGACTAATACCAAGAAACAATGTTCAAACATAATCTATATTTGCAATGAACGCATGAACAATGACGAATCTGAAGAAAACAAACAAACATGAAGACTGATGTGTATTTTGTGTGTGCAATGACTCTCATGATATTGCAGGTGAAGAGTGAGGTCTTCTCCAAAAAGAAGATGTATGATGTCTACCTGCAGACCGAGAGTGGGCTCCCGAGCTGTGCTTGCATGGATTGGTCGTGGTCACACCTTCCATGTAAGCATATGTTTGCCGTTCTTCTACATGGGCAAGGAGCAAATTGGTTGCAATTGCCTGAGATGTTCAGAGAGTCACCATTTTTCACCCTCGACAAGGAAGTAACATCTTACATTGGGATGACTCTTGAACCTGAAGTGAATCATGAGGTGCCTCCAGTCGATTCGCAGTGCTCACTAGAGCCGTTGGAAGGAAGGGTGGGCCGAAAATCAGCCACGAAGCGGATTGCTCTCAGATGCAGAGAGAAACTGGACCTTATCAAGGACATGTCGTACATGTGCGACAATGTAGAAATCCTGCAGTATGCAGATGATCATCTAACAGCACTCGTAATGACACTACAGGACATGATGAACACAGATGAAGGCTTAGTCCCTGCCCCTGTTGTGCACAGTGTCAGATTCAAAAGAAAGATCACCCAGAGCCAGAGTAAAAGGGTAAAGGCTGCACGAGATCTACCTTTGCGCAAGAAGAAATCACAAAGACGAGTTGGAATGGCAGCAGACCGGGCAAAAGTAAACAGAAAGATCGCTACTACCATTGCTTTCGTGCAGGAAGAGAAATGAATGCTATGTTTTCTTTGCAGTTGTACCAACAGATGAAGGACAACATTTGAGTAGGCATACATATCATATATTCACCGGATCTGGTAGGTCCTTTAAATGAATGAAATGGTGTTAGACACAGCTCAATGAAAATAAAACAGACATAACCAATGAGTTGTTAACAACCATTACCGAGACAATTTGTTTTTGGATACTAAAGTAGTATTGGATATATACATACAAATTCTTCATGTTTTCACATGTTTTGCATGCCACAAAGATATAACATGTTGATAACCGTGCGGGTTGAATCACAGATCCATTTCCAAAATGATGTTGTGGAACAGCTGATTTGTTTCTCTTTCATGCCTTTGCAAGTTTCAAGCATGAGAGTGTGGTACTATCATAATTTCAAGTGATATACCCGATATATTGTGCTAAACAACAAATACATTCAAAGCGCAAAGATGAATTATTGAACGCGAATGTACAATGTTCAACTATATTGTTATACTGCTGTTCGGCACACCAGCTGACATGAATATCTTTTCTATGTTTGTGTAATACTGTGTAATGTACTGTTATTACAGCTATTCACCTTTCACTAACAATGTATTTCACAAAGGGTTTACTGCATGGTCGGCTTTAGTTTATTTCTGACCTATTTTCCAATAATGCCCAATCAAAAATATAACTCCTCTATAATTTCACAATAAATACACTAATTTTTACTTAGAAACACAGACTCATTATTCTTTTGTTTCATGAGAGTGATGGAATACCGAAATCCACTTGCCAATCAGAATTTATTATGGCTACTGCATAGCAGTTAAGATGCAAATATCAATTAAAAAAATGCACACTGTATTATAACAATGCATGGTTTGGATTACACCAAATGTTACATGGCACTTGTAATTGCTGTGAATTTATCAGATTTTGTTTCATTTCATAACATACTTTCACGTAGTACAAGTAAATAGAATGATTTTGCAACACTGTTCATGATTTTGTTTAACGAATGAGGATTAGTAAGATCGAAATTTCTTTTGCTAAATGCAAATAAACTATGATGAAAAATTGTGTTTTAAAAGAGAAAAGTAGCAGACGATATTGAAAACGTTTCATATCACGATTACACTGCAACACATTGTGTTACAGCTTGCGTTTAAAAGAAAAAAAAATCAAAATGAGAATGTTTGCATGTAACTGAACTTTTATTGTGTTGAGGATGGAGTGTTGGGGGAACACTATTGTATTTTGTTTGTTTTTGCTTCCTTTTTTTTTTTGGGGGGGGGGGAGTATGTATCTAATGGAAAATAATTCAACATTTCATATTGCATGGTTAAAGGTATCATAGATCGATTTGGAGAAAAAAAAATATGTCAGGAAAGTATGTAATCATGGCAATGGGTGTTGTACATGTACTTTAGTTCTGTCTGTGATGTGTGCGACCGAGAGATGTATTGTTACAGAAGAAAAGTAGCAGAAAATATTTCGCCGTCATTCAAATCCGATATGTTGAGTTTGTACATTTTCTACGCGACGATATCTGCAGATTTATATGTCCTTTCTTAAAGGCATTAGCCCACATTTGTAAACCTGCAGCAATTGGTCTCATAGTTAGCATGGAGTTTGGGTATGATTGCAGTAACACCTGTGCAAAATTTCGTTCCAATTAGTCCATTACTTTCATAAAAATAAATGAAAATGCACCGTAATCCGTATGCATGCGTATAACGCTCGCTAGCTCCGGTCCACGTACGTGTTACATGTACAATGCACGTAGCTATAGCCCGCGCTCGTAATTCGATTTTGGGTCGGGTTGACCCGGTTTGAAAATTGATTTTAAAACGATGATTTTTCTCTCTTTTATCAAATAGTATAGACAAAGAGCGACAGGTGAGGTATGTTACTGTTATAACTTGTACTTGAAGTCATATTGGACCTGTTTTATGCAGTTTTGATTTTCGTGGGTTTGCAAATGTGGGCTAGTACCTTTAAATGCGACCGACTATATACTTGAAATGAATTTGTCAAGTTTGCTGTTTACAGTGGCAAAAGATTCGGTAATGTCAGAGCAGACAAAATCTTAATTCAGTCTGAACGTGGTAGGCGTGTATTGAATAAATGTTCATTATATTGAACATGATCTGATATAACAACAAATTTGAACCACTGAAATACTTGACTGACGAAGGAAGAAAACATCAAGTTAATATGCAGTAAAGTATACCCTGTAAATTCTCCGTACTAGAAAGGAATATGAAAAATATATATCATATATATATAATGTTTCCTCTATTTTGTATGCCAGCACTGCACTTTCTGATAAGTATCAAAGTTGAAAGTCCCACAATGCATATATATATATATATATATATATATATATATATATATACATACATATATATATATAATGTATATATACATACATACACACATATATGGTCGGCGGAACGGTGGGGGCCATGGGGGCTCGGGCCCCAACAATTGTTTTTTTTTTTTTTTTTGGGGGGGGGGGTGCACCATACAAAGGTAATTATGGTGTCATCAATTTCAGTCCCCACACATTTTTTTTTTTTTTTTTAACCATGAAGTACGTAAGTGACACTAAATAAAAATAGGTAGAGCTTTTGAGGTGTGAGCATGGTAAGGTTATACTACGTTTTCGCACTGAAAACCTTTATCTCTTTTATTATTTCTTATTCTTTTTGTTTTGTATTTGTTTCTTTTTTTAACTTGTCAGCTACAGAAACCCGGAAATAGAAGAGGCCAACACTTTTTAAAACGCTCCGCAGGCCCTGTATGATATATATAATACATGCATACATACACATATACATACGTACGTACATGCTCATTGCAATTTGATGTGAATTGAACGGAGGGAAATCTACACATTTGTGTGTATTCGGAGTCCTTATAAATTTCGTGTTCCCTGCCCCCTCACCTCTCCATTTCCATCTGTATGCATGCCTTTAAGTTACAAAAAGTCTGGGTTCCTTCACTCACCAATAGATGCTTTTGATTTTAGTCCTGCATTGTACAAGTATAGGCACGGTATAAACTCACGAACCGCAGTATACAAACAGCGTCTGAAATAATTCAACAGCTAGACACATCAGTGCACAAAAAAACAAAAAACAAAAACAAAAACCGAGAAACGTTATTTTCCTTACTAGAAATTAAAAGAAAATAACATTGTGTAGAATTATTTTGTCACATCCAGCTGATTTGTCTTATTGTGCTGCCGTTAATTGTGGGTGACATTATAGGCCCTAAGGATTTAAGGAACATGCAAGTTTTGCTCGGTCTTCGGCAGGGTGCATTCAAATGTATTTTGTTAGTCATATTACAGTGTAGTACTTTAGCAATGATTGACTTATTATGATGTCATAACCAGCATCTTTTTTTTTAATGTTTTTATTGAACAAAGCACTGAAAAATAAAACATAAAAAAGTGACAAGAGAGAAAAAAAAAAGAAAAAAAAAATGTAGTCACAGTTAAGTAAAAAATATGCTGACCCGTGGATATCCACTATGATGTATCGCATTAATTTCAGCGAACTACCAGAATTCGGGCCTATAACCAGAATCTTGGCTTGGAAGGTTGATGTTGTTGTTGATGTTGTTGTTGTTGTTTTGTTTTTGTTTTTTCCGTCTTTTTTTTTTTTTTTTGCTTTTCCAACTAATCTGAATATAAAAAGAAGGAATATTGTTGAAAATATGTATTGAATTCCGTCACTCTACACGGTATCGCCACGGAGGTGTTAGTACTAATCTCTCGATCACCCTAAAAGCGCGGATTGGGCGCGGGTTCAGCTTGGGCAAAGCTGGCTGGAGGCCGAAAAAAAGTCAAGTAATATTTTTTCTACATGCATGTTCATCATAATCATATGCCTAATTTACACATTTTTATCACATTAATTCAATTGTCTGCATGCGCGAAATAGTTATCATGGGCAAAAGTAACAAACCTTCATGTCACTTGGCGACCCCAGCATCAAAGAAACAGTATGGCTTTGGCTTACTGAAGATGTTAGAGCGCTGCGCGGCATTCCGACAGTACACTTTATTGTTTTAGGGAGATACCCATTGTAATGGACGTAAAAAAAAAATTACTGAATACGTGTCCCCGTGTTTTCCGTGCGCTGCATGCCCCGCCCCCAAGGAATCTCCCAAAATTATAAATATTCATGAATGACGTCAAATGACGCGGGGTCGGATCCGTGCCCATACAGTCCTTCCCGACAGAGCCGCACTGGCTGGAACACCCGAGAGAGAGACGGGGCAGGTGCACTGATTGTGACGTCAACCTGTAAACAATCATGCATGTGCCTGTGCCTGGAGAGGAGTGAGTGGTCCTTGCACATAAAGGTGTACAATGGAGCGTAAATACAATACCAGAGTAAATAGTAAGGTAGGTCGATCGTGGCGTCGTCAGCTTGGTGTTGTGCAGGCTCAGGTACCCCGTGGCTCACCCGCCCGCCGGGCATTCATCGCTCCGCCGTCTGGATGAGTGGATGACAGGATAGTCGTGAGCAGACCAATGGAGGATAGCCGTAAACCTCTTCCTACCAACAACCTGTCCAATGAACCACTGATGAGGGCGTGTCTACGCCACAGAACTCTAAGAGTTCTGTGGTCTACGCGTAAGAACAAGAGTCTAGCGCTCGGCACCGGTGCAGGCTTTCTCAGAAACGCGCTTTATAATACAATTGTAATATCATGATTAAGTTGTTTTCCCAGTGGTTAGTTCATTTACCTGGCTGGTATTCCTAAATGAGCACAGGAATTTTGCAACAAAAAGAATAATCATAATAAAAAATCGTTTCAATTTCGTCGTTTTCGTCACAAAGAAAAGGACAAAATAACCGTAGAATACAGGAAAAAGCCTACTCCCTATAAGCCCCACTTTTTTATTACCCAACTTCTGTCCCTTCCCTCCCTCCCGCACCCAGCGTTGACACTTGATCCCATCAGGAGGGGGCAGTGAAGACGTCCCCTGACCCCCACCCCCGCCACAAAATGTACCCTAACCCCACCCCACCGCCATAGAAACGTTCTGTGGCCCTTTCTCATAATGATCATTTCAATAGACCACGCAAAAACTATACCGAAATCCGTATTTTTTCCTTCTTCTTCGTCTTTTTCTTTTCATCGTCATCATCTTCTTTTTTTTTTTCATCATCTTTTTTTTCTCCTTCATCATCATCTTTTTCTTTTTCTTCTTCTTCTTCTTCTTCTTCTTGTTCTTCTTCTACAGGGTTGAGTCTTTCTTCAATCTTGAAAATTCCTGCCAACTTACATTCTTAAAAGTTTTAATGTAAGATCAATAATCACCCAAAGTGTGAAAGTGTTATCTTCTCAAAACCTGCCATGCGTGTGATTCATACGTTCGTGATAAAACTGGTATTCTTACTATGCATCTACCTATATCAACTGTTCCTACAACTGAACCTTCACTTTGCTCTTTATAGTTAGAATGGACTGTCTACCTTGTTTTCTCTCACCTACAAAGAATTTACAGCTTCTCGGAACTGACTGCTTTCATTACTTTTTTAATGAGTTTCTTTGGTTTACAAAGGCAGATACTCTTTCAATGGTGTTCCTACGTTCTTACCGTCACTGTTGCAATTCTTTCACTTCATTCCATTCCAACTTTATCCTACAGATTCTTTTTCCCATCAGATTCTCCGCATCGTTATGGTCCCATGCTACTTTTTTTTTTTCCAGATCAGCATTCTTTTGGCTATCTTATCAGTATTTCATTTTCTCTCGCTGTTAGTGTGTTTATCGTCTTTAGATTTCTGTTTTCTTTGTTTCATGATAGCATGTTCATTGGTCATCATGTACATTGGTCATCATTTTAAAGGGGTGGTTTAGTTTTGGCTGAAAGGGCCGGCTTTAGATTTCCGACTTTTTGTGAGATAATGAGAAAAAAAACCTTTTATGAAATATGAAAGAGAATACAATTCTATACAGAATTCAAAGTTTATTTGATGAAAATTGGTTTTGAGATGGCCGAGATATCCCATACAAAGACATCATAAAAAAGGTGGAACCCACCTTTAATCAGGATCACTTTGTTTTACTTTCTTTTCTTTTATATTATCTCAGCCATTTCAAAACCGATTTTCATCAAGTAAACTTTGAATCCTCTTAGAATCGTATGCTCTTTAATATTTCATAAGTGCAGTGGCGTATCTAGGGAAAACGGCGCCCGGGGCAAGCCCACGAAAATTGCGCCCCTAATTTCTGAAAAAGTGTTCAACCCCAACCCCATCCCGGTAGGGACTTTAAACAAAGTCCACATGATGCTTTTTCAAGCACTTAAAAGGGATCTTTTGAGGGTGATTTAAATGTAATGAATTTTGATAGATTTTGGCGAGCGAGCGCAGCGAGCGAGCCGAAAATTTTTGTATTTCAGCTTACAAAACATGGAATTTTTGTCATTTTTTGCTTACCAAATCTTACAATTCTAATCAAGATATAGTGACAGCCTTATAGATATCGATTTATACCAAAAAACTGAGGACTTTAAAAAATACTCTAAATTAGTGCGCGCGAGTGAGCCGAAATTTGTAAATGTCCTCGTCATCATCACGTATTGTTCTTATCTTTTTTATATATAAATTTTGGCGAGCGAGCGCAGCGAGCGAGCCGAAAATTTTTGTATTTCAGCTTACAAAACATGGAATTCTTGTCATTTTTTTGCTTATTAAATCTCACAATTATAGTGACGACCTTATAGATAACGATTTATTCCAACAAACTGAGGACTTGAAAAAATACTCTAAATTAGTACGAGCGAGTGAGCCGAAATTTGTATATTTCTGCGTCATCATTACGGTTTTTTCTTATCTTTTTTTTTTTTTTTTTTGCGCCCCCCTCCCCCGTATATTCGAAACCGTTGGCGTCCTCTTTTGATCCAATCTCCGATCGCTTCAGAACGAATGAAATTGCAGTCGCTGCTCCGTGTAACATTTTCCTGCTAAATATAAAATGACATGAGTGAACACAATAGACATTACCATTTTGTCCGCGTCATCGTCACGTTTTGTTCTTATCTTCTTCTCTATTTTTATACAAATTTTGGCGAGCGAGCGCAGCGAGCGAGCCGAAAATTTTTGTATTTCAGCTTACAAATCATGAAACTCTTGTCAATTTTTGCTTATTAAATCTTACAATTCTAATCAAGATATAGTGACGGCCTTATAGATAACGATTTATACCAACAAACTGAAGACTTGAAAAAATACTCTAAATTAGTACGAGCGAGTGAGCCGAAATTTGTATATTTCCGCGTCATCATTACCTTTTGTTCTTATCTTGTTTGATTTGTTGTTGTTTTTTTACGCCCCCACCCCCTATGTTCGAAACCGTTGACGCCTTCTTTTGATCCAATTGGCGATCGCTTCAGAACGAATGAAATTGCAGCCGCTGCTCCGTGAAACATTTTGCCTGCTAAATATAAAATGACATGTGTGAACACAATAGACACTGTCATTTTGTCATCATCACGTTTTGTTCTTACCTTCTTTTTTTTTTTGTATAAATTTTGGCGAGCGAGCGCAGCGAGCGAGCCGAAAATTTTTGTATTTCAGCTCACAGAACATGGAATCTTTGTGTGAACACAATAAACATTGTCATTTTGTCCGCGTCATCATCATGTTTTGTTTTTATCTTGTTTGATTTGGTTTTCTGCCCCTCCCCACCATTCTCCCTCCCCCTTCCGGGCGAGGTTTTTTTTTTTTTCTTCTTCTTCTTCTTCTTCGTTTTTTTGCGCCCCCAAGGAGTGGCGCCCGGGGCACGTGCCCCCCTTGCCCCCCCCCCCCCCCCTAGATACGCCACTGCATTGATAAGTGGTCTTGTGATAATTTCGCATGAAAAGTCAAAAGTTGAATCTCCATCTCAACCAAAACTATACCATCCTTTTAATGCCGTCTTTCTTGTTATGGTTATTGTTGTTGTTGTTGTTGTTTCTTTCTTTTTGATGCTGTCTACACACTATCAGCCGCTAGGTCCTCTCAGCTATCTTACAAAAACGCTAAATCTTTTACCAACCAGCACAGCTATACGTTCAGACGAGATCGTTATTACGGTCTCCCCGGGAGAGAAATGGTGTCCCTGCAGAGGCGAGGACTGGGGAATAAAAGTTGATAAAACCTCTTAAGTATAAAACCCCATTGTAATCCTCTCATTTTTTTGTCGATAAATCTCTACCTCCTGGGATATTCCTTTGTGTGCGACTATAGTCCGATCTGCAAGACAGCTCAGGTCAGTTCGCACAGCAAAGACCGTGCAGGTGTCATGATGCAGTTATGTGTATCTGGAGGTGTCTCGTGTGATTATCTTAATAGGGGTATCAAAACTTCAATCTTCCCTTTGTCGCTAGCCATCTATATTTTTTTTTGACCGTTTGTTTATATTAACGACGTCATTGGATCAAATTTGAAAGACAACCCCACAGCCGGCTGGTCCTACATGCTGGAAGACGGCCCTACATCAATGATCCAGTATACCTTCCTACGTCGGCCTCATGCCAAAAGGGCTCTAACAGTGTACAAAATCTATGGTGTTAAGGCCCTTCTGGCATGAGGCCAACGAAAGGCCCTGCTGCAAAACTGTGTTCTGCAGCTGCAGACGTGACCGTAGTGGTAAAAAAAAACTTTTTCCATACCACATTCATCCAAGAAAGTAAGCAGAACTAACCAATAAACCATCGAAGGACCAGTCTACGTATCTGTCAATCAAGAATTTGACACTTCAATAGGAGAGGAGTTGAGAAATTGATGAGCTCATTATTACATGTAAAGCCTATAAAATATTGTACCTTCTGCATTTTCTTTCTCGTTCCATCAAAGTTATAACACAGGTAAAGTATTATTACGTTGGAAATAGGCCTTTGTCTCACCAGTTCTCATGTCAGGTGAGAAGGTTACCCGCCATCCAACAACCGGCTCATCTCCCTAGACCTGCATTCCCTACAAAATGACGTATATAATCCTATAACAATTGGTAACTTGCTTGTACAAGTGCAAAGATCGGACGGAGGCAGTGGCGTATCTAGGGGGGGGGGGGGGGGGGGGCAAGGGGGGCACGTGCCCCGGGTGCCACTCCTTGGGGGCGCAAAAAAACGAAAAAAAAAAAACAGAAGAAGAAGAAAAAAAAAGCAAAAAAAAACGAAGAAGAAGAAAAAAAAAGGAAAAAAAAAAAACGAAGAAGAAGAAAAAAAAAAGAAAAGAAAGGGAGAAGAAGAAGAAGAAAAAAAAAAAAAAAAACTCGCCCGGAAGGGGGGAGGGAGAATGGTGGGGGGGGGGGGGCAGAAAACCAAATCAAACAAGATAAAAACAAAACATGATGACGCGGACAAAATGACAATGTTTATTGTGTTCACACAAAAATTCCATGTTCTCTGAGCTGAAATACAAAAATTTTCGGCTCGCTCGCTGCGCTCGCTCGCCAAAATTTATATAAAAAAGAAGGTAAGAACAAAACGTGATGATGACAAAATGACAGTGTCTATTGTGTTCACACATGTCATTTTATATTTAGTAGGCAAAATGTTTCACGGAGCAGCGGCTGCAATTTCGTTCTGAAGCGATCGCCAATTGGATCAAAAGAAGGCGCCAACGGTTTCGAACATACGGGGGGGGGGGGGGCGCAAAAAACCCCGAATCAAACAAGGTAACAACAAAACGTAATGATGACGCGGAAATATACAAATTTCGGCTCACTCGCTCGTACTAATTTAGAGTATTTTTTTCAAGTCCTCATTTTGTTGGTATAAATCGTTATCTATAAGGCCGTCACTATATCTTGATTAGAATTGTAAGATTTAATAAGCAAAAAATGACAAGAGTTTCATGATTTGTAAACTGAAATACAAAAATTTTGGGCTCGCTCGCTGCGCTCGCTCGCCAAATTTTTATAAAAAAGAGAAGAAGATAAGAACGTGACGATGACGCGGACAAAATGATAATGTCTATTGTGTTCACTCATGTCATATATTTAGCAGGAAAAATGTTACACGGAGCAGCGACTGCAGTTTCATTCGTTCTGAAGCGATCGCCGATTGGATCAAAAGAGGATGCCAACGGTTTCGAACATACGGGGGAGGGGGGCGCAAAAAAAAATCAAAAAAGATAAGAAAAAAACGTAATGATGACGTAGAAATATACAAATTTCGGCTCACTCGCTCGTACTAATTTAGAGTATTTTTTCAAGTCCTCAGTTTGTTGGTATAAATCGTTATCTATAAGGTCGTCACTATAATTGTGAGATTTAATAAGCAAAAAATGACAAGAATTCCATGTTTTGTAAGCTGAAATACAAAAATTTTCGGCTCGCTCGCTGCGCTCGCTCCTCGCCAAAATTATATAAAAAAGATAAGAACAATACGTGATGATGACGAGGACATATACAAATTTCAGCCCACTCGCGCGCACTAATTTAGAGTATTTTTTAAAGTCCTCAGTTTTTTTGTATAAATCGTTATCTATAAGGCCGTCACTATATCTTGATTAGAATTGTAAGATTTGGTAAGCAAAAAATGACAAGAATTCCATGTTTTGTAAATTCATTACATTTAAATTACCCTCAAAAAAAGATCCCTTTTAAGTGCTTGAAAAAGCATCATGTGGACTTTGTTTAAAGTCCCTACCGGGATGGTGTTGGGGTTGAACACTTTTTTTAGAAATTAGGGGCGCAATTTTCGTGCTTGCCCCGGGCGCCGTTTTCCCTAGATACGCCACTGGACGGAGGCCCAGTTTGTTCACTGTCACTTCACAACCTCCTCCTCAACCCTGGTTTCAACCCTATCAAGGACATGTAGGATGGGACAGCCTCCATACTCGCCGACTCCTCCCACAATGATCCCTTTTCCATCGAATACGTCAACAACTTGTCTGCCTTTTCCGGTACGGTGTATCATGCTAGCTACTTACTCACTTCTGGAGGCATGGCCAGATGCTACAAAACCCAATGATACCTGTCTATTCTATAGCGGCCAACCAAAAGAAGGGAGACAAAATGTGGCCGCTATGAAATGGTCTTAACTTTTAATTCTTAAGTGACTGTTAACGGCTAGTGGCCGCTAAAGACAGATGGCAGCTGCGGCAGGTTTGACTGTGTGCCATGCCCAAAGCGACAGCAGACTTATGCAACTTTGTAGCATAATTGCGAGAATCATTTCGAATTTGACATAATTTACCTGGAACTTTGGTACTCCCTCCAAACCCAAAATACGTTCAGAGAGAATACAGTAGTGTTAGCCTTCATCAGCAGGAAGCAACATCATGCTGGGTCCCACCTGATGCACGTTTTACTTGTACGAGGATTATTCCTTTTATTGTACATAAAAAGGACTGCGCAAAAGTGGCACATTGGTACATGACGTTATGGTCCACATCCCGTCAAAGCTTCCAAGGAGCTGCGATTAGAATTACTGGAAAAAGTTCCATACAGTGCAGGTAACATTCAACAAGGAGCAACTTTTTAAGGTTACTTACGTCGTAAATAATGCTGCACCTTTTTTCCCTCATGATTATACATCCTGTACAACGCTTCCATATTACTCAAACTATATCGACACTTTAAATTTCTTTAGATTGTTCATTTCTCCAAAGCGAAGTTTTTGAGTTCTCGGAGTGAGGAACTTGGTGAACACAGACAGCTACAGGTCCTAGCGAGTGCTTTGAAACGACGCTAGATGGCGCTATTTCTACTCTGCTGTTTCTGCTCTTGGACGTTGGCTGTTGCACACTGGAATAAGGCAACTCTTTTCAGTTACGACAAGGATGTACCACGTAGAACCTACTCTCAGTGAGTTGTAGGAGATTTTGCAGGAGTTCGTTATTGTGAATGTCTGGAGTTTGTTTGTTTGTTTGTTTGTTTATTGCTCTTTCCGATGTGTTTAAGGTGGTTATCAAAATAGTATGGAACCATTACGGCATAAATGATTAAAAAAAAATTGTTTCCTCGTCAATCTCAAACATTTCAGTGTTTATGCTGTTGATACCTTGATAAATGATCTTATCATACCAGTCACTGTACTGTGATAATAAGAAAAAGAGGGAAAAAAGAAAACGATAAACAGAAAAAAAAGGTATATCATGTCAATTTTATATTCATTCTTATTCTTATCATCATGGCATCTATATCACCATTATCTTTATGATTGATATTCCAATACTGAAGAATGACGAAAAAGAGAGAGAGAGAAAGAGGTAAACTCGGAGAGTGAGGGAGAGAGAGAGGGAAAGAGAGAGAAATTCTCAGAGTTTGACATCACACGCAGACGGAAACACGTCACCTGAACCTGTGTACGCAAAAAAGGCGTGTCTTATTGTCATGGCAACCTGGAGAAACTGAAGACTTTAACCTTGATAGCTTGCTGGGTGTTAGTTCTGTAGCACTTACTACCAACTGTACTAGTATTTCACTGAACAGCTCTACAGCATATCAGATGTCCATGATCTTTTAACCATTTCAGGAAGCAAAAGATGTCAACTCACGGCAAAGTATAATTCAGTTAAACGAATTACATGTACACGGTGTAGGCCCTACTTCATTATGTACAACACCCGTCGAATAGCGAAACGCGGCTTCCACAAGATGTACGCCACGTACCTTAAAATACCTTATGAATTGGAGAGCGCCCCCATTTCTGTCGTAGCGGGAAAAAGAGCTGCTAGTATGTAAGATATTGCAGGATAATTATTGCTTCATAAACAAGCGAGGTAAGAATATGGATTCAGACAGACAGTTAGATAGATAGATAGATAGATAGATAGATAGATAGATAGATAGATAGATATATAGATGATAGATGGATAGATAGATAGATGGATAGATAGATAGATAGATGGATAGATAGATAGATGGATAGATAGATAGATGGATAGATGGATAGATAGATAGATGGATAAATGGATAGATAGATAGATGGATAGATGAATAGATAGATAGATGGATAGATAGATAGATGGATAGATAGATAGATGGATAGATAGATAGATAGATAGATGGATAGATAGATAGATGGATAGATAGATATGATAGATAGATAGATGGATAGATAGATAGATGGATAGATAGATAGATAGATAGATAGATGGATAGATAGATAGATGGATAGATAGATGGATAGATAGGATAGATAGATGGATAGTTAGATAGATGGATAGTTAGAGAGATAGGGGAGTGAAATAAAAGGACATAAGGAGGTGGATAAAAAAAAGAAATTATAAACAATGGGATAAAAACCAGGAGAGAGAGAGAGAGAGAGAGAGAGAGAGAATGACATCATGTGCACGTATGTCTGTGCGATCGAATGCGTATTGTTGAGAGAGAAGGGAGAGGGGGACAGTTAGAAAGATAAATCTAGAATGTAGACAAAATCGAAGGTATGGAGTAAAAATGAACAAGAGGAAATTACATGTATAGCGAAAATGGGATATCACCGAAATTCTGCCACTGTTGGGGTTCTGATAAACTTTGAACGATATTGGAGCAAGGACATAGATCGAAAAAAACTAGTGTTATCATGCACTGTCCATCTGGTTACCATGGAGACGCCCATTAGAAGAAAGGTCAGTTGATGAACAGAACCGTGTCAGGGCACCACAGTACTTCCTGTGTCGTCTTGTGCCAAGTCTTCATCTCCATGGCAACCGAGAATCGCAGCTCTGCGCGCCAAGTCCTCTCGATATACAACGCTGTCAAAGCTGAGATGATAGTGCAGCTACGTCACTCTCCATTCTCCTTCCCATCCAGGACGGGATTAATGTATCCTGGTTTGCGACTTATAAAGTCATCTCGATTCGCCACAATTCTGTGAACTGGACTGCGACTGGACTTCAAATCTATCGGAGAAGGTTTTTAAACATATTAAGCTACAAATTCCTGCAATCTCAAGGATAACCTGTACATACATACTAGTGAAGATGTTGAAGAGTACTATGATTTATTCAAATGTGATTTAATTCTGGACATTTCTGGCCGACATCTTTATCATCAGGAGATTTTTGGGATACCGATAAAATCATGGTTCGCTTGTCAACACAAAGAGTGATTTGTGTCGTCCGCAAGGTAAGATTACGCTAAGTTCTCCATTCACAAAAATATATAGTTACACAAAAACATAACAAATTGTTACCCATATTAAAAAAAAAAATCCGGACCACCATGAGGACGAATACACTTGGTATGTTTGTTTGTTTGTTTGTTTAATTCTTCATCTGAGAAGATGGCGGATAGCCCATATTCGGCTGCACATTTTCATAGCTGGTCTTCCATGGAGATCAGCTGGATGTGAGGCGGTACCACTTCACCAGGTTATGCACCCTCGATGCTCTTATGCAATGAATAAATAAAGCGAGATCTTTTACGAGTTTGTTTGTTGTTTGTATTTATTTCTGGGTCATATTGTATAAAAAGGCACATACAAAATATACAAAATATCAAATCATGTACATCAAAGTAATACGGAGGGTAGCCCAAATTCAGTGATATTTTCAGAATAACACTGTTCTTCCTCGGGGCCCTTAAGGTACAGATTACCAATTAAAAAAAAAGAAGAAAAACATACGCGTATATGAGTTGTGGCTATCTCACACATGCATGGGACCTCCAGTTTCAGTCATACCTTAGGGACAGGGTGTAAAGGTATAGACGTTTCATTCTGCGTGGTCACTTACATGTGCACTTGAGCTTCGGGACAAGCGTGATAGGACTCACGTCCCTGGCGGCTCTCTTTGACCGGGTGTACAGTGTGTCGTCTGTCTGTGTTATGATTGACTTTTAATTATTGAAATTTTGTTTAGCTCATGAAAGATATGTTTGTTTGTTTGTTCATTTCCATCTGAGAAGATGGCTGGATAGCCCATATTCAGCTACGTTAAGCTGGTCTTCCATGGGGTCCATGCAACATTAAAAGATCTGATTTCTATCGACTATTGACTTACAAAGTATAGTGCAGCAGCTCTTTTCTTTTTTTTCAAGAATCATATCGTATTAACCGTATCATTGTGATCTACCACTTACTCATTATATCCCTCATCGTGAAGTAAGAATCCATTCAAAGTTTAAGTAGTCTTTATGAATTGAGAAAAACGCAATTGTAAAGCAGTGAAAAATTTTACCAGAATTGGATAGAGGACAAGAAAGTTGGAATTGCTAAATGTAAAAAACGACGTTTCCTAATGACATAAGGCAGTAAGGATAGCTGTCAAAAGTCAAATATGCAAATTACTTGAGATAAATATAATGATAGCATGACTTCACTAGACTCCCATTCGTGTTCACCCAATCTTCATTAGATTTTCCTTTGGAACATAAACTCTAGAAAAAAAACCAAACTTCTAAATAAGATATCTCAGAAATTTATCAATTTAAGAATAATTACTTTTTGATTAACTTTCATTTTTTTTTAAGTAACGGGGGAAATCGTGTTAAATTTTGTTGCCGAAGGGAATGATTTGCGACTTTTTTTTTTTCATGTACAGCATTACGCTCAGGGTGAGGGTCTCTAATGATTGAGAGTCAGGAGCCGTAATAATCCACTATATCACAGAGTTGTATGGATATATAATCACCGTCAATATGATATAGTTGCCAGCGATGAAAATGAAATGATAGAATCGCAGACTCAAAAAAAAATGATGTCAACTTGGTCTATTTTATGGAATCTCGACAATGTCTGCAAATGTGCAGACTATAAAAAAACAGAGAATCCCTTAACTCGAACTTCTGAATCAGCTAAAAACAAAGAAACCCTTAATTTGAAGATCAAAATCAGCAAAGAAATAAGGAATCCCTTAATTTGAATTTCAAAATCGGCAATTCCCATGATAACCAATCAACAATGGAACATTGTTGAACAGTGCGCTTGCCCATTCAGCTAACCTAGTTAGCCGTAATGTAGTATAGCTCCCTCTTTCGTTCTGCACCAAGAATGCTATCAGGGCCCCGTTTTATCAAAAGATAAAATCGATTTTAAATGTCCTTACCACACAGGTTGCCATAGACTTAGAGTTGAAATCAACTTTATAATCAATTTTAACTCTTCATAAAACAGGGCCCTGGACTGTAATCTCTTTCCCACTGGTTTGTATAACACAAAGGTTTGATCAAGATTCTGTTTGGAGGTTGATCTGTTGGCAACTACTCCTTTCCCCTAAAATCCATCATGCCTATAATTATTGTAGAACATTACAAAACCGCTTTTTGAGGTAGGAAATCTAGTGAAGGTTTCTGCATGGGTCACTGAGAAACTCAGGGGTAAAGATAAATCTATAGGCTTCTATCACGTCTGCGTATTCTTAATGTGGATGCGACTAATTTCATTGATTAATGAAAATGTGTGAAGCTGAAAAAAAATCCATAACATTCTTAGATATAGATTAATTTTGAGAGCACTGGCCCTTACCATTCTCTGTATTGTTTTCACACTATTCACTGAAACCCAACTCGATAGCATGTGAAATAACTTTTTAATAGTCATCCCCCCCCCCAAAAAAAAGAACAAAAAAAAAAATGTTAGGACATAAAACACCTGGATCGAAAAGAACACAGAGGACAAAATATACATGGATTGTGTGTTTGCTTTTTTTTTTCCAAGGATGTACACAGCGGATAGATTCGAACCTTTTTATGACCTGTTGTTCAAGAGTCAAGACCCCTATATTCAGTGCACCAAAGTGCTCCTTATTATGACATTTGTTCAATTTTTAGGTGTATTCGACTTTATGAATGTTTTATGAATTTATGACTTTATGAATGTTGCTTTTGTTTTATTCTGAATAATAAAGAAGATAATATTTATATTCAATGTAGATGTTTTCTTGCTGTTTTAGTTTGAGAGCTCATTTTTGCCATCATTATGTTGTTGCTAGGTGAGGCAAGCCTCAGGTGAAACTGTACGGTTCGTGCAGGCAAGCTTTGAGCGTGTAGGAAGACCTCTCTCAAAATGTAATATGCTGCAAGTATTATTTCGTTATTGGTGAGAACAGAGAGGAACAGAGTCATTTATCTATATTTATCTCTTATCAATGAAGAATTGATATCATAAGTATACTGCTTTTAGTCTTGTGAAGAAACAAATCTGCATGGACATATTTTTATTTTGCTTGTTAGTCCAGAAATTGTTAATACTTCATCAAATTCATTTCCAGATCAACTTGACATGGCACTCAGCATTTTTTTTAAAGCATCGGTTCTTTCTTGAAAAAAAAAGGATCATTGCAATTTCCATGCAAATAAATCTACATCTTCTGTGATTAGATAGTATACAGATAACTCACCACGATATGGAGTAATGTTGCTGCAAAAATTACCATGTTTACTCATTGCATTGGCAAGTCTGTTTCGATTGCTGATTACGACATTTTGGAGAAAGTTGAGATGAACCTGACTGTATGTAAGAAACCTGCACAAAAGCAGAAAGGCCCACAATAGTAGAGCAGATAAACAGAAGAATTATTGTGCACATTTGGCTAAAGCATGAAAATTTTACCAATGGTAATGCATGCCATCAGATTCATGTTAAGATGGAGAGGTAATATGCTAATGTTAGAAAAAGAGAAACTTTAATCTTCTGAACTGCGCTAAACGTAAATATCCGTTAAAGAGTCATATCTCAAGACGCTTTCAGAAATTCTGCGACGGAGACAAACGATCACTATGCACAACAAAATGCACCTCTTGAAATATTTATAACAATGAACATTAAAAAGATACAGCACCAAACTGCAAATAGAATGTTTCTGGGAATTGATGAGTTAAACAAATAAAATTCGCTTTGTTGAAACTCATACAAGCATTGATAAGTATTTCCTGTACATTTGTGAAATGGAGCAGTTCAGTACGCTCAAAAAGTTAAAATGGTTATTCTTCCCGCAAACCATATTTATTAAAAAAGAGATCCCAATAACAACAACAACAACTATACGTTGTGACTCTAGATACCTGTCCGGCAGGGAATAAGGAAGGGCGGTCACGTGACCCCTAACAAATTCTTACCATTCGGGTGACGACGAACCTGGATTGGCAGCGATGTCACGATTGGGACAAAGGGTCAAGTCGGTCGAAGAGCGTGTGTGAAAACGGAGAAATCGGCCAAATCATGGAGCTACAAACGAAGCTCCATGGCCAAATTAAAGCGGGGCGAGAAGTCAGTTGAAATACGAGTCCTTCGGCCCGAACGGGTCGCGTGCCGATTTCCTTTTATGGCACGAAAAAGTGGACTCCGCCGCGATGCGCGCGCCTAGCAATCACCCGCAGTGCGCGCTACGAGCACAACTAGTCTGGTAATTCACACCTCCGATGTGTTTTGACCCTAGAATGCGTTTTGACCTATTACAAGGGAGAGAAAATCATTGAATAAATATACAGAGTAAAAGCAACAACAACAGCAACAAACAAACAAACAAAACAAAAGAACACCACCACCACCAACAAAAACAATACCGAATTTAAGAACAAAAATTAGCCTCATGATTGAATCTTCACACCATTCACAAACAAAAATGAATGTAGAGGAGTGGCGGGGCATGATCGTACAAATTTGTGCGAGTATAATGACAATGCATTCCAAGTATGTTCTGCACGGTATCGGATGTATAATTATGACTTGTAAACTCACTAATGCATTGTGCAAATGTATAATAAGCGTCGAAATATTTCCATTGGGGTCTGAGAGCCAAGACTTTGTGAAAGGAGCAATGCACGCTTCTTTTATTGTCCGCCGTCTTGGATCCATGTCGTTATCATAATGAAATTCATCGCATATCTTTCATGTTTACCCTGAAAGCGCTTTGTTGTATGAAAACCCTCAAACAGTAATTTTGGAGTATAAGAGGTCACAACGAAACAGATACATACAAAGGCACAGAGAGACATCTTATCAAAAAGAGTCTTTTTGCCCTCAATAGTATTTACGCAAGACAGTAATTCAAACTGGTATCACTGTGCAAACTAACGAAATTGCATAATTTGGTCACAATAAACAAAACTATACATGATTCCTTCTCGTTGTACACTATTTTGCTCAATTAAGGTAAAATCAAAAAGTTAATAACTGAAACAACGAACAGTAATTGAGACATAGACACACACACACACACACACACACACACACACACATATACACATGTACACACACTTTTTATATACATTCATGTACATATAGACATATCATACACACATACATACATACATATCATATAGCCTACAGAGAGAGAGAGAGAGAGAGAGAGAGGAAGAAAGTTATGTTTTCCTCAGTTAAATCCATTGTTTTTGTTTCAGTGAACCGTCATCCAATTTTCCTGTAAGTTCCACACTGTAACGTTATTGTTATGAATAGACCCAGTCCTTGCATGCTCTGTGATGTCTAACGTCCATTCTATAACATGATGCATAGGTGCCTATAGATTTTATCTGCATAAATAGATTTGCGGTATGGGGCTGATGTTGTGTTCTGGTGGTGTATTTCAGATCATACTTTGGTTACTGTGGCTGCCTCACTTAACACGAGTTGCTAAGTGAGGAGTTTCGGTCGAGTTCGAAGAACGATAGCACTCCAACAGAATTTATTCCGAACAGAGAGATATGAATTTGCGAATACGAATTTATTGGAATCCAAATCTCCCATGTAGAGGTAGAGTAGAGTAGATAAAATACTGCAAGAAGAATAGAACAAATAAAGCGAACATTTAGTATACAAATCAACGAACAATATTACAAGGAAAACAAATTCATAACAGCGACTAAGTGCGTGTGATATTACAGAAAAGTGTTTAAAATAACTCTCCTTATACTAAGGTCAACAGATGTGCATTCACTGAACATAACAGATATAAAACCAAATCGAACCCACATGTACATATCCGAATAGTGAAATGTAGATTATTTCTTAAACCTTAAATATTACTGAGCATCACAATTCATAAAATGATAAAACAAGTACAGCTCTATCTGTTTTTACTAGACTGTTAATCTATACATTGTAAATACACACATGCGAACATATTATTCCAACAATGAATATGACCTTTAGACTATCATTTGAGTTACTAAAATCAGAGAAATAAAAGGAAACAGAGTTACAGAAAGTAACCAGCAATAACATGAAAATCTGAACTTTTGTAATGAACTCAGAGTTGATGAGGAATTAAGCATGATTATTCAGCCTTCAATATGCATTTATCTTAACTGATTTCAATCATAAATCTGAACAAGAAAACTTCCGAGAATTAAGTTCAGAAATACTAGAATGGTTTTGGATATTGAAATTACTGTAACTACAAATCACCTTTAATATACATGTACTGAAATAAAGAACTGTTCTTACCAATTGGAGGCTTTGAACTGTTGAAACTGGTTTTGGAACGAAGGAACGAACTTCGAAGATACGAGATACGAGATACGAGGTATATTCTCAACGGTGATTGAACATGATACTGACTAGTTTGGCTGTCTTGCTGGCTTTCCAAGCCCAAGATGTTGCAAAAGCTAACTTTGTTCCCACGCCAAGGCTACCAGCAGAAGTTGGGTTCTAACAAAAGGGGACTGCACAATTTGAAGGAAGTCTTTGTTTGTTCCTGCCTTGGCCAAGTTTATGGTAAAGATAAAAAGCCCTCTGGCCAGAGTGAGGACAATAGCTGTCCGAAGAGTGAATAGAAGCTTGAGCTAGCAAACTTGACTGTGTGTGTCTTTCTAATTAAGCAGTCCAAGATTGGAGCATATACAAGCATATGTCACTCTATAGGCCACTACACTACACACTGTACAAATGTATGTTATATAAGTATACTATAGGCTTCTACACTATGTATTGTATGTGCAAAACACATTACACTTACATGTACTCTAAAACTGAACACACTAGAAATAATTAATTCTAGGTTTAGGATTGTCAAAAATATTCACTGCGCACTGCTGCAGTGACAGTTACTATTGACTTGGATACGTGTGTGTAATTGTATACAAATGTGTGTTTGTGTGTGTGAAAAATAAGATACCCAAAACAGACAACAAAGTCAAAAACATGAATAGAGTGGCAGAATGGAGGAAACAAACTCCTGACAAAATTCCATAATTATGATTCATATCACAACTGAAGTAACTGCATAACTATTTTCACAAGAGAGATGATATTACGTGGATATATCCGTTTTGATGATCCAGCACCGCAAAAGACGTTTACTTTTGTCCGTGTTTTCCGACGTGGATAATTACGTTCCATTGCCGCATTGATTTCTCAACCATGTTAATTGTTAGCCAGACTTCGAGGCCTCGGATGAGCCGCGGGAACAAAGGCACGGAACACAATGAACAGAAGGTTCCCTTCCCCCATCTATAGGGTCTTCTTCGACGTGTGATGCGTCACAAAAAAAGTTCACATCGGTTATGAAAGTTCATTGGTATATCTAATGGATAATTCGTAACTAACTTGTGCAGTGCTGCTGATAGGGCCTAAAGGTTTTCCCATGCAGTCAATTTAACAATTTTGTCATTCACCTTTATATCAGAAGCGCTCATTTTTGTCAATACGCTCAGGCATCAACATATCGTCATTCAAAATCGTGTTTCTTAGTTGAAATGAATGAATATGACAATCTATTTTGCATGGAATGCAAAATAGATTGTAATACACGTGTGTACATTAAAACAAATTCATAAAATGAACATTCAAAGTAAACCTGGAATGATGTCCATTAAAAAAAGTAAACTACTTGTAGTGTATTACAAAATGAATGTTAGAAACGTTTATATGTGGATCACACATGAAAACGAAAGTATACATGTGAAATGAAGATCACAAAAACAATATATTTATAATGATCATAATGAAATTAAAGATATAAAAACGTGATGATCATGATAAAAAGAAGAATTTATATTACAGTTCACATAAAATGTTAAGCAAACGAAAAAAAAGTATTTGTATGTTCAAACGAACAAATGCTGATCACGATCAAATTTATGAAACGTAAAAGTTACATTCAATGATTACCTGGATGAAACATCACTTTTGCTTACTGTGTGTATTTCGAAAGTGAATGCTGAGCATAGATGTGACAATCGATCATTCAAAAACGAGGATGAAAGTGCTCTGAAGTCCCCATACCCAGCCCATCCCGCTAATTTGAATCCACAAATTTGGAAATTCATGCCAAAACACGAAATTGAATACTTACATCAGAATTTGAACTTGAGACCATTGATTTGGGTGCTTAGAAACGAATTTGAAATATTAAACGTGAAATTGTTTTACCAAAGTCACTCTACCGCTTCAAGCATTCTAATTTAGATGCCCATAACATGAAAACGGATGACAATATTACAAACTAGATAGACTGGGAAAACCTACAATAAAAAAAAAAAATGTTTTGTGCGTCACGTTAACTCATTGTTTAATTGAATATCGACTTCCAAGTCAACACCGCAAGCAATTATTAAAAGCAGTACTCTCTCTCTCTCTCTTTCTCTCTCTCTCTCTCTCTCGTGGGGCTCATAGTCCGGTATGATACAACAAAATAATTATGTCATGGTTGTATACTGTCCATTTTTTCAATTATTCCAACGGAAACGTACAGATATAAACTTCAGAAATACTTGCAAAAATTAACATTACAATGTACAGTGAACGAATTTATAACTTTGCAAGTCACTTTGAGTACATGGAAATGTTACGCAATGCAATATCGTACATGATAGAATCGCACATGATCAAACCAGTGCATGGAGTGCAAAAGGACTGTACTGATGCGACTTCAATATTATGCGTCTCTGAATGGGAAAGAATACGAATCGATAAAGCAAAGCATCAAATCTTTAAGGACTTTATGCGTCTCTTTGCAGAGATTTGGTTTGAAGACAAAAAATAGGCTTACATGATTACAAGTAGCATGCGTATATAAAGCAATCATATTTTCTTGTTGTTGTTGTTGTTGTTGTTGTTGTTGTGTAAGCCCTACATACCTTGACAACTTGTACGTGTCGTACACGTCAGAGTCAAAGTGAGTATGTCTTTTGGGAAACTTTGGAACCAGTGGTATTTCAAGCAAAAACGAATACTTGTACATTTGTATCATAATATATCAGAATGACAATCATTGTGGTTATAAGATGACCTCTTTTAGTGACTGACATATTGAATGACTCACTGACAACCAACGGGTTACAACTTCCCTGATTTTTCCCCCGATAATGTGTTCGATTCTTGTCATCATCTGATTTAGTTCATCGAATGCACGAATTGTATGTTCTGTTATCAAAAGATTTCTGAATAGCAAGAAGAGAAATACCCTTACCAGACACATAGACACGATAGACCGACACCTTCTCCGAAAGAGAGGAGGGTATTACGGAGAAAACCTCACTGAGCATGATATCTTTTTACATCCTAACAATCATTATCTGACTTTGATAATAAGTGTAGCTAGTACATGTGTACTTCCTTGTGTGTCTTTTGTTGATTTTTGCTTTCTCGTCATGTGAGGTCCCGTTGTTTCAGTTTTCCCCGAATAGACTGTCATTTTCTGATATTTCCGATATGTGGAAGAACTTTGCGTGAGAGTATTGAGTTCTTTTTAGTAGTTGATCGTGAATTACGTGTTACATGAATGAGAATGAAAGTGGAAGCCAGATTTGGCTAATTCGATTGCCAGTGTCCAGAGAAGATACGCCTTGATTGTTTGTTTGATTGTTTGTTTGTTTGTTTGTTTGTTTTTGTATGTGTCATCCTTTATTCTAGAATATTTTTGATCTTCGGAAGCGTTGTCCACGAGGTACTTTTCAGTAATTATACTGAGACGAATATACAATAAAGATAGAGAAGGGGATGCCTGAAAGAGAGAGGGGAGAGAAAAGGGATATTAACAATATTTATGGGTTTGGAACTATGTCATAATCATTTTACGCAAAAGATATAATGCTACCTAATTGGAATTCTATTTTTGAGCCTAGGAACGTGCATAATAAAATGGGCAACCAGTCAGCACCAGTTGATACAATACTACAGGTCGAATAAACTATTGAGTGGGACTATCATCAATGGTCCGTTATCAAAAGAGTCTTTTTATAAAATGTTTTAAAACTACGAAGAGAAACACTGGTTCTAAGATCCTCTGACAACCAGTTTCATATGTCTGGTCCATAATGCTTTATATATATATATATATATATATATATATATATATATATATATATATATATATGATTTTGCACATGACAATCAGCAGAGTGACTGGTGGGATATGAGTGGAGGCTCGGGTTTGAGTAGAGGGCTGCATGGTTTTAGTAAACGTTCTGGTGAACCTTTGCTTCTTTCACTTCCTCATGTTTCGGCTTGTTTCTGTTAGTTTGCTTTTTTTTTTATTCAATGATAGGGAGTAGATTATGATGTCTTAACAATCTGCAAAAAGATCCGAACTCTCTTAGCTAAAATATACCCTGTATTTGGATGACCAACTTGTCCCTATAATTCATTACTTTGCCTTGCAATGTTTTTCAATCTGCTCGAACGAAGGTTCTTCATCTTCCACACTGCTTGTGAAGCAGATTGTCCAATCAAACTAAAGATTGCCATTCATGTGACTAGATCCACATGCACATAGTGGTATACACTGCAAACATACACACTCACACACACTGAGCAAAATTACATATAGTGTTTCGGAATAACTGGTATAGTGTGTGTAACTGTACAGGTCTTCTTTTTTACTTTAAAAGGAAATTAATGTATTAAGCTATTAAGCCAGTAATTTTATCTGAGGTTATCATGCAAGGTATAAGATTAAAAGGAAATCTATGATCATGTATAAATCCACTACCGAGTAATAAAGTGCAAATTTAACAAGGTTTTTGGATGTTTTCTTGTCAGATTGGGATTACAGTGTCTAGAAAGAGAGACTAACAATCAGCTGACCCGGCACACGTGTACCTGCTTTGCGACCGCCTACTTCACTCGCAGCATAACAATAACAGTGATCAACAAAGCGCGTTTAGTTGTGTACGAGGTGTCGGCTGCAAGAGCACTCAGTGGACAAATGCTGTATCTCCCGCTGTACATCACCCTGTTTGTTGAGAAATCTGGATGTTCCCCCGCTTCCATCTATCTATTGGTCTTGTGAAGTGGATTCTGTATTCATTCGGAGAGTCTGCATAATTGTATGCATCTATCATCACACGGGCGAGCTCAGGGAACACTGCAATTGACTAGTAATATATTCCTTACCTGGCGATATTTCAACCACATCACACAGTGTTAAAAAGGAAACATGGTTCAGTTAAAGGTTCAACGCAGCATTGTGGTCAAACGCACGGTAAGACTCATTGTTTTTTTTTTAATTATGCATTTCTGACCTTTTGTTTGCATTCATATAAAATACATTCATGATTTGTTAAGACAAACTCCAAAAGCGACATGCGTGAGCCAACATACCAGACTCCTAAACTGAAAGCTGTGTTAAGCATGATATCTTGCTTTGAAATACAATAGTGTGGTCGTTCTGAAATTGAAACTCGTACTCATTTAGTAGCATGCACGTAATACAAGGATATTATCATATTAATGATTGCCTAGCACCAAATTTGTTTTCTTTCGTGTCCAAGGTCTGCTGTGTAGTATACTAAGTAGTGTTGTCACTGGTTAGCGCATGACTGCGGATTGTTAGCATCATGAAGTAATTACGTCGCCAACGAATGCACAAGGAATAGAGTTTCAACCAAAATAATATTCTGCAGCAGCAGACCATGTTGTTTGCCAGGAACACAATGTACATTTCCATGGTAACTAGCTGATACCTTGAATTCAATAAAAAAAAAAAAAAACACACACACACACGCACACGCACACGCACACATCTATCACGACATATTATTTGCTGTATTTCGCAAATCTCAGGCAACGAAGACCCGCACTGCAGACAAGAAATGTATATGATTATCTTTATACAGCAAAACGTTCTGTCATGTCTATTTGATTCCAGCCGTAATCATTTCTCTCCGAAGCTCTCTCGCCTACCCATCGATTTATCGACTGGCTTAAAATGTCAGTGGCGTGAAATTATTCATTTCGCCCTTCGAAAAATCGCATCATTAATAAAAGAGAGGGGAAACCACCAATACAATCCCTATGTAGTAGTCTCTTGAAACAGGCGTCAAGAGTAATTACGCATGAAATTTCGAACAGAAAAAGAAAATCGATGTGATTTGTTTATTATACAAAATTATGGAGAGCAATGCGTACGCATGTCTGAGAATGTGTCAGTAATGTGTCCGTGTGTGTACTCAGCACGTAGTATATATATATATATATATATATGTGTGTGTGTGTGTGTGTGTACCAGATATGAGATGACCTGGTTTGCTGACAATGCTTTTGACCGTAAAGAGCGAAATAAGGGAGAGATAAGGAGTACTATGATAGCTAAATAGATTATGAGTTAGATGGATGAATAAATATAATCAATGAATAGATATACGGAAAGACAGAAAGTAGATACAAAGATAGATTCAAAGAAAGATGATGTGTTTTTCTGAGTATAGGAAGATGCGAAGTGATATTTTTCAACTACCACGACTGTACATCATTGCGGAAAGTTACACCTTAGATATAATTATAATAGAACAAGCATCTGTTGAATTAACCACGCACGCACAATGCATTTCATACACAATACCACAGGGTAATGAATACAGCATAAACGCCTCCAAAATAATGCACGTAGAGCCTATATCGTGATACGATCATATAGAGGTGTGAGGCGATAATACACTGCTCGCATGCACAGTCCGGGCGCGAAAGATACCCAGATGGCAAGACACCTCAATTGAGCTGCGGTAATCGATACGAGGATCAATACACTTGTTTCCCCGCTCAGCCCGCTAGCCCGGGGTTTGGTCGGGGTACAACTCGGGGATTCTCCGGGCCAGAAAGATGGAAACCGTGTTCACATTTTTGTTTTCTTCCCGGGAACACTGCAGTTTACACATTCAAACTGTATAATATCGTATACAGCGGGAGCAAAAGGACCAGTTCAATCACCAAAATGTTGTTACAGTTACACAATTCTCTCCTCTGAAACGCGCACTCCAACAAACAATCTCGTCTATCAAACGGTTACCAAATCATCAATAATATTTGTATAATATGATAACTAACATAGTGTATCAATTTCGCGCGCTGGCAACGAGCAAAGCCTGGAACCATAGGAATAAAACTTGTATCACTTTGGACACGTACGCACTGGCGTAGCCAGGGGGGGGGGGGGGGGGCGATGGGGGCGGTCGCCCCCCCCCCCCCCTAAGATTTGGACCGGGGATTTGGGAGGCGAAAAAAAAAAATGCGTGTATACTGTATGCATGCACATGAAGCGGGTCTCCTTTGCAACCTTTCATTAAATAAGATATTGTTTTGAATATTTCACTCAAAGTGTGCACCAGATCGTTGAATTTCAATTCAAAATATGCAAAATCTCTCGTGCTTGGGAGGGGGTATCCCCCTCCCAAACCCTCCCCCTCTGTGCCTCTTTCCCTAGCTTAGTAAACTTTTTAGATTTACCAAAAAAAAAAAAAAATATATGAATAATTCTGAGTGCACAAGACTTATCACTTATATTCCGAAAACTCAAGGTTCCCTCATGTATAAGGGGAATTTCCCCTTTTAATCGACCCTTTCCTCCCTCAGCCCCCCCCCCCATCAGTTTTTTTTTTTCTTGTTTTTTGTTTTTGTGATTTCCCAAATGTTGATTCCATCAAATATGCGTATACGAGATATCTCAATTTCAGGCAAAAGCTCCATCGGAAGGGAAGGGTGGAGATGACACTCGCCCACACCTTCTCCCTGCTCGCCCGCCCCTCCCCCCCCCCCCTTCCGCCATGCATAGAAGTAGACTGTGGCTATACCCAGATCACTTTGTTTCAATTCTAAAAACGCAAAAGCTCCGCGAGCGGGAGGGGGAATCCCCCTTCCCGTAAGCTCTACCTCACTAGACTTTATACATACACACAGATGGTGCACATTCGGAATAAGAGCTAAATTCCGTGATTTTAACACTTCGATGAAAAAGTATTGCACCAAAAATTTGCACCAGATCGCTGAATTTCAGGTCTGAAAACGCAAAATCACCTTCGTGTGGGAGGGGATATGCCCCTATCTACACCCTCGTGTGCATGCTTTTTCTGTTTGATTGCTGAACTGCAGACAGCGTTCATGATATTCAGTGTAAGAATTAATACAAGAAGATTATTTAAATGATATACCATTTTATAGGCAGAGATTGTTCAGAAATAATCTACACTAAAATATACTGCAACCTTAAACAAGTGGGACTGTTTCAACTCGTTAAAACACGCAAAAACATGCATCAAATTGCACCATTTGCAACATCAAAATGCAAAAAGTTCTCACCGTGGGAGGGGGACACCCCCCTCCCACACCCTCCCCTCCCCCTCGCTCGCTCCGCTCGCTCGGGTTCAGTCGCGTTCATGATATTCAGTGAAAAGAATTAACACAAGAAGTGTATTTAAATTGTACCATTTTATAGGCAAATTGTTCAATAATAATCTACATCAAAATAATACTGCTACCTTAAACAAGTGGGACTGTTTCTCGTCGATAAAACGAGCAAAAACATGCATCAAATTGCACCATTTACAACATCAAAATGCAAAAAGTTCTTACCGTGGGAGGGGGAACACCCCCCTCCCACACCCTCCCCTCCCCCCTCGCTCGCTCCGCTCGCTCGGGTTCAGTCGCGTTCATGATATTCAGTGAAAAGAATTAATATTGAGAAGTGTGTTTAATACCATTTTATAGGCAAATTGTTCAATAATAATCTACACTAAAATATACTGCTACCTTAAACAAGTGGGACTGTTTCACGTCGATAAAACGAGCAAAAACATGCATCAAATTGCACCATTTGCAACATCAAAATGCAAAAAGTTCTTACCGTGGGAGGGGGGACACCCCCCTTCCACACCCTCCCCTCCCCCCTCGCTCGCTCCGCTCGCTCGGGTTCAGTCGCGTTCATGATATTCAGTGAAAAGAATTAATACAAGAAGTGTATTTAAATTTATACCATTTTATAGGCAAATTGTTCAGTAATTATCTACACTAAAATATACTGCTACCTTAAACAAGTGGGACTGCTTCACATCGATAAAACGCGCAAAAACATGCATCAAATTGCACCATTTACAACATCAAAATGCAAAAAGTTCTTACCGTGGGAGGGGGGACACCCCCCTCCCACACCCTCCCCTCCCCCCTCGCTCGCTCCGCTCGCTCGGGTTCAGTCGCGTTCATGATATTCAGTGAAAAGAATTAATACAAGAAGTGTATTTAAATTTATACCATTTTATAGGCAAATTGTTCAATAATAATCTACACTAAAATATACTGCTACCTTAAACAAGTGGGACTGTTTCACGTCGATAAAACGAGCAAAAACATGCATCAAATTGCACCATTTGCAACATCAAAATGCAAAAAGTTCTTACCGTGGGAGGGGGGACACCCCCCTCCCACACCCTCCCCTCCCCCCTCGCTCGCTCCGCTCGCTCGGGTTCAGTCGCGTTCATGATATTCAGTGAAAAGAATTAATACAAGAAGTGTATTTAAAATTATACCATTTTATAGGCAATTATAGGCCACACCCTCCCCTCCCCCCTCGCTCGCTCCGCTCGCTCGGGTTCAGTCGCGTTCATGATATTCAGTGAAAAGAATTAATACATGAAGTGTATTTAAAATTATACCGTTTTATAGGCAAATTGTTCAATAATTATCTACACTAAAATATACTGCTACCTTAAACAAATGGGACTGTTTCACGTCGATAAAACGCGCAAAAACATGCATCAAATTGCACCATTTACAACATCAAAATGCAAAAAGTTTTTACCGTGGGAGGGGGGACACCCCCCTCCCACACCCTCCCCCCCCCCCCCCCCCCCTCGCAAGCTCCGCTCGCTCGGGCTCGGTCGCTTCGCTCCCTCGCAGACTAACCGCCCCCCCCTAAGATCAAATCCTGGCTACGCCGTTGCACGTACGTAGCTCATCTCCACACTATCCATGCAAATTGACTAGCACTAAACAATTCAAAAGTATATCATTGTAACACGTGATAATGTTTATCAGTAATGTTGAGACAAGGCAAATAGACAAGGTAAAAACCCTTCGCAGGGTTCCTGAGTTATAGTTACACGGAATTCTTTATGTTTAGCAACTCGAACATTTACGATTTAGGTCTGATTAGCACACAGTTTCACGGTCACTCTATACTATATACTTCTTCTATAAACGTGAGGTATGCCTGATAGCTTGGTGTGTTTGCCTTACCGCCCTGTGTTAAATCCCGAACTCAAACCCGAAGCCTTTTTGCCATTATTATAGCCAACAGGTTAACGGACGTAATCCATGTTTGCTTTGTCATGCCTTCACTAGGGGCTTTTCGGTCACCGGGTACTTTTAGTAATGGTCAGCCAACTTGGTGACGGGAAAACAACAGTCAATGCAATATGGCTATCAAAACCGACTATAGAATGTGAACATTGAAATTCATGAAATTCTTCCGTTGAGTTGTTTTTATTGCAACTAATTAACAAATTGCCCTACATCGACATTAAAATGTCTGATGTCGCGGGGAAGCTCGGTGGTTTAGTGGATAAGACGCCTGTCCGGAGATCGAGAGGTCGTAGATTCGAATCCTGCCAGAGAATATATGCCCATGATTTCTTTTGTCATGGCTACTACTAAAACACCGATCGATCCAGTGCTTATTTACGTCGATGAAGGGCAATTTGTCAATCAGTTGCAGTGTGAACATTATTGCTCAATTATTATGTATATATTTCCATATACTTCCATAATATTAATAATCCCAATTCTTCCAAGCAAGTGGATAGAATAGCTATCGATTTGATATGGAAAAAAAGTTTCCATGCGGTTAGGACAATATAATGGCAATTCTCATGATTTGAACAGCAGTAAGGTTAATGCACCCATCCAATACTCTGAAGTGAAATATAGTGAAAGAGTAGAAGGAATACGAACACCATAATAGCGTAATCACATTGTGCACGTGAGGGTGTGATGGCGCTTGACGCAGCATGGCATGTTTTCCGTGATAATATAGCAGAAAGGTTACAGATAGTGCCTGCACATGTAATTGATGAATATATATTACCTCTGTCTGGTAAAATGCGGGCTGGATAACGCGGCAATGGACTTCTTTCACCATAAGTATTCTCGACAAAGTTTACTTACTGCAGGTTTAGCTAGGTTTCTTATGAATAATTCATTTCAGCGTACAGGTACAGTAGCTACACAAAATGCCAATACTACTCCTGCACAGGCGGTGCAGTGAGTTGTGTACAAGTATGAAAGAGTTATTTGCTGTCATGGACCCAAGTAAGTTTTACAGGAGTTTGTCCACATGATGGTGACTTACTAGTACCAGCCACAATTACAAGGTTATAGTTAGCAGTGCGTTATCGACTAACTGCCCGTATAAACAGTACGTCATCCTTATAAGCAAGCCGTCTATATAATTATTAGTCTATATGTCCTGACATTTTTTGATGCTCTATAGATTTTGTGATTCGATTCACAATGGTTATCTTCCTAGTCTAGTAAAGACTAGCTTATGCGTAGTTTTTATTCTCTTTGAGCATGGGCAAATGGGGGGGGGGGGGGGTGGTGATGTAAACTACCACCATCTTGGTGCATGAATACAGTATAGGTCTAGGTATGTTATACCTCCTTGGAAATACCATAGAATTATCTAGTTCCATGGGAATAAACACAAAGGCATAATTTACCATCTTCAGATGGAACAAAAACCCAGTATTAGTGTTCAAAATAGTTCTAAAATGTGAGTTAGGGATAGAAACAAGCAATGTAAAAATTCGAATCAGTATAATCGATGTTAAGTATTGTTAAATATACAAAGTGCGAACAATAGTTGAAATATAAAAATGTTTCCAGACTAAACCGTCTACAGTTATGATTTATTGAGAAAAATAGTGATATCTCCTTATATTTTAGGCTTTAATGCGAAAATGTTACATGGTAGGATGTTTTGTGATGCATCTGACCTACAGATATGCATCAAATGTGATAGCTCGAACATTTTTAGAATCACTGCTCCCAAAGGTAAACAGGACCTTTAAAGAGAAATTCAGGGACCATCCGTTCCTGACTATGGCACGCCAAAGGTAATACAGGAGATATCTTTGGCTTCATTTACAAAATTTCACCCACACCATTCGTACGTCAACCGTCGTCACTAGTGATTTGTTTTTGTCTTGAAGAAGCGTAGATTCTGTAACTGTGTGGCTACGTACCTTGCGAATTGTGCTGAGTAAATTGGCAGCAATGCGCGAACACTCGGACCGAGTGTTCCAAATTCGTCTTTCCCGTTTAGCCGTGATAAAAGTTTAATGCGTAAAGTAGATCTTACACGCGCCGCGCGAAACGGGATTTACATTAGTGCCGAGTTTGGACTCAAATCAGGCTAACAATTCGTATAAGGGATAGAAGAGTAATTCTTTCAGTGCACTCTCGCCTCTCCGCTTTAGATGTACGCTTGGTCTACTTAGTACATCACCCCTAGTCACACTTTTCACTAACCTCCCTGCTCTTCAGTCCCTCTTCCATCTCCCTGTCTATCTTTCTATCTATCCATCTATATCTGCCTCACTCTCATTATCTTTTCATATCTCGCCCAGTCTCCATCTCTCTCCCTCTCTTACTTTTTTTCTTTTTCTATCTATCTACTAGTATCTATATATCTCTCCCCCTCTCTTTCTATCTCCACTTTTCTGTCCATAATTATTCATCCTAATTGTCCCCCTCTCTTCGCTCTTTTGCCAGAGGATGGCGGCACACACTCATACAACATGACACGAACAGATGGCAGACTATCATGACGTGACGATGTGTCCACGAATGAGTGTTATCAGGAAGATGACACCTCGCTGATGTAAATGAAGCTTTTGCCCCTACATGCTCCATACCCCCCCCCCCAAAAAAAACCACCAAACAACAACAACAACTAAACAAACAACAACAAACAAACAAATAAGCAAGCAAACAAAAGAAGAAAAAACCAAGGGGGAGAGGAGCGAGAAAAAGTGTCGGTATAATGCTACGAAGCTACACTGGTAACATAATATAGAAGATTTCCGACGAAGACCAAGAGATTGATATTGCGTAATGATATGTACATGTATAAGCTGACTATAAAAGAAGGATTACAGGTATCTAATTCTTTCTTTAACCAAATCCTGAAAAAAAAAGTCCTCGAACAGTATAATGCAACAATTACCTGCAAAGAACTCCAAGCGATAGTTGCCATCGGACACCGGGAATTCGTGTAGTTATAGTATTGGAGGCAGCAACGTTCACATGGAAAGAGAAATGAGAGCGAGGAAAAGGTAGAAATAGTGTGGTGACAATGACACGGAAAATGGGTCCTCAAAGACAGTCAGTGTTTATGACTATATACAACAATTAATATGTTTATCAATGACGGATTATTTTTTTTGAACTTTGAATGGACACCTGTCATCCAGAATATCAATGTCATCATTGTCATTGTCAATACGACTTCATCTGTCACTCATCATGGTACCATCTTCATTTAGGAGCACCGTGCACGTATACTCAGTAGTTAATAATAATAATAATAATAATACATACAATTTCTATAGCGCCGTCCTCCACTTTGATTAAATGCTCAGGCGCTTTACAATAGGTACATCAAAGCAAACAGATTGAAAATACAAGTACATCACAGTAATAGAAGAAGATGAAGAAGCAGAAAAAAAAAGACATGAAAGTCTGTCTTCAAAAGACACTGGTCTTCAAAATGCACTGCTAAACAGATAGGATTTTAAATTACTCCTGAAAGATGTTATAGAGCTTGAGTCTTTCAGCTCACGAGGAAGTGAATTCCACAGTGTTGGTCCAGCGTGAGCGAAAGCACATTCCCCCCAAGATTTCCTAGAAAACGGAATATGTAAGAGACCTGAAGTTGAGGATCGAAGAGTTCGCGAAGGTTGGTATTGACGAAACAAACAAACATTGTAATCAGGAGCTGTTCCCTCAATAACATGATAACCAAAAGAAGTATCTTAAACCGAATACGCTCCTGTACAGGCAACCAATGAAGACTCTTCAGGATAGGTGTGATATGACTGCGTTTACTTGACAAAGAAACAATACGTGCAGCGGCATTTTGTAGCTTTTGTAATTGGGCAATTTGCGAGTTTGGTAGATTGAAAAACAAACCATTACCAAAATCAAGGCGGGAAGAAATAAGTGCATGAACAAGTTTTTCCGTGGCAGAGCGAGTCAAATACTTGCGAATAAAACCAATATTGCGCAATTGATGACGGACTGATTTAGAAATGTTGGTGATTTGATCGGACATAGCCATGAGAGAGTCAACATAACACCCAGATTGCGACATGACTTTGACAGAGGAATATCATTACCTACAATCGAAATACAATTAATATCCATCTTATTCAAGTGAGATTTAGAACCAAAAAGGATAAATTCACACTTGCTGTGGTTTAGAAACAATGAGTTAGACCTCATCCAAGCATCAATATCAATGATGCAATTTTCTAGACAGCGCAGTGCATGAGATGCTTGGATTTGAGGCTCTAGTTTTGTTTCTTTTTCTTTCTAAAGCAGAATTTCCTGGGTAAATTTGTACAGTAAAAACATGCTTCACGGACAATGCTCCATTGCGTGGGATTAGTAGGCGGGTACCTGGTAATGTTGAAATAATAATTATGCCGTACAAGCGTTTGGATGAGGCTACTCTGAGCGAAGACTATAGGTCAATATGGCAATAACTATTATGTTTGATAATTATGATCACGATTATGTCTGTTCGGGCAAAATCGTGTGTATCATCAGGGAGGTAATTAAGACACCTCCCTTGTATCATCATACACTGTATATGATCATGGACGTCGTTTATCACAAAGGCACAGAAACGCGAGGGTCCTTCTGGAAAAAAGAAAGAAAGAAGAAAAAAGATTGCAGTAGACTGGGTAACAGGCGTAAGAAGGGATTAGCTCGTGGGTGCCATACCGAAATATGAAATTATCCGTTCACGGTGGACGTATAAAGAAGCAAGTGAATTAGAGGATTAGCTCACGTTGATTGGTTGTCTACACTGCTGTATCCCGATGACAGATCTCCTTGAATTATAACATTTCCTTTCTGATTTCTCAGGAAAACCTTATCTGGTTCCGTCCGTATACGATGGCAAGAATGACTTCTAATCGGTAATCAACTTTGTACCACAGTGACTCCCCTTCTTGCTTATCGAGATTTCTTTGTTTGAGGTCTTTAACGTTGAAGAAACGCCTTAATCATAATTCATCAAAAAAGACTTGCACGGCGTATATTCAGAGTTAATACAGCAGTTAATACAGTCAAACCTGTCTATAGCGACCACCGTCTATAATAGCAGCCATAGGCAGTATGCGACCACTAAACACAATTCTCCCTAAAAGAGAAAAGCCATGTTAACGACCCTGTCTATATAACAATATAGCGGACACCGGTCTACAATGGCATCTTTTTGTCTTTGTTGGGTGGCCGCTATAGACAGGTTGACATGTAGTGAACTTTACTTAGATACCCGATGCTCGTCGGTTTGTTATGGTGCACGTCAACCATTCTTTGAGAGCAAAAATATAGTAAGTATCATCTATCCACACATATCTTTATGCGTAACGAATGACATGAAGTAAACAATATAAATATTTTCTTTATGACACAGACATACATTTCCTGATGTTAGATGACTGACGGTATTGAAGTCAATAATTTGCTTCCAAGATCGCATTGTTATGACTGATTTATTCGCCGTGCATTGAACTGTAAAAAAGCGTAAGAAGAAATTTAGAAAGCAAGGTTGCTCGTGTAACAAAACACGTCGTCTATTCAGACTGCATATGACGATTGTAGGCATGCGTCAATGACAGAATACCATTGATTTAGTGCAGCTTTGTAGCGTAATTCACGGAAGTAAAACATAAATGAGCTCCTTCGGGTATTGCACTTTTAGCTTACTTGTACATGTATACTTTGAAGCACGTTTGAAGTCACAGTGACTAGAATACTCTAAGCACCAAGTGTAGTAAGTAGCAGAACCAGTCGTACGCAATTTGGTTCGTCCGCATTGCGTTGCTATGGGAACGTGCCTTCTGTGTCTACAGTATGAGATTTCTGTAGCATTATCGGTGATTGTGCAAATTGTCATCGCGCACAGTTTACGCGTGTTTGAGTTATCAGCAGAGCAACTGCTGCTGATACAGTTTAGCGAACCCTGTTCCCGTATACTAGTAGTACACCCTACCTCCTTGCACACCTCGAATGTTCTAGTATGTTTGCAATATTCTATTGTGCTTCCTAGCTGGATATCATGCATCATTTTATTTTGTTATATTTGATGTATATTTCACTGAAAAATATGAAAATAGATTGAAATTGAAATTGAATATCTATTTTTATTTATATATTTATCTATTTATTCATTCATTCATTCATTCATTCATTCATTCATTCATTCATTCATTCATTCATTCATTCATTCATTCATTCATTCATCTATGCATTCATTTATATTTGACGTGCAAGTATCATCACACCGGAGCCTGGATACGAGGCTAGCTTAAATGGGGCTGTCAGCGCAGTTGTCCCATCTGGCTTTGTTTCAAGGCGTTACGCATCGACGCCTGTCCGAAGAGCCATCGAAATACCCCATTGTCGAAGAAGGAAACGAATTATATATCTGGCGTCTCCATACGCAAGGTCAAATCTTACCAGGAAGCCCTCCTTTATATCCATTCTGTTTCAGTTTTATCGAACAGTCGCATATGCCACAAGCCTGAAAGTGAAACATGTACATGTATTTTGGATCTTCATTTGAAATTTTCTCAGGGAAAGATAATTGCGGACAGTGACCTTCGTACTCAACCATCCCCTACCAACTACTGTAAAAATCATCAAAACATCACATGTCAGTCACAATCATTTCTTTTTAATTGATTTTTCACTTTGTTTTCGCCTTGGTTGTTTGTATGATTTTTTTAATGTTTCATGCTTTCGAATGACAGACTTTATTATTGTTTTGCCAATATATTACAAGCGTTATCGGATGACCTCAGGAATACAAGGATGTCTTTCTGCAGAAAGCTTCCGTTTTCATTATGATGCCTAAGGCTAATGACATTCTTTCTACTTTTTTTTCAGTTCTTTTTTGAATGAGTCAATCAAACCATAACAAAATCTCTTTCCGGAGCAGGACTTATATAGTTATACTAGGCAGTAATATATAGGACCTAGATGAGAGCTTACTGGCCCTGCGATCACATGGCGGTTTGATTCAATTTGTCACTGAGTGCGATGTGGCACAAAATTCTCTTCAATGAGGGGTATATTAGTTGCCTGGGTTCGGTAGATGTATAGCCCAGGCATCCGTCTGGCATAAATTACCCTTATGCTGAGAATGAGAGTGAGAGAAAAAAAAAACAGAGAAAGAGAGGGAAAAGGTTTATATAGTATTCCTTTATATTTCGAACAAGGCTTGGTGAAGTTAAGAAGATTGATGAAGATAAGAATGCCCAATCGTATTACTGACTCTGCATCCTTGCGGGCTTAGACACGAGAACAATTTCATTTTCGACACCCTGCATGGCTGCTGATACCCGGCGTTTTTGTTGACATTTGAACATAATACAAAAGTGCTAATACAGTTGCCATGGTAACTAGCAGCTGTTCCCCCCCCCCTTTGAAAGACGTGTATGAAAATATGTGTCTGCACTTTTTTGTTGCAGCATGCTATATGGAGTTACCTTTGCCAAGACACGACCGCATTGGACATTTCAGACCCACCACTTCCAATGCATTCACATCGGAGTATAGAATCAAATCATAAGCAGTGAAATTATCTTCACCTATAGCAACACTTGCCAATGACGTTCGTTTTGTTTTGTTTTGTTTTATGAAACCCACTCGATATTTAAATTTTGACAGCTTTCAGTGTTTTTAATAATGTAAGTCAGTTTTCATATAATTGGTCAACCGTGTATAGCATTTCCATCTCGTAGAAATGTCGGATATGACATAAACAAGCTTGGCTTTGTTTTTTGTTGTTGTTGTTGTTGTTGTTGTTGTTCTACGGGGATTGGACTGTTTACTTCCACAACACAGATGAGTATAATGGAGGGAATTTAATCGTATCATCACATTAGATTGATATCATCTTTTTGTAGACATGACCATAATATGCATGGCAGCTGAGTCAAATTTCTACGTTAATTACTTAATTATTTGTGTGTGTGTGTGTGTGTGTGTGTGTGTGTGTGTGTGTGCAATAAGCAGTTCACGATACAATAATTTCGGTGTATTACAGATACGCAGGGCTGACTGCGAGGTGTTCTAAAAGGCTGACTCCCCACTTTAACATTTGCTGGATTGGGCTGGTTTTCTACTATGGATCTATGCCTGCTCTCTTTCTCACAGGAAACTACGTGTACGACGAACAATATGATTATGCAACGTAATCGTTGATCGGCTATTTTAAACACATGGTTAGTTTTAGAATGCGTCACTAGTTTATTGCTGTTATATTGTATCAGATGATATCTCATACATCGTGCCAAACATTTATACATGTATTTCCATATGGTGATTCACACTATTCCTATATGCTAATTGAATTATCACTACTAAGATTATGTAGGTTGTACGTGTACCTCAGACGAGAGATATGCCCGTACTCCTTGTCCGCTTACCGAAGGGATGTGAGGTTGCCATGGTAACCTACTACCAAGGAGATACCATACCTCCTTGCTACGACAAAATGCTAGCATAACTCTGATCATCAGATTATCGAGGACCAGAACAGTCGTTCGAGTGGTTAAGAAATAATCACTGAACTTGGCCTCTGGAGACCGCTGTAAAAATCCCAGAGCGATCTTCTTATGCGTGATGTATAAGTCTTTATCAAATTGGGGGGGGGGGGGGGGGGGAGAAGAGGGAGGGGCAAAAGAAAAGGGTGGAAGTTGATGGAAGTTGGTGGAAGTTTGGATGTTCGTTGCCTGTAATGATAGTACCCACACGTCTTTCGGAGCTAGAAACATCTGCCTTTACGAAAATGGTCCTGTCTGGATAGCCATCGTAAAGAGTAACCAATGTATACTGTTCTAATTATTGTGATTTTAAAGACAAAAAGTCAGCAGTTCTCAAACAGCGAAATATCTAACCCCCTGATAAACGTCTAGATCTCTGTTAATATTCGTCACATGATAAGCTGTAACAAAAGCCATTATATAGTATTTTTATATGAATAGATAATTCCCATGTACGCATGCAGCTCTGCGGTCGACCAATCATTGTGACATGAAATAGAAGAGTCTGACGTCGATTGCGATTTTATTTCCTTGTAGAACATGGTAGAATGAAATAGATGTGATTGTTTTTCGTTTGACCTGAGCTCCATACAGGTACTTAAGCGTCAGGTCATCGATACATGTTTGTAATGTTATAGAGTGCTGTATAGGCCTACTCTATTGAAAAGAGGCCAGTGCCAGGGAGGTACCTCCCCAGCAGGACATTCAGGGGGGGGGGGGGTGTTTCATCAACGTTTGTCTGCGCTGACAACTTGAATCACCATAGTAACAGTCAGTGACCAGAGCATCTCAGCCAATCAAAACCAAGGATTTTGCTGAAATTGGTCAGTGCCGACAGTTGTCGGCGCTGACAAGCGTTGATGAAACACCCCCAGGTCTGAGCTCAGAAGACACGCGATTACATGTACTGGTACTCCCGCGCATCACGTAGTGCACGTTGGCATATCATGATGGTAGAGTGAGATGTTTCAAATATAGCGTGCATAGCACTTGTCGTTGAAAAGATGATACACATTGACATTAAGCACGTTTGTAAAAAGGTATGACGTGTCGCTGAAAATGATGGAATAATCAGCAATCAGAGCCCCACTGAAATGTGACAGTCATCCCCAGCTCGCTCTCATACAACCAACTCTCATCTCCGTGTTTCCTAGCAACGCGGCACATTTTCATCGCGTATGACAGATTCGTGTACTTCCTCTATGACGTCCGAACGTGTGCATCGTTTTCTCTCACTCCCATCAGAACGACTGAATGACCACGATGACCGGTATTAACCGAATATAGCTTATCCGACGGGTGTGGTGGTTTTCCGACAACAAATCTGTATTTATGTGAGCACACTGGAAACTGAAAGTTAGTCAGATCCACTGCACCTAACATGAATCTGCATTGTGATAGAGATTACTTAGGAATTAATCATACGCATCCGATCTATATGAGAGCAATCCTATATATAACTTGTATTCTATATCGCTTCAGGACTATTCAACCCAATCATGTGACAGGTATTTTGCAGGCAAACTTTCTAAATATGATGATGTCCTATATGCCTTGTGTCTCTTATTTCCCTTTCATAAAATATTGATATCTCATGCAGATGAATACCACTCGCAGGGTGTAACCTATACCTTCTGTAACATATTTCCTTATAGTGCTAAATAAATCCTTCTTACTTGACTTATACGAGGTAATAGTACTCAATAGCGTTGGTATACAACCGTTTTACGCTAGACCGCTTAGTGGAAGTTTGACAACTGTTTTGAGATCGTGAATCAAGATATGGATGACTGCATCATATAGGCCTGGAATGACTAAGCGTAATGAAATTGCGTGTCTCCAAAATGAAGCGAAATATGTTTGATTTTGATCGCATCTCACCAACGTATACAGAGGATTTTGTAGCGTAGAGGAAATCCATAAATAATATTCATGGCTGTCTCGTGTACTTGCTAGATAAACTACAAAGTGCGGTTCTCATGAAGTTCGATCGAAGGGGTCAGATCACGTTTTCTTTCAATTTAATTGGTTAGAAAAAAATATTGAGGTAGTCTAGGTTATGTATAAGATACTGCTGGCTAGTCAGTGCTGTTGAACAGATATGCATATCTGAGAATTAGTCAACTATCAAGCGATTTTAGCAGATATTAATCAGTGCCCATGGTATCTGAACAATTTGATGACGAAATCTTCTTGTGGGATCAATGATGAGAAATCTTTTTCTTGTGTTTGCATAGACCTTAAAATGAGAACAAAATAAAAGATACATATTTACCGCATAGGCCACTCAATGATGACATAATGGTAACTTGTTTTCAGATTTCACGTCAGTTATCAGCATTGTTATTCTTGTTTTTTTTCTATTTATATCCGTATATTTCGCTTTTTCTCTTTCACGTCTTTCCTAGACACAATTATTGTCCTTTCATTAGGACTGCATATTTTATTGAAGGCTAAACTTCTCATTGTTTGTTTAGGTCTTCGAAAACTGTGCGTTATGATTGTCTTAATGGAATGACAGTGGTTTGTTTTGCTCCTTGTTTTGTTTGTTCAGAACATATTTCCCATTTCACATTGAGAAAATACACAGAGCAAAACGCATTGAATCATACATGAGTCATTTTAGATTCATTATTGTTTTGTGACGACCCAACTGTATTCTCTCATGTCCTTTCGTTGTTTATGTTGGTTACAGTGCACGAATGGGACTATGATATGCCTCAAAAGTGCGAATCAGTTCATTCACAGCTGATTATATTAACCTTCACGGTGCGTAAATCGGGCCGGGGTTAATGAATGTCAGACCATCTGAAATGCGGTCTATGATGTCAGAGATTGGGCGCGCGCGATTCCCGATGATAGCACAGATTACATTCCGACGGACCATTATTATGCAACCAACATTACCAAGGGCATCCCCAAACCACCTTACGCACACGGCTAGCTATGCGCGAAGATAACCATCTTTTGGTATCGAAGGGAGTTATCGGGTATGACCTAAGCGAGTGCGAATGGATACATTAATTGTAGAACATGATGAAAAGCAATAACAACAACAACAGAATTGCTGGTCATCATGGCGTTGACTCACACAGGATGACCTCACGACCAGTGGCTCTCAGGACACCGGACATCGTGTCAGGAATGACCACCCCACCCCCAACCCCTGTTAGAGGGAAGTGAACCCATTTTCCAAGCCCTCTGACTCTCAACCAAAATTACAGGTCATCTGCAGATAAGAGGTCCAGTCCGGATGGTCAATGGGTCTAGCGTCTAGTGAGAAATCAATTGTCGGTGAATTTTGTATCGAGTTTTGAGGTCTGTGCCTCCTACCCCCCCCCCCCCCATGCTAACGTCGTCATCATGGAGGTTGGAAGAGACCGCCTCCCTGGGATCATGGAGCTGTTGCACCTCCATGGTTGTATGATGACTATTAATGAGTGAATGGATATATCAGTGGATGCATGGATGGTAATTGCCCAAGCAAGACTTAACTGCGATAATCTCTTTCAAGTCTGTCTTTACAAATCGCCAGAATAATACATGTAGAACATGACAACCCACAATCAAAAACACAAGAACAAAAACTCCCCTCAAAAAAAAAACAAACAAAACCAACAACAACAAACAAACAACAAAACAAAACGACCCCCAAAACAACAAACAAACAAACACACAAAAATCACCCACCTGTCTGTCTATTAGATTAATAGTACCGGAATAAAAACGTCGATAACATGCAACATTAGGTATGACGCATTAGCAATCATTCTGATATTATTATTCTTTGGAAGCCTAACTTTGCAATTTTGATAGAAAGAAAAAAAATGCTGAGAAGCAAAAGAATACACGATGATGATGATGAAGTTCCTAAAATACAAATGCTAGCATCCTGCGATATTTCCGATCGGCCTCTCCCGCATGTATGGTGCTATCTTTAAACACATCTTTGATGGCTCGGATAACTCTAAATTTATCAGCCGGCCCCTCGGTGGAGGAAACTAGACGAAGGAACGCCATACCTTGCTGCTCTAGCAAATGATTTGGCAACGCTATATAGCAGAGCGAGTTATTTCAAGGATGAATAATCATAGATTAATTTCACGCTGTTTTGCAGAGGTAAGCAGACCAGATTTTACTAAAATAGATGACCGTATAGCGTAATCTCTGTTTACCGATCTTGGCACGCCATCATGAGCTTAAAGTAGCTATATGATAATGAATTGATACTTCTAGTAAACCACCCTGCTTGTAGTGTATAATGCCGCAATTAGGCACGGAGTCTTATAGCTCAGCATCTGGCTTATACGCGAATATTGCCGATGTAGAGATGATAAGTTACATTGAACAATATTGTCACGTGTACAAAACTCAGCACTGTTTGTTTAAAGGGCCCCTGAAATCCAAATGCACGTTGATTTGTGTTGATTTATGATACCCTCAACATCACTTTTCCGGTGAAACGAATATTTAGAAACATTCCATATATTTTCAACGATTTTTTTCTCTTCCTCGCCATGTCTTTTGTTAATCACATTAATATGACAGAAACATGCAAGCTATGCTGAGTCGAGAGGAAGGTGCATTCCAATGTCTTTTGTTAAACATTTCAGTACTTTAGCAATGATTGACAGATGAGGTCATCTCAAGAATATTGATATTGATTGGTTTGGAAGGATTTTTGTGGGCGTTCCCAAGTAATCTGAAGAAAAATAAAAGAAAAAATCGTTAAAAATATATGAAATGTTTCTAGATATTTGTTTTACCGCAAAAGTGATGTTGAGGGTATCATAAATCAACACTAATCAACATGCATTGGGATTTCAGGGCCCCTTTTTAAGGTTTAGTATGGTACACGGTCGTACATTTCCCAAATAATGTTAAAAATTAATACTTTTCATCGATATAGAATAATAACAGTTCCATCGATTAAATCAGAAAATTAAAATTGACTCCAACTTTCACCTTTGATATAATAGGAGAAAAAAATTATGATTGCAATCCCTATTCTGAGATTTTCAGCAGCATCAATCCACTGAAAGAAAGAATGCATAGATTGATAAAACTAGAATGTTTGAATTGATGAATGGATGTACGAGAACACTGCTAATAAGATAGGTTAGTGAAAAATACCTTTAAAAATAGAGAATGAAAAATAAGCGTGTTACATCACAGATTAGTGTAAATACGATTTCAGTTATACCACGTGAAGTTTGGTGAAAATACAATAAGGTTTGACGTCTCAAATTCATCTTTTTTTTTTTTTTTTTTTTTTTTTTTGGTTGACAGTGTGATATTGGTGTGAAACTTTGCCACTCTGGTCTTTTTGATTTAATCAAGTAGTTAGAGTCGAAGGGGATTTAGACTCCAATTCAATTAAAAACTTGTGCGACGAGCTGCCAATGTCACTCATATCACAATTTCTTTCCAACAAAAAAAAAGTGAATGTTCAATGTTAATCATAACTTCACGTCAGTCATGGATAGGACACTTAAACTTGTTTGGAAGACACCCTCTGCGTTTTACTCTATCTTAGCAATCTTTATTTGTGGCTGACAGGAATGACGGGAGTTTCGATTTGAAATACGTTATACACGCAAAATTTAAGTATACGACGTAACTGACCGTAGCTTGGGGAAAAAGAGTGACGGTCAAACTGTTGCAAGAATGGTCAAATTCCAATGGCCAATTAAGCATGTGGAATGATTCGAATGAATCTTTGCCAAGCCTAAAATGCGTTTTACTTTCAGTAGTTCCACTGGCCTCCCTTTATGCTGTAAAAATCTGGTCTACGCGCCTTTAACCACCATCAACAACACTCCCTATGGAAATATGCCCATATAAGTCCTCTCATTTGAGCCGTCTGAAAGGAAAAAGCGTCAAATGAGATAATAACATGACAACACCATCACTAGAAGGGTTATTTGTTTTTGTCATTTGACAGTTTACCTCTTTACACTTATATTGTCTTGCCACTCATCTCCGGCATCCGTTTAGTGGAATACGAAACACGAGACGTTGAGAGCGCATAAGTGTTAAATAAATTAAAATTCGAAATCGATATCTGAAATCTCTTGCGAGGACTGTATATTCCCCGTGCTTGTGATAATATTGTAATCCATTTTGAAATCAAACTGTCTCTGATGTAACGATGTATTTAAAATGTCACAATACCACCATCACCGTACTGACCAGGGAGGTGGAAGAAAGATGTACTGACGGGGCACGGAGGAAACGTTCGAATCAACATGCTGAAAGGGGGGGGGGGGGGGGGAGACAGTGGCCCTATAACTAGGGCAGGGACAATGGTCCAAGGTAATCACCATTCAATTTATGACACTTTCAATTACAGAGCATTCCTTTCTATTCCCATTCTACTATATTTATGACTGGTGTATGGCAATACACGCCCATGAATGTTTAGTTGACTTCTGTCAACAGTTTCGCTCGGGATATTGTTTTCTCTGTATTACCTGTATATCTATTTATCATTATTATTATGATTATTTTTATCAATAGCCATGTCATAAAAAATGACAATAAAGTTTAACAATTTGTCCTCTCGATGGCCGATCGTTTCACCTGTTGCAGGCTATATGTCAGTAACATTTGTTTGTTTTTTCTTTTTTTTAAGATGATGCCGGCTGTTTGTGTGTGTGTGTGTTTTTTTTTTTTTTGGGGGGGGGGGGGGTTAAACTACGAGATTGAACAATATTAAATCGGAAATATATCCCTGCAACACATTTTTTCCAATTCATATAAGCATGTCTTTAAATGTTGATAATATAATGGATGCATATAGACCTATATAGAGTCTACTACAGACTATAAAAAGTTGTTGCCCATAACAACACAATAGCTCCGCTGTGGAGACAAGGGAATGTATAAAAAAACAAAAACAAGAACGACCTGGTCACGCGGGTTTTCAACGCATCCGATTAGCGCATCACATGCACTACTGGATCTAACGTCACCTCTTGTGAAATTCACGCATTATCATATAGCTGTCTTGTCTGGTGCGACCCGATGTGCTTATAGCGGGTGAATTAACGCGTGCACCTGCCTAAAATAGTCGCACATATGTCATACGTAATTATGTTCCCATCCATGGCTCTGGGGTATTATGCTCCTCGTATACGGTGGACGATAAAAGGATACAGGGTGGTCCCTGGACTACTAAGCTACGATGCACTTTATTCAGATCCTTTATAGTGGTATGTGCGATGTGGGATAATGCGGGAGAAAAGGGTTACGGAGTTATAAGAGCAAGAACAGCAACACTTTTGAAGTACACATTTCATCCTTAGTTCTGCACTTTATAAGAGCCCAGTTCACATTTTACTCGCCAGAAGGTACATAATTCAGTTGAAACGTAGCTTGTCATATGTTGACATTAAAGAGTTAAAAAAAGAAGAATGTTTAAGAGTTAAAAAAAGAACATCACTCCCATGTCAAAATTGCTATTAGAGCAACTGCTATAGTGTGCAGCATGTGGTTACTTGTTCTCATTTTATCACACACAAACATATAATATATATGTGAGAAGAATCTTCTGTACCCCCGAATATTAATAGTCATTCTCTTTTGTTTATCCTTACTTTTGGTCTTTAATTTTTCCCGTGCTCCTCATCCTGTACCCCACACTAGGCTTTTGTTGGGACCTACACTCAACAAGCTTTGCTTTTTAGTAGGTTCCATCGTATTTCTCTTTGCATCCTTTACTTTGATTGAAAATGACACATCGACCGCTATGTATTATGTTTGTATTCCTATTTCTTTATGTATGTATCCAAGCTGGACATTCTGTATTATCATATTTTGTTATATCATGTATTCTTCATCGAGAAATACGAAAATAAATAAAATTTAAGTTGAAAAATTGAAATTGACTGGAATAAGGGGGGGGGGAGGGATGGGGGCTCACCCTTGGCCTTATCGGTTGGACTGTGCTTCATGCTTTTAATTTTCACACTTCCCAACACAAAAGGTCGGATTCTTATATGTTCAAATTTAAGAGACTTTTGTCCACCGGGATCTCCTACGAAGACATTGAATAATCCTGCTCCCACGAGATCCAAAGCTTGCATCCAAAGTTTGCAGCCATCTGCCTTTAAATTCATGTTGATCCACAACATGGGGCCTCAGTTCGCTGTACCTTGTTTAGCACTCAAGGGATAATCGCTGTTATAATAATGATGATGATAACAATGATAATAATCATGATGATAATACAATAATGATAATGATACTACTGCAACAACATTTACTACAACAACTACTGCTGCTGCTACTACTACTGATAATAATAATAATAATGATAATGATAATGATAATAAAAACAGTGATAATAATGACAATGAAGTCTATATAAAGATAATGATATCTATTATTGTCGCCATTATTACTATCGCTATTATCATCATCGATGTATTTTGATATCTCGCATTCCCTACACACGAGATTGCCCAATTCCACATTCACAGGAATGATTGCGCACATGAAATTGTTATCATTAATTTTTCATTTCTTTGAAAGGAGTGGGGAGTGGAGGAAAGCACGACTTGAATCTAGACAAAGACTAATGAGAGACGAAAAATATCACGTGTTTTTGACCATCATTTAGGCCTACCACTTAACAGGCCTTTCCTTAACTGCAAGTGTTTCTATGATAACGTTTGCATCAAACAACCCCATACTCCTGTTTCTCGAAGAAAAGTAACAACCACAAACGAACCCAAAACCGTAAATCCAGGAATCTTCTTTTATCTGTGAAACTGAATGATGTGACAACGATAAGGAAGAAAAATAAGCACGTCTTGAATAGCTCGAAAACAAAAGGAAGGAATATATTTTAATTAGATAATAAATATAGCACGTGGAAGTGGTCAGTAGAACATGCATCTGCCTATACTATATAGGGAGAGAGAGAGAGAGAGGGGTGGGGGGGGGGGGGGTGATGGAGAGGGAGAGATGAAAAAAATGAAGTTTACCCCGGAAGTGGGCTATTTGGTTATCTCAGGGCTCTCGCTGCCAATGACTTCCTGTAACAGGTCAATCAATCCCACAGATGGAGAACTTGGAACTTGATGGGAGACAAAAAGCGCGGGAAATAGCCAGTGCTAATAGTAGTAGTAGTAGTAGTAGTAGTAGTAGTAGTAGTAGTAGTAATAATAATAATAATGATGATGAAAATAATCATGATAATAATAATGATAAGAATAATAATAATGATAATAATAATAATAATAATAATAATGATAATAATAATAATGATAATATAACAATAATAATAATAATAATAATAATAATAATAATAATAATAATAATGATAAAAATTTTATGTATATATATATATATATATATATATATTTAAAAGTTGGCACATTTCTTGCATATGTATCTATATATCTATATCTATATCTATCTATATATATAATATTATATACATCATCTCTATCTCTCTCTACAGTAAAGAAAGAGAAAGCCATTCAGATAAACTTTATCATAAATGTGTATTCTCGACATAATCTGCTTCCATGTTTTGTCATTTTTCGTCATTGACATATTGTATAAGGTCTACTGAACGCTCATATTTGAACCTATTTCTTTGGAACCTATCCTACAAGCCTTGAATTTTAGTAGGTTCCTCATATTACACGTCATTTATGTGTCCTTATACATTGTGCAATTTTATTTCATATCGACGGTTGTGTTAAACGCATTTTTTAAATTTAATCATGGACTAACAAAACTTGTACGAAATGTGAAAGAAATATGGAACAAAAATAGACAAATGAAGAAGTATATATGATATTACAAAGAGTGGTATTTTACTATACAGAGTATGCTCGCCATCAAGGCAACAATCTCGCGAAGGCACAGACCGACAACGCAACCACCAATATTTCTTAATTCCTCAATCCAGAGATCGACAGACAGTGGGGAAGAGCATTTTTGGATTTCCCTTCCTCCTTCATCTCGCTAACGCGATAACATTACGTTCAACGTGGAAGTCCTCGTCGAAAACGACGATTTCATTATGCCGCGGCGACTCAAACATTAGAACTATGAATATATCAAAAAGCTTCCAACTTGTAGGAGTAATCTAGTCAATCAGAGCAGAACATGACAGCAGCGTCTTCTGATGGGTCGATGAACGGAATCATTTCCCTTTCTCATGAACTTTTGGAAGTATTTCGTTTAAAATTTCTTCTTTTTTTTTTTTCAACAGCGGTGCCAGCCAAAGATGTGAATTGTGATAAACGTCTGCTGACGTCAAATATCATTATTATGTGTAACATTTGAGATATTTGTAGATTGCAGTGTGTCCTATAAATAATATTACCGTCCATCCACGCGCGCGCCACCCAAACAGACAGACACACTCGCGCAAGTCAGCGTCGGTAATAATTACTAGACTTGAATGACATGAATGATGCGGAATAAGAATAAGAAAGAGACAAAGAAGTAAAAGAAGAAGAAGAAGTAGAATAAGTATTAGCAGTTGTAGTAGTAGTAATAGTATAAAATGTAGTAGTATAACAGCAGCAGTAGTCTTACAGGAGCAGCAGGTATAGTGTATAGAAGAAGAAGAAGAAGTAGTAGTAGTAGTCTACCCTCGAGGCGCTAGTCTAAAGAAGAAAATATAAATTATGTGTCATAGAGGTGGAGGGACACCGTTCCACTCTATGTTTTGTCTTCTAATCATTTTTTTTTCTAAATTTTATCTTACCTCATGCTGTTGACCAGTGTTGTTCATACCTAGCCTTTTACGTTGCGACTCACCAAATTAACATTATCTTGCATTAAACCTCTTAAGCCCACATCTCAAATGCCATTGACATCGCCAACGAAAAGTCTGCCCATGGTGATGATAGATTTGAATAACCATAATGAAACCATCATCCGATAGGACTGGTATATCAGGCTTAATCTGTAACTCAGGGGCTGCCATCTTCTGTCTTCTATACTGAAAACTTTGCTGGAAAAAAAACCCCACAACAACAACATCTTATGTCGCTTGAGCACAATGTGAAATATCAGGGGTTTAATCGAACCTGTTAAGTTGATACAAGCTACTTTAATGATCGGCCAAGTCTGTGACAAATGAGGTGGTTTTAGAGCCACCGTATTACGTAACATGATAATCCTCCTCATGGACTTTGGAAACATGACCATCTGCACGATGTGATGAGAACCCTCCTCTCATGTGAACCCTCCTCTCCTCTCATCTTGCATTGACCTCGCAGAGAACATGACGAGTAACTGCCCAAAAGTGCTTCGACCTGTATCCCGAGAATAGTGGTGTTGTATGGAGGTAGACCTCCATTGTTGCGGCAAAGATGTATTCCGTGACCTGCGATGACCTGTAGTGTATAGTTTTTCACGTTGTCACCTGGTTGTGATGGTGCCATATCCAGGATGTGTCTGTGCATCTTCTTCTTCTTCTCCCCAACCCCCCCTTTTTTTTTTGAAGATTAACGGGATCTCTTCGTCACACCGCTTGTCGCTTGCACTTGTGACCTACGACGGACAGCTGGAAATACTGTAATTAGGTATCTTAGCTAACGGCTGTACATGTGTATGTCAGGAAAGTTTCTCTTGAAACAATTAGGTGAATCGACGACCACTGCAGTGGGATTATTCCAAAGTTAATATTCTTTTCATATTCATATTCTGTCTGTTTTCATGAATCGGAACTTTGTCTGATGAAGTCTGATTTGCCTTTCTTGTTCATTTTTTTTTTGGTCCTGTCTATCATTTAATTTCTTACCGAGTATGTAGAACACTCCTGTGTCTAGCTCATGACATGCATGGAGAAGTTACGTAGAAGGGATCGAACTCTGAACATTGCCATCGAAAGCTCATGCAGTCCCCATCCAACAGACCCCGACACAGCCACACTCCGCACGAACATTAATTCAGCTTGGCGAAATCTGCATGTTTCAAAGCTTCGAGCCTATAATTTCAACGGGTTCAAGCAGACAAGACCTTAGAAAACTGACAACTCGTGGATTTCCCTTTTCCTCTGGCAGACGAATCTGATAAGGAAAGCTATTAAAGTCAAGAGAAGGAAGTTCACATCGGTCGAAGATGTGTTACTATATTCTTACTAGCCCATGCATGCAGGCTGATACTCAGCTAATCATTGAACAATGGAGGAGGGTGTGAGAGGTAAATAGGAGACCGACCTTGGGGTCAGAATGGTCTTCCGCAGGTCAAGTTTGAAAATTAGTCAAAATAATAACCGTGCAGGTTTCGATATTGGCAACAATCTAAAGACAATGGCATGAGGTGGCATATATTCTGCTTGCATTTTGTCATATGTTTGTTTTCCCGGTATGTATACACTGTTTCACATACACTGATATGTTTCCACCTATTATACGGTGTATTACTGAGATATAACTGATGCGGTATTCGCCAGAGAGTTATGTGTTGCTTCTCTGTCTTCTCTCCCTCCTTTGGCCTCTGTCTTTCTTCATCTCAGCTCTCCCTTCCACTCTCCCCCCCCCCCACCTGGTTCCTTCCTTTTCCATAAAAGTGTCAAAGTATATTATTTTCTCTGTCCGTCTGTCTAATTCCTCGTACATCCCTATCTAAAGCACGCTTGATTCAATGCAATCAAACTTCTTCGAAAAGTGAAGTTCAACCTGGATAACAGCTTGGCTGGAGAATATGAGCCTTCGCTACACGCTATAATGAGTAATGATCAGCTCTGTATATAGAGAACATAATGATAATCCAGGGCCTTCAATTTCCGGACTGGCCTTTGTTGCATGAAAACTCTGTATTGCTGGATGGTATATAATTCCTGCAATTTCTGATTAGTAGTAAAAGCTTCCGCGATTTTTGATTAGTAGTAAAAACTTCCGTTTTTATTCCTCTTACTGAGAGGGAGTGGTTGTGAAGTGAAAAGAAAATCATTGTAATAAAGAAAATGATCATTCAGAAACTACACTGTATTCTAAAAAGCGGGTCGAAACCTGAAACAATACAGATAGCAAGAAATGTGTTGAATGACTCATGTTCTGACCGTTCTTAACCCTTTCTGTGTCAGGGCCTTTAGCAGATCAGTGTACAATGCTATAGGGTCTCTGTGCCAATAATGGCACTCTAAGCCAGGGCTCCACACTAACTTTTATTTTTGGTGGCCATGATCGGGCCACCAAAATAATTGATATTTATTTTTTGGTGGCCCGAAAGTAAAATCTGGTGGCCCGAAAAAAAAAAATCAAGATAAACATAAGAAAAACTAAATCGGTCCTACTAAACATAGAAAAGTAAATATTAAGCATTACTGACTGTGATACAGGTACCCATGTCTATATTCATTTCCAAAATCAAAAACACACATCTGAAATTTATTTTAGCATCTTACGGAGCCGATTGTTACCGCTGTTCATTTCCAAAAGTAAAGGCAAACATCCGACTTTTTTTTTGGATGGCCCGATCTTCATTTCCGAATTTTTGGTGGCCCGACACGCGTTTTTGGTGGCCCCGGGCCACCAGGCCACCGTTAGTGTCGAGCCCTGTCTAAGCACATAAAGGGTTAATTTAGGTGCCAGCACGAGTAGGTAAATCTTTGCATCATTAGCATACGTTCGGGTCAACAAACCTGGTGTCATATTTCCCGAATCCATACTCAGAGTCATGACCATCACCTAGCTTCCATCTTTTTACTTTAGCCTCGTCAGCAAGCTTCCTCTACCCCTTTATAATACGTGTCGTTCGGTATATCTCTGTTTGTCTGTCTGTCTGTCTGTTGTCCTTGTTTACCTCAGCTTTGTTGCCTGTCACCCCCCCCCCCCCTCTCTCTCTCTCTCTCTCCCTCTACTGGCTGTTCTGTCCTTGGCACAACACTTCTTGGAGTGAAAATCCATGACTGTGTTCGCTGAGTCAATGTTGTTGATCAGTCTGCGCATACCTGCTAAACAATTTAACCCAGCCACTTGTTAAAAGTGCATCGACCACATTACGTCCCTTGTCATACATACTGTATCAACCAGCTCAGGTCTTCTTCCTCCAGCGCGCTCCGAACGATGAGGGCACTCTCCTCTCTGGCGCCCGTCAGACCTCCGCACCAAAATATGACTCACAGTACATCACACATTGATACGTTGCTGACGAGACGTACATCCAGGACCCGAATTTGTCCCGAGTCTGCTGATCACTTGTTGATGTCACAGATCATTTTTCTTTGATGAAGAAAAACCACCAACACTTATCCTGCACAGATATATACACAGAAATATTCCCAAAGTCTTATACACATAAACACAAACCATAAACGTACATTCTCGTCATTCATGCACACAGGAACCAAAGATATACATCTCTCATGTACATTAAGATACATTTTATACATAACACACATAGATGATATAGACATACACACACACACACACACGGTGATATTTACACGTAAATAGATACACTTACAGGTGCACGAAATACATGCAGCATGATTTTACGTCCCATATTTTCTTTTTTTTTTATTATTGCTGTTGCATAATTATTTTCAAGCCCAAATTTGTGCAGCAGGATAATGTCTGCAAGTCATGGTGTTGTAGAAGTACGTGAAACCACACTGCTACATTACTGAGAAATTTTATCTCTCAAAGTGATTTCCTCAGCATTTCCGCTCACCAAGCGATATTAAGCAATCATGGATTCGGAAGGTTTATCGATGATGAGCCAAGCGTCTGCCGCATTGTGTTTAGTAAACACAATCTGCGAAGAAGATTGACCCGTCAACTGTCAGGTGACGTGTCTCGGTCATGTGACCTTGTCCATGCGCTACCCGGCCTTTGCAGCGTACAGGCACAGACAGTATCACTTGCCTTCCTGTTTTCTAACCTCATCTCCTAATAGCCCCATAGGTAACGAACTGCGTCAATCGGGTTGATCAAGACGTTGATAAGGTCAGTACCCTGGTTCACCGCATCAAACGAACTGTACACCTTCGCTATGTCCTCGGGCTATCCATCAGACAGTGATTGAGACGGACACGAAAAGTCCATGACCGTGACTGAGTTTCATGCGGAATGTACACTTTGCTACTCGGGTGGAGGTCATATAAATCTTTATTTGTTTCCTCTTTTATACGTAGGAATGATTTAGCTAAATTATTACACTTTGCCATTTTTCAAAGACGCAGAGTTCATTGATTTATGCCGTTGCGATACCTACACCTTGAAATTTATCTCAGGGTTTTGATTGTCTCTAAAAAAAAAATAATAATACCCGGTATGACTACAGAATTCATGAAAGAGCATGTCCTTAATAACATCGAATGTCAATGACCAACTATGCAGCAGTCTGCTGTATACGATCAGTTTTTCTCCCTCCGTTTCCATATGTCGACAGATCTTTTTTTTACGCTTTGCTGAGCAGGTGTGAGAGCCAGCCGTCGAAAGAAAACTAAAATGTTCTTTTTTTTTTTCAGATGTCGAAATACCGGAAGAACAACAGCAGGAGACATTTCGGTCACTGTGCACAATCGTTTATTATTTTGTATAAACATATGGCTTTGTGTTCCGCACACATGGACACTGGTTACTTGTACAGACAGCGGAATTCCTTCGCGAGATCTCACGCCTTTGATACTTGGGGCTGGGCTACGCTGCGGATGCATGAGTTGCTGCTGTGTACGCTTCATTATCTCACTACGAAGTGACTTCGGAGTATCACTTCATCGTTTCCCTAATCACATCTAGTCATGCAAACGTCTGTCATACCGATGGTCAGTTACCATGTTCAAAACTGAAATTCTAGAAGGCAAATATCTGAACGCAGAATACTGGTAGAATAAAGGTGGTAAGGCGTGGTAACCTGTGGACAGCAGTGTTGCGCATAGACACCAATCGGCATCACTTGGTTAAAAAAAAACAAACAACAACCAACAACACACAACAACAACCACAGCAACAAAACTGCGATCAAATATTATACTAGTACTAGGCTTAGGAGGTGGACAAAAACTACTTCTTTTTCTTTCTTTCTTCGTTCTTAGAGTGTACACTTCACAGCCGAAGTTTTCTCACTGCGAGTTGATATGCATGCAAAAAAAAAAACAACAACAACAATAACAAAACAGTTCAGAATTGATTATCGTAATTTTAGAGAAATACCGTGTCGAGCTTAAGACCTCAATGCAGGTAGCAAGGCATCGGGAGAATCCATATGAATTTTCCTGGATCTTCATTCGGTGTATATTCATTCAGTGCTCTCGCGAAGAAGTAGAAGTTATTAAAAACAAAAACAAAAAACAAAACACTATGTCTTTATAGAGCACTATATTATAGTATCGGTAGTGAATTTGCAAAATAAGTCGTAGACAGCTTGAAAGATTAGCGCTTTGTATAATAACGCCATGCAGTGAAATCATTCATACGTCGATATATTTGTTGTTGTTGTTGTTGGTGGTGGTGGTGTTGTTCAAAGACAGTTTGCAAGTCAGTATATCCGATGTTGCTTTGCCGTACCAAGAAGTGTTGAACAAAAGACTTCGGTCTGCTGAAATCCTGCATAATTAAATGACGATACCTGGTTATCAACTAGGACAAGGTTGTGAGAACGACAGCGCACGAAAGTTTAGAGTCACTAGATGGCGCTACATACAATCGCATTCAGGACAGTAGTCGCAGAACCACTCGAGTGCACCTGCACATTTATTGCCTGTGTTACGACGTAGTCAAGTAGTGTCAAACAAGATTTTGCCAATAGAGATTAAAGAAAAAGGATGTTTTAACAAATAAAAAATACGTTCAACGTGTACAATAATATCATGATAACTATCAAAACTGCCTTGTAGCATCTGATATTCCACGCTAGTAATCCAGATATCTTTAAAAGGCGAGTGTCAAAGTCTACTTTGGGAATAGCTTAAATTGGTACCGATGTAAGAGCAGCTGTACGCAAACATTATTATGACGATGAGCTTGCTTCCAAAAGGCGCTAAATCCATTGAAAATGATGGATTTAGCGCCTTTTAGAAGCAAGGTGTGATCTGTGAACGAAACTAACTTGCAAAAAAGTGATAAAAAGTAAAATCCTTGTTTTTCACAGTGATTACACTACATTGATCATTGGATTGTGATGATATCCAAAGATACAGGAGCAAAAGGGGGGGGGGGGGAGGGTGAGGGAGACGGGGATGGAGAGAGAGAGAGAGAGAGAGGGAGAGAGAGACAGAGACAGAGACGGGGCAAAGACAGAGAGGGAGAGAAGACATGATGAGCAAGAAAAAGGATTTCACTTGCATACTTAATACGTATCTCCGGGGTGTATCAGTCGCAACTGTCATTTAATGCTGAAGAGTGCAGGAGATTAACTTCCGCCCTCTAGAGGCAAACTCGTTGCAGTCTCGCGTTTCGCTCAATTCGTCTAATCCGTAAGGTCTGTCTGTCCTTTTTTTCCTCTATGAAATCTCACGCTGAAGGTTAGACATAGAAATAGTGACTTTTATATATATAATAGATGGATAGATATATTGGATCATCATCACTTTAAGTTAATCAGGAAAAAGTACTGATATAATGATTCCGTGATTTTTTTTTTAATGTGTTGTTACCTTTTTCAATGTAGGCCTACTCCTTAGTTGTGGTTTGATAAACTTCAATAAAGTGATATGTATATTATACATGCTATATAGACTTGAGACATAGATAGATAGATAGATAGATAGATAGATAGATAGATAGATAGATAGATAGATAGATAGATAGATAGATAGATAGATAGATATTTCACATAGTCTACATCATAGGGCTTCTAGTCTGTGAGGAACACGATAATAGAGCTGAGACAAACTTCCTATGCATCATGCCACTTTACTCTGCGCCTATCATCACGTAATTCCCCAAGAAAAACTAATTCAAATGCCTCCATCTTCAGTCGTCACTGCAAAAGTAGCTGGTTTCAACTTCATCACCTCCCCCTCTTTCGCTCCCTCTATACTGATAAGGGGTATACTTTCAATTACGGGTTAACCTTTCTCCAGTTTTCAGAAGTTCACGGTTCTTATATTCGTATACTTCGTAAACTTTCTTTTTCCGCAAGTATCATGATAACTTTTAAGATTTACTTTTCCCTGTCAGCAGTCTCATCTTTCAAAGTGCGTAAGGAAAGTCATATCATGACCCAACACACCCATCTCCGTCCCAATACACCTGTCTTGTGTGTGTGTGTGTGTGTGTCTTTTTTTAAAAATGTAGATTGTATATTGTAACTGGTGGGACCCACAATCTACAAGCTTCGCTTTTTAGTGGGTCCCCCATCTCCTTCCTCCAATTTACTTATCACCAAAATGCCTATAATTCTGCAATCCCCATTTGGAGTATAATGTAATCTCCTTTTTAGCTCACCTGAGCCAGAGGCTCAAGTGAGCTATTGCGATCGCCCTTCGTCCGGCGTCCGTCGTCCGTCGTCCGTCGTGCGTCGTGCGTAAACTTTTTACATTTTCATCTTCTTCTTGAAAACCCCAAGACCGATTTTCATCAAACTTGGCAGGTAGCATCCCTAGGGGGTTAGGAACTCAATTTGTTAAAATGGGCACCATGCCCCACCCAGGGGGCCCCCAAGGGGGCCCAAACCCCCCCCCAAAAAAAAAAAAATTAAGGAATCTGTAAAAATCTTCTTCTCTAGAACCAGAAGTGATAGAGCTAAGTTAATACTATGAGTTAGTACATTGATGACTATAGTTTCAAGTTTGTTCATGGCAGAATCAGGGGTGCCCCCCTTGGGACCCAGGGGAGGGGGGTGGGGAGGGGTCCTAATGGGGCCTAAATTGTACATTTTCATCTTCTTCTTGAGAACCCCATGACCCATTTTCACCAAACTTGGCAGGTAGCATCCCTAGGGGGTTAGGATCTAATTTTGTTAAAATGGGCACCATGCCCCACCCAGGGGGGCCCCCAGGGGGGCCCAACCCCCCCCCCCCCAAAAAAAAAAAAATGAAGGAATCTTTAAAAATCTTCTCTAAGATAAGCTAAGATAATACTAGGAGTGAGTACATTAATGACTGTAGTTTCAAGTTTGTTCATGGCAGATCCAGGGGTGCCCCTCTTGGGGGCAAGGGGGGGGGGGGTTGGGAAGGTCCAAATGGGGGCCTGAATTGTACATTTTCATCTTCTTCCTGAAAACCTCATGATGGATTTTCGTCAAACTTGGCAGGTAGCATCCCTAGGGGGTCAGGATCTCAATTTATCAAAGTGGGCACCATGCCCCACCCAGTGGGTCCCAGGGGGCCCCAATGCCCCCAAATTAAGGAATCTTTAAAAATTTTGGCCCTTATTGTACATTTTCATGTTCTACTTGAGAATGCCTGGTCAAATTTTAGTAAAGCTGTGAATAATTTAGATTAGTGACTGCGTGAAAGGTGAACTTGCGATACTCAGGTGAGCGCTAGACCCGCGGGTCTCTTGTTTTTTTTTTTGTTTGTTTGTTTTTTTTTTGTTTTTTTTTTACTACAGGCTTATTTATGTTTATTTCTTAACTTCCATGTACATCTTTATTCATCTACTTCCAATGTAGAGATAGAGAAAAATCAAACAAACTTGAATTTGATTTTTTTTTAAAGTGTGTGTTTGTGTGTGGGTGTGTCCCCAAAGAGTAAAATCTTCACAGTGTATCCTGCTTCATGGGATACAATAGTCATGCTCTCATTCATTCGATTCTTCCTCTACAACTGTAGTGTTCCTTTCCAAGCAACTGCGGAGGGACCATGACAGTTGTGTGTTAGCCGGAAGTACTCTTCACTCGTTTCTTTAGCTCGGAGGATTTACGGAGCGTGACGCTCCTCTTGACTCAGCGACATCCCACCTTCTAGCGAGGGATGAACATCCAAAAATGGAAGATATTGAACAATTTGTTGAAAGGGTAGCGAAGGAGGGGGTAAAAGCTGAAGGGGGGGGGGGGTTAAATCAACAAGAGGAATACATGGAGGGAAGGGTTATGGCCCTCAGAGTGGGGTGCCAGGAGGGGGTGAGTTATGAGATGGTTGGCTGACTGAAGGGGGTAAAAGAGGGAGGGGTTAACATCGATAGAGGAAGATATCATACAGAGGGAATGATTGAGGTAGAAAGTTGCTGAGAGGAAAAACGAGAATAAGGTTGAAATAAAAGAAAGATATTAAAAAATTTAATTTGTAGAGGGAAAAAGATTGAAGAAACTCTCACCTGAATGTTGAAATAGTTTGATAAGGTTGGAGGGGTAAAGAGGAGAGATATAACCATGATTAGAAAGAGGAGGGTGCATTGACGGAGAAATCGATTGAGCAAAGAATGTGATGTTGAGAGGAGTATCACGAGAGTTGGACGCCATCTTAGGGGGAGGGATGCCTAGAAGGGTAATGAGAGAAAAGGAGGTCAAAATAACACCGAAGAGGAGGATTATTACGAGGATGCTTTCCGGGTAATTTAGGAGGGGTCAACGTCCGGAAAAAAAAAAACGCATTAGGCCCTACTTATTACGTGTTTGTTAGTTGTTGTTTCCTTAGCTTCCTTGCAATATTGTCGTAGATTCGTCTCATTGGTCATGGAAAAGAATCAAAACGTAGTGAGTGTGTATTGAGGTGGAAGTTACAGTTTATAGTTTTGCTCTTGTCTTTGTCCTGATGCGATGAATGGAATGACACTCGTCACTTCTCAAAACGTCGATGAATCATTGTGACATTGGTCATACGCCCTCACAGGCAGCAGCAAGGCAAGTGAATTACGGGGGAAGACGAAAGCTTGACGATGGACAGCCCAGTGACATCCTGGATCTAATTCCGTCCCCGTCCGGTTATCTCAGTGTCTGTTCCTGCTGAGAGATCGGTCAGGGGCGAGTCTACGCCTCCACCCCGCCAGGCCATGGAGTGGGCGATCACAGCAGGTCGAGTTTTTTTTTTACCCAGTTTCACTTTCCTTGGTGACTTCTTTGTACAACTATAATTAACGATCGCCATTTCATGTCCATGCTGAGATGAAACTGACAGGGCAAAGTATCGATATAGAGCTTTAGGTGTCTTCTAGATTCATGCCTGGTTTCGTTTAAATCCATCAGCAGGGGGTTGATATGTACAGTCATCGGCGGAGTTGTCTGTGATAACATTGTATCCATTCCCATTTCCTCCTTCTTTCCTCGTAAGATTATTCTCCCTAGTTTGGCTTTGCTCATGATAAAGCACCAACTCGTTTGACGTTCTTGAACATGTTTTTATAAGTGTTTGAAAACTTTATTATCTTTTTATGTCGTACACATACATACAAACAAACAAACAAACAAGCAAACAAACAAAACAGATAAACTTGAACAAAACATCATAACTGTGTTATTGCCCAGTGTAAAGGCATTCAAGGAGCAACTCAAACATGAAAACTCGACAGAAATCGAATATTTTTGCGTAATATTGACAATATTTTTTTTCGGTATCTCATTAAAGAATCAATTCGTGGAAAACGGTTCGCTGCAATACATACAACACACATAAAAGACACACACGTACACACGCACTTTTTAAAAATCCCTTCCTGCGAGCAACCCTGTTTGCTGAGAGAGTTTTGCGTTTCCATCTGTGTATAGTTTATGTCAAAATACAAAATGCTGTCTTAGGGATGTGTCCTCGGTTGTTAATGAACTTGTCCTCGGGAGTTGTGGCGTTTTGTGAAAGCTGCAGCGACAATGAATAATTGAAGTACGTTCTTAAGAAAAGTAAGATTATGAATAGTCCGTATTTGTCGCATGTTGCTCCGAGCATGAGATTCTTACCTTGGTTTCAACCAAAGAGGTGACACTTCCTTGCTACAACGCAGTATGTGTCCCCTCCAGCGATAGCTGTCTGGCTATTAGGCCCGTTCACAAACAACGAAAATCTAAATTTCAATCGCGATCCAAATTTCGATTTTTTATTCGACCGTTCATACACAGGGGAAAATCGCACTTCGCAGCAAGGAAAGAATGATCAGTGGCCAAACTGCGCATGCGCGAATCTTGCATGACCGAAGACTGACCCCGCAGTCCCGATAGAGTTTCGCACGCGCTACGAACGATGGGACTAAAAATACCGATTTCCGAATCTCGATCGCGCTCACACACACGACGCTTGGCAAAATAATCGCGATTATTCTGAAAAATCGCACTAATAGTGCGAGTTGGATCGCGATAAGGATCGCGGTAATTAGTGAGATTTTTCTGTCCACACTGGAAAAAATTTCGAAATTTTGATCGCGATAAGAAAATCGATTTTTAAATCGCACTTTTTCCCTTGTGTGTGAACAGGCCTAATTGACATTGACTGACGGGCATTCGGTAAACCGCAAAAACCTCTCTGAAAGTGAATTACGTACGATGCAATAAAGTGTTCTTTCCATCTTCTATTACACGGGATACCACATTAGGCCAATCAGATCTGACGCTGAGTTATTTCATTGTCGGATCTGCCATTGTTGTATTTGTAATTGCCCTGTATTGTGTCAACGGGTTGCTGTATAATAGTCATTGATGAATATGAGTCTTATTGCTAAAAAGGCGTGCAAAAACCGACCAGGCACAATGCAAAAAATAACCTTTTACAGAGGAGTAAAAATACGAAATTTTATTTTGAACTATACTATAGTATAGGTCTCTTTCTGTATGTCTGTCAACATGACAATTTTCGCCATGAAGAGCAGTTCCGATTCCAGCCATTGTTCCAGCGAATTGTAGGCCTAACTTCATTGATCTCTATTTTTAGATGTTTCCTGTTTGTGTTTTGATGCTGTTTGTGACGAAGATAATGTGATTATTGAAGTGAGAAAACCCTGTCTGGCTTTCGTCACAGGCTTTCCATGTAAATCACTTCCGTTTGGATTAAGACTTGCTGATATCCGTGCAAGAAGGTGACCGTATTGCTGTTATTGCTTCTTACACATTTTTTTCTTTAGCTCGTGCGCACTCTTCATACTCAATTTCATGTCATTTACAGTGACAATGTTATAACTATACCAATATCAGTATTTCATTATAATTATGAATACGAGGACATGTCTCATAGGTTTTGTAGCTCAGAAAATATTCGGGAAGGTATTGCTGGTACGCAAAAAGTGTTGGAATGAATGAATGAATGAATTTACACATTTTTGTTGGTCCGTCTCTCTGTCTGCCTGCCTGCCTGTCTCTTTGTCTTATCTGTCTCCTTCTATTTCTCCATCTCTGTCTATCTGTCTGTCTCCCCTTTTGAAATATCCTATTTTTCCACCTATCATTTCTGTGTTGTTAACAGTTATCTTTCTCTCTTATATAGTGGTACTAACTTCCATCCCAGAAACGGTTAAAAACGCAGACAAGGAAGTCAATGCGGTGAGGATTATTACAATTCCGAGTATAGATTACTGATATTTATTTCAGATATCTGATTTAGATTTAAATGGAGAAGAAGAACTATGGGAAATCTCGTTGGCATAATCATTTGAGTATACATATTATATGAAACGTTTATGCGGTACTTTGAAACCGTATGTTGTAAGTAGATTTTAGGAGCATGAATGCTTCAGACGGGGTGCTTTGTTTCAAGGTCAAAGTCTGATGTCTTCCAAGTATGAAACCATAACGAAACCATGTTGCCATGCAGCCTTTCTGTATACCATAGGGATTATCCCACCAGGTAAAAGGAACATGCGTTGAAATTGAGATGATTATCAAAGTATCAATAAAAGACAGGTACATTGCTGTCATAATTCTTGCCCCTTGGACTTCATTCCATTCACTTCCTTTATCTCAACAACTGCCTTTCTATTGACATTCTTAATCACAAATGTGTCACAATGTTCTTTGCATGTACCTGTATAGTATCTACCCTTAGCCTCTCCTTGTTTATAGCTTTATTATCATTATTCATGAAAAACCCAGACTGCCTCCCTCTCTCCTATATTAAAAATGGCAATGTTGGTTGTCACCCAATGGCCCCAGCCTCAAAACCTGGCCCATTCAATCGATATTCATAAGCAGCTGCTTGGTCTGTAGAGGAATGAATAGCAGTCGTACCTCACTTTGTCACATTTTATTTATCTGATGAAGTCACGTCATACCCTTCGGGCTCATGAGCAGGTGGCATACGTGTCAACAAAAGTTTAAGACCGCATTGCATGTTTAATCTCGTCCGACATGAGGAACTAAAATCAGAGTTTGTTAAAACGATGTGACAAGACCACTTGTCTATATCAAAATGATGTTGCTATACAGGGAGTAGAAGGAGACAGGGTTGGCTGATTACATGTGCTAGTAATTAAATTCTATCTCCGATTCGAGTATCTTGCGAACGCATCGTCTTATTACCTGCTTGGGGAAGAGAATATTGCAATTACAATACACCGTGCAAATATCACAATATGAAATTTTGGTAAAATTGCCCCGGTTGATACTGTTTGCTGCTGATTGCTGGTCACCTGGGGCAAACCATAGGGGTTCTAAGATTATATCAGGTAACATGACGCATTGCGATTAGAAACCATATATAACAGATGATTTCTGAATGTTGAATACCGATAGCAGTCACAAGAAATGTAGAAACTAAATTCTATAGCGTCCTGCGCAAAACCCTATATTCTTGCTGACGCGGGAAAGAGGAATTTACCGGCAGTCAAAGTGCGCCTGCCCGTTTGAGACCCACTCGCCAATCTTTCCAATTACCTCCCCGACATCCGATATCCTATTGATCGATCTCCCTCACAGAATCGCTTTCCATCCGAAACTAGGAATGTCTCTTACAGTTCTGCATTCGACATTACATCGGAGTGTTTTGTTTCTTCGTGATATTCAACTTTCCACGCGTGTTCGTTTCTCATTTGCGTTTATAGGGCATATAGAACAGCAAATTATCAGCAAAGATATTCTCTTACAGGACTCACACTTCAAGTTTAATTTTAACAGCTGATTCGTTATTGTTAGTCTGGCTTGTGCGACGGAATGTTTGACAGATCATGAAGCTCTACAGCTCCATGGAAAGTGATCCAACCATGGACCAGTAGCTCCGTGTCCCAACTTTTGCTGTTGTGTTTTACGGAACGTTGTGTTTTGTAATTCTGTTTTCTGGATAAAATCTGCAGTTGCGATGCACTGTCAGTCCATTTTCAGGTTTTTAACATCTTGTTCCCCGTCCATGGTATTCGACGTGTACTTCTAGTTTGCCAAAACTGTTTTGACGGATGTTTAGAATTCGCAGGATGAAAATGTAGGGAGAGCTGCCGCGTTTCGCAGCGGCGATCTTCAAGTGCATCCTTAAAATTCCTGTAACGTCGGAGAGGAGGACATTAAATCCTACCTGTCAAACTCACCGACAGCATAAAATCTGATTTACGGCCCTCTCGGAGAACTTTATACCCCTTTCCTCGCATTTACCAGGAGCGACAAATCGACTCTTCAAGTACTTGGCCTAATGGTGGTTTCAAGGACTGGTGTAGAGCTCTAAATGGATGGTGGAATTTTGGTTTAGAAGTTTTTGAAAAGATGGGAAATTGGAAGGGGGGGGGGGGCGTTATCTCATTATCCATACGACACTCATGTCTAACCGAAAGCTGCTGGGATCTACTTGATTTTTGATAACCCTCATCTTTGCATTATAGTTTACAAGCAAACTCGTTTACCAATAAGAGCAAAGTGTTTTGCTCGTATATATAGGGAGAGCCGGACTTGTTTTTCTCTAGACTACCCACTATTTTCTTATTTCTTTAGTGATTTTCTCTGTAGAGATGATGACGTCAGTTTTTCCTTTTTCTCTTCAATGAAAAATTTAACTCCCATTTCATCCCATATTACCGCCACGATTGTTCGTCATCAGCCAGTGAGAGCAAAGTGAAGGAGCGAACTGAAAATGACTTTGGTATGAACTATGATAACGTTGAACATGTTGAAAGATTCTCTTCCTCGTCGTCTGCACTGTTTACGTCGCAAATGAGTTTATGTATTTGGTTATCACCGCAATATCTTGAATTAATTAATTGAAGACTAAATCGAGTTATCATAATGTTGTGCTCAAGGCTCGGTCACCGTGTTTGGGATATCATTGTCAACACAAGATGTAGGGTTAATTGCGCGCATAGCCCTAGTGACCAAGCTGTGTCAAGCCAAGAAGTTAATCACACACGATAACTTTTTGGTCAAACTGACATATTGATGCGTGTGACGTGTGGTGTGTCACTCACTCACGTATTTACGACCACATTACATCCGTCCCCTACGAAACGCACGATTAATTGCTTGAGGAAGTAATTGTGTGGAGAAGTCACGTCCAGTGTATTGAGACAAAGGCGTTATTTTGGTGGCTATGTGGATATTGCAATAGTCTAGACATTATTCTTGGTGCATGACACTGTGAATTACCCAGGCATGACCACATCGTTGTTTTTCTCTCGTTATATACACAATCGCATCTCCGTCACCTGGTAGTAATTACATGCATATAAAAATGACCAATGTTTTCGGATGGCACGCACAAACAAGAGGCGAAATATTTATGCAGCCATTTATGTTGAACATGACGTCATCTTGGCATTGTCTTTCTGTGTTTTTTTTTCTGGTGTTTTTTTTTTTTTGTACTCGGCATCCAAACTAAATCGGATTACATTCTCTATGAATTTATATTATCATCAATGATCAAAAGCCATTGTTCCATTTCTAGGGGAAAAAAATAGTTCATTCGTTCAGTCATGTGTTCATTTGTTTTCCATCTCCAACAAACATGTAAATATTTGGGGGGGGGGTTTGTGTGTGAGAAAACAAGTAAATAATAATATCGACACGACAAAGTACAATTAATGAAATTTATAAGTATGCAATTAATGAGGAAGATGAAAGAAAAACGACCAAAAAATTGAAAATATAGAAAATTGCTTGAGATGACTAGGAGTGCCAAAAAAAAAAAAAAGGCAAATGGTTGTAAGGTGCATCCCCCAAACATAATAAAACATGATAAAGATTATAAATTGTTCAGTATGATAGAAATATGCTCGTAAAATTATTACCATCTTTACAAATATTATCATATTTAGTTTAACAGAGGAAAGGTTTGTACATGTAAATATGCAATGCCTTTATTCATTTTATAACTCAGAATCGTGTTATATATCTTTCTTCTTTTTTTTATTTACAACCGGAACGGCTCCAAATATGGTTGTCTCTCATTCTTTCGTCATTGGTTTCTATGTTCTATCAGTCTGCCATAAACCACCCAGTTAGCTTTGACTCCTGGATATAAATATACGATAAAAATCAGAAATCAAATCAGATACAAAAATATGTGCCATAAGATGAGGTTCAATTATGCCAGCTTTCG